>NC_054467.1:252164539-252475427 GCF_017639515.1 Carcharodon carcharias | reverse complement strand
ATTATCAACATTATCAACATGAACATCATTTTCATCATCAACATCAATATTATCATCATCATTAACATCAACATTATCAACAGCATCAAAATCAACATCAGCAGCATCACTGTCATCATCAACATCCTCATCATCATCATTATCATTATCATCATCACCATCACCATCAACATCATCATCAAAATCAATATTATCATCATCAACATCAACATCATCATCATCATTATCAAAATTAGCATCAACATCAATATCATCATCTACATCACCAACAACAACATCATTGTCATCATCATCAACAGCAAAATCATCAGCATCATCAACATCATCAAAGTCAACAGCATTAACATGAACATCATCAACATTATCAAAATAATCAAAATCAACATCAGGAACAGTAATGTGATCATGATCATCATCAACATCATCATTATTAACATCATCATCATTATCATCATTATCAACATCAAAATCATCATAAATATCATGAACATTAATATCATTATCATCATCTTCACAATATCACCAGAATCAACATCAAGAACATCATCAGCATCATAATGATAATCATCATTGTCATTATTAGCAACATCATCATCATTAACATTATCAAAAACATCAGCATCAGCTTTATCATCAACATCAACAACAATATCATCATCAACAACAACAACATCATCTACATCAACATCAACAACATTATCATCAACATCATCATCAACATCATCACCATCATCAACAATATCACAAACATATCATCATCATCAACACCATCCTCCTCCCCATCAGCATCAATGGGATCATCAACATCATCATCATCATCTTCATTAACATCATCATCAACATCATCATCATTATCATCATCAAAATCATCATAAATATCATGAACATTAATGTCATTATCATCATCCTCACAATATCACCAGAATCAACACCAAGGACATCATCAGCATCATAATGATAATCATCATTGTCATTATTATCAACATCATCTTCATCAACATCATCAACAACATCAGCAGCAGCATAATCGTCAGCATCAACAACAAATATCATCATCATCAACAATATCATCATCACTAATATCATCAAAATCATCATCAACAACAACAATATCATCTACATCTCCATCAACAACAATATCATCTACATCACCATCATTATCAAAGTCAGCATTATCATCAACACCATCCTCCTCCCCATCAGCATCAATGAGATCATCAACATCATCATCTTCATCAACAATGATATCATCATAATCAACATCATCATCACCATCATCATCAACAGTAGTATCATCATCATTAACAATAATATCATCATCATTAATAACAATATCATGCCCATTGTCATCTACATCATCAACATAATCAAAGTCAACTTTATCATCAACATCAGCATCAACATCACCATCACCGTCAACATCAACAACATCAACATCATTATCATCAACATCATCATCAACGTTTTCTTCATTATCATCAACATCATCGACACCATCAATATTATCATCATTGACATAATCAACAACATCATCATCAACAGCAATATTATCAACATCAACACCTTTAGCATCATCATCCACATCACCAAAATCAGCAACATCATCAAAATCACCATCATCAACATCATCCTCAACAACATCATCATTAACATGAACATTATCATCATCAACACAATCAAAATCAACATTATGAACATCATCATAATCATCATCAACAAGACCATCAACATCATTATGAACATCATCAAGAAGAAGATGAAGAGGTTCTGATGAAGACAAATAAAGACTCAAAACGTTAACTCTGTTTTTCTCTCCACAGATGCTGTTAGACCTGCTGAGATTTTCCAGCAGTTTCTGTTTTGGTTTAATTATAATCACCATTTTCATCATCAGCATCAAGAATTATATCATCATCATCAATAACAAAATCACCATCATTATCATCATCAACAACAGCAATAGTATCATCATCAACAGCAATATCATCATCATTATCATCATCACCAAGAACAACATCATTTACATCACCAACATAATCAAAGTCAATATTATCATCAATATCATTATCATCATCACCAAAATCATCATTATCATCAACACCATCCTCCTCATCATCATCATCAATGTGATCATCAACATCACCAACATCATCATCATCAAAATCACCAACATCATCAACATCAATATAATCAACATCAAGGTCATCATCAACATCAACATCATCATCATTGTCACCAATATCATCACATTAACATCAACATCATCAAAATCAGCAACATCACCATCATCAACACCATCCTCTTCAACATCATCATCATTAACGTCATCAGTGAGATCACCAACATCATTATCAACATCACCAGCATCATCAACATCATCATCATTAACTTTATTATCAATGTCACCAACATCATCATTGTCACCAACATAATCAACATTAACATCAACATGATCAACAACAGCAACATCACCGCCATCAACATCAACATCAATATCATCATCATCATCGTCATCAACATCATCACTATCAAATCTTCATTATCATCATCCTCAACATTATCAACATCATCATCATCATCAACAAGATCATCAACATCATCATCTACATAATGAATATGTCTAAGGATAAGATGAAGAAGCTCTGAAGAAGAGTCATACAGACTCGAAATGTTAACTCTGTTTTTCTCTCCACAGGTGTTATTAGACTTGCTGAGTTTTTCCATCATTTTCTGTTTCTGTTTCATCATAATCATCATCATTATCATCATCAACAACAACTTTATCAACATCTACATCACCAACATCATCTACATCAAAATCACCACACAATAATATAATCAACATCATCACCTACATCACCTTTATCACCATCAATGTCATCATCAACAAAAATATCAAAATTATCTGCATCATCAATATCATCAACATCAACATAATCATCATGAACATCAATACCTTCATCATCATCATCATAAACATCAACAGCACCATAATAAATGTCAACAGCACCATAATCAACATTATCAACATAATCATCAACATGTTCATCAATATCATAATTATTGCCAACCTCCTGCTCATCATCATCACTATCAATGAGATCATCAACATGATTATCAGCATCATCAGCATCATCAACATTACCATCAACTTCAAAATCATCTTCATCATTACATAATCAAAATCAACATCATCACCAACATAATCATCAACATAATGATCATCATCAACATTTACATCACCATCACCAAATCAGCAACATCATCAACATCATCATCACCAACATCATCAATGTCACCAGCATTATTATCATCAGCATCTATATCAATGAGATCATCAACATCACCATCAACATCATCAACATCACCATCATCTACTTCAACATCATTATCATCAACATCATCATCTTAATCATCATCATCAGCAACAGCATCATCATCATCACCATTATCAACATCATCAACAAAATCATCTACATCAGAAACATCATTATCATTAATGTGAACATCATCAACATCAACATCATCAACATCATCATCAACAAAATCAACATCATCAATATAATAAACATCATCATCAACATTACCATCAATGTCATCACCATCATTACCAACATCATCATCATCATCATCAACTTCAACATCATTATCTACATCATCAATATCATAAACATCAACATAATCATCATGAACATCAACACCTTCATCATCATTATTATAAACATCAACAGCACCATGATAAACATTAACAGCGCCATCATCAATATTATCAACATAATCATCAACAAGATCATCAACATTATCATTATTACTAACATCCTAATCATCATCATCATTATCAATGAGATCATCAAGGTCATCAACATTACCATCTACTTCAAAATCATCTTCATCATTACATCATCAAAATCAACATCATCAGCAACATAATCATCAACATAATCATCATCAACAACATTAACATCAACATCAACAAATCAGCAACATCATCAACATCATCATCACCAACATCATCAATGTCACAAGCATTATCAGCATCATTATCTGTATTAATGAGATCATTAACATCATCAACATCACCATCATCAACTTCAACATCTTAATCATCATCATCAGCAACAGCATCATCACCATCATCATCAACATTATCAACATCATCAACAAGATCATCAACATAATCATCTACATCAGAAACAACATTATCAACATGAACATCATCATCAACATCAACATCATCAACATCATCATCATTGTCACCAATATCTTCACATTAACATCAACATTATCAAAACCAACATCATCTACATCAATACCATCCTCATCATCATCATCAATGAGATCACCAACATCATTATCAACATCACCAACATCAACTTCATCATCAACAACTTCAACATCATCATATTCATCAACATCAACATTATCATCAGTGTCACCAACCCCATCATTGTCGCCAACATAATCATCATCAATATCATCATCATCAAGATCATCAACATAATCACCATCAAATCTTCATAGTCATCATCATCACCATTATCAACATCATCAACAAGATCATCAACAAAATCATCTACATCAGAAACATCATTATCATTAACATGAACATCATCAACATCATCATCAACATAATCAACATCATCATCAACATTACCATCAATGTCATCACCATCATTACCAATATCATCATCATGATCATCATCATCATCATTAGCATCACTAACATCACCAACATCACCATCATCAACATAAACATCATCAACATCATCAACATCATCATCATCATCAACAGGGACCCAACACCAGTCCATCAGGGACCCAACACCGGTCCATGTGCAACCCCACTGGATGCAGGAATCCAGTCACAAAAACACCCTTTGACCATTACCCTCTGCTTCCTGCCACTCAGCCAATTCTGGATCCAATTTGCCAAATTGCCTTGGGTCCCATGGGCTCTTACCTTCATTATCAGTGCCCCATGCAGGACCTTATCAAAAGCCTTGCTGAAGTCCAAGTAGACTATGTCAAATGCATTGCCCTCATCTACACACTTTATCACCTCTTCAAAAAATTCAATCAAATTGGTCAGACATGACCTCCCCTTAACAAAACCATGCTGTCCTTGATTAATCCCTGCCTCACCCAGTGTAGATTATACACAATTATATCATAGTCCTTCTGCCTGATTTCCATACCCATGTCGTCCCTCTCACTTGTGAACACTTGTGAACACTGACACAAAGTATTCATTTCGAACCCTACCTACATCCTCTGGCTCCACACACAAATTACCACTATGGTCCTTATTGGACCCTACTCTTTCCCTAGTTATCCTCTTACTCTTAATGTACTTGTAAAATGACTTTGGATTTTCCTTTATTTTACCTGCCAATGTTTCTGCATGCCCTCTTTTTGGTCTCCTAATTTCCTTTTTAAGTTCACCCCTACACATTCTATACTCGCCAAGGCTTCCACTGTTTTGAGCCCTCGGTATCTGCTATAAACCTCCTTTTTTCCCTTTATCCAATCCTGTATATCCCTCAACACCCAAGGTTCCCTGGATTTGTTGGTCCCAACCTTTGTCTTTATTGAAATATGTTGGCCCTGTAGCCTCCCTATTTCCTTCTTGAATGAGTCCCACTGCTCTTACACAATCATATTGCTGGGAATGTACTATAGGCCCCCAAACAGTCAGAGAAAAATAGAAGAGCAGATATGGAGGAAAATTTCAGAGAAGTATAAAACTAATGGGATAGTAATAATGGGGGATTTCAACTTCCCCAACACTAATTGGGTTAGTCTTAGTGTGATAGGATTAGAGGGAACAGAATTCTTAAAATGCATCCAGGAGTGCTTTGTAAGCCAGAATGTAGAAAGTCCTGCAAGAGAGGTCCTGGACTTAATTTTAGGGAATGTAGCCAGGCAAGTGGTAGAGGTATCAATACAGTACATTTTGCAGATGGTGATCATAACTCTGTTAGATTCAAGGTTGTTCTGGAAAAGGACAAGGATGGGCCAGAAATCAGAGTTCTGAATTGGGGGAAGGCTGATTTTAATAAGATCAGACATGATTTAGCCAGAGTGAACTGGGAGCAGCTACTTTTAGGTAAATCTGCATCAGAGCAGTGGGACTCATTCAAGAAGGAAATAGGGAGAGTACAGAGCCAACATACTCCAGTATGGGACCAACAAATCCAGGGAACCCTGGATGTCAAGGGATATACAGGGTTGGATAAAGAGAAAAAGGGAGGCTTATGGCAGATACCAAGGGCTCCAAAAAAATGCATAGAGGCAGAAGAGCCTTTTTCTGCGCTGTAGACCTCTATGACTCCATGACTCTATGCTCCTTTTTTGTTTTTAAGTTTTATCCATATGGCTTCATTTGAGGAGCCTTCTAAGATGTCATCTCTCCTTACTGATGTATTTGATTCCTTGATCAATATTGCAATACACCCCTACCCATTCTTTTACCTCCTTCCCTGTCTCACCTGAAGACCCTATATCCTGGGATATTGAGCTGCCAATCTGCCCCTCTCTCAACCATGTCTCTGTGACAACTATGATATCATACTTCCATGTGTTAATTTGTGCCCTCAACTCATCTGCCTTATTCATCAGACTCCTCACATTAAAATAAATACCATCCAACCCTGCCAAACTCTCTTGTGCCTTAAGTGGCCCATAATTTCTATGCCTTCCAGACTCACTTGCATCTTCCCCTGCTGAACCTCCTCTCAGGATCCCATCTGCCTGCCAAGGTAGTTAAAATACTCCTCCCTGCCACCCACCACCGCATCCACCCCCCCGCCCCCCGCCCCCCCCAACCCCCAACAGCACAGCAAGCCTCCCCGCAAGGGAGGCAACATATCTTCCTGGAGTCACATCTACAGCTGCAGAAACATCTGTCTGTTCCCCTTGCTATCAAGTCTCCTACCACTATTGCTCATCCCTTCATTTTCCTCCTCCCCCAACCCCACCTACCCCCCACCCCCGCACCCCCCCCCCCCCCCCCGCCCTCATCCCCCACTGTGCAGCTGAACCACTCACAATGCCCTGAGCGTGTCTGCACTCCCCAGTGGAACCATCACTCTCACTGTTTTCCAACACAGAAAAACAATTCTCGAGCGAGATGCACTGGGGATTTCCTGACTATCTGCCTGACACCTTTCTTCTGAGTACTGGTCACCCATTCCCTCTCTGTCTGCACTTCCCTAAGCTGTGGGATGACTACATCTAAAAACGTGCTATCCTCAAAACTCTCAGCCTCGTGGATGCGCCTCAGTGCCTCCAGCTGCCGCTCAATCTCTAAAACCCGGAGCTCAAGTAACCGCACCTGATGGCACTTCCTGTGCATGTGGTCAGTCAGAGTGCAAGGATTGTCTAGGACTTCCCACATGTTGTAGGCGGTACATAACTTGGAACTGAGCTGCTCTGCCATCCCTCTAGTTGAAAAAAAACCCTTACTTTAAGTTAAATACAGTTAAAAAAAAGTTAAATTATTTATGTACTTTAAATAAACTAGAACCCTTACCTTTTCTTAGCTTAATCTATTTTAAACTGGAGAAAAACTGGAAAATAAACTGGAGAAAAACATTTTTCCACTACTCACCAATCAGCTCTCATCTTTGTGCTAACATCACTTTTTGAAGCTTACCCGCACTCGTGCTGCTTCTGATCTCTCCTCCACTCTCTTGCGCTGTCTTGTGATATCACTCTTGTTACTTTCAACAAGAACTGACTGCAGGACACTCTTCCCAGACTGCTTCACCATGATGCTGACTGCAAGACACTCTTCCCAGACTTTATCATCATCAACATTATCATCAACAATGTCAACATCATCATCATCAATATTATCATCACCAACAAAATCATCACCATTATCATCAGCATCAGCATCAACATTATCATCCTCATCATAAAAACCATGGTCATTATCATCAGCATCATCATCTTCAATATCATCAGCATCAGTAACATCAGCTGCGACATCAACAGAATCATTATCATCAACATCATCATCATCATTATCATTATCATTATCATCCACATCATCAACATTGTCATCATCAGCAGCCTAATCACCATCATCATCAACAATGTCAACATCATCATCAACATCACCAACATCAACATCATAATCCTCAATACATCATCTTCATCAACATCATCATCATCATCAAGATTATCACAATCATTAACATCATCATAATCATCATCACCATCATCATCGTCAAGATTATCATGATCATTAACATCACCACCATCAACATCATCATCATCAACATCAACACCATCATCAGCATTGCCAACAGCATCAACATCATCATCATCAAGATTATCATGATCATTAACATCACCACCATCAACATCATCATCATCAACATCAACACCATCATCAGCATTGCCAACAGCATCAACATCATCATCATCAACATCAGCATTATCATCATCAACATCATCATCAACATCACCACCATCATCAACATCCACATCATCATCAACAACATCATCATCATCATCATCGGCATCATCAACATTATCATCAACGACATCATCATCACCATCATCATCGGCATCATCAACATTATCATCATCAAAATCATCATCAACATCACCAGCATCATCAACATTATCATCAGCAGCAGCACAATCATCATCATCAACATTATCATGATCATAATCATCATAATCAAAATCAGCAGCAGCACTATCATCATTAACATCAACATTACCAATATCATCAAAATTATCCTCCTCATCATCAGCAACATTATCATTATCATCAACATAAACATCATCATCATCAACAACATCATCATCATCAACAACATCATCACCATCAACAACATCATCACCATCAATATCATCATCATCATCACCAAGATCATCAACAGCATCACCATCACCAAGTTCATCAAAGTCAACATCTTTATCAGCATCAGTATCATCAACATTACCATCATAACGTCAACATCATCAATATCAACATCATCATAATCAACATCATCATAAACATCATCATCATAAGCATTCATGATGATCAATATCATCAAAATTGGCAACATCATCATCACCATCACTATCAACATCCTCCTCCTTATCATCATCATCAACAGGAACATCAACATCATCATCAACATCAGCAACATTAGCAACATTACAACCATCATTATCAATATTATCCTCATCATCATCACAATGAGATCATCAACATCACCAACATCATCAACATCACCATCACAACTTCAACATCATCATCATCAACATTATCAACATCTTAATCAGCATTATCAACAAGATCATCAACATCACCATTACTATCCACACCACCAACACCATTATCATCATCATCAACGAGGTCAACAACATCAACATCATCAACATCATCATTAGCAGCACCATCAACATGAACATCATCACCACCATCATCAACATCATCATCAGCAACATCCAAATCAACATCATCACCATCATCAATATCATCATCGTCAAAAACATCATCATCATCAACATCATCATCATGAACAACATTATCATCACCAACATCAACACTATCATCACCAACATCAACAACATTATCATCACCAATGTCAACATCATCATCATCAACATCATCATCATCAACATCAGCATCATCATCATCAACAGCAACATCATCATCAAAATCACCACCATCATCGTCATCAAAATCAATATTATTATCATCATCATCAACCTCATCATCCTCAAACATCAACTTCATCATCATCAACCTCATCATCCTCAAACATCAACTTCATCAAATTTATCATCATCAAGGTTATCATGATAATCAACATCATCATAATTATCTCGTCAACATCATCATCATCAACCTCATCATGTTCGAACATCATCTTCATCAACTTCATCATCAAGATTATCATGATCATCAACATCTGCACCATCATTAACGTCATCATCATCAACATCATCAACATCAAAATCATCATCAGCATCATCACCAACAGCATCATCACCATCATCAATATCATCATCATTAACATCACCAACACCATCATCATCAATATTAACATCGTCATCAACATCACAGCCATCATCAACATCATCAACATCATCAACATCAACATTTTCATCATCATCAACCTCATCATCCTCAAACATCATCTTCATCAACATTATCTTCTTCAATTGCATCATCACCAAGATTATCATGACCATCAACATCACCATCATCAATATCATCATCATCAGCAGCAGCAGCAGCAAAATCATCAACATCATCATCATCAGCAACATCAACATCATCATCAGCAGCAACATCAACATCATCATCATCAAAATCATCATCCACATCAACATTATCACTGTCAAGGTTATGATCATCAACATCATCATCACCATCATCATCAACATCAACATCACCATCATCAATAATATTATCATCATCAACATCTGGACTCTCCCACCATCAACAACATCCTTCCTGCATCTACTCTGTCTAGTCCTGTTAGAATTTTATAGGTTTCTGTGAGATCCCCCCTCATTCTCCTGAACTCCAAAGAATATAATCCTAATCGACTCAATCTCTCCTCATATGTCAGTCCCGCCATCCCAGGAATCAGTTTGGAAAACCTTCACTGCACTCCCTCAATAGCAAGTATATCCCTCCTCAGATAAAGAGACCAAAACTGCACACAATATTCCAGGTGTGGTCTCACCAAGGCCCTGTACAATTGCAGCCAGACATCCCTGTTCCTGTATTCAAATCCTCTGTCTATGAAGGCCAACATACCATTTTCTTTCTTTACCACCTGCTGCACCTGCACCTTCAGTGACTGGTGTACAAGGACACCCAGGTCTCATTGCACATTCCCCTCTCTCAATTTATAGCCACTCAGATAATAATCTGCCTTCCTGTTTTTACTACCAAAATGGATAACCTCACATTTATCCAGATTATACTGCATCTGCCATGCATTTGTCCACTCATTCAGCTTGTCCAAATCACACTGAAGCATCTCTGCATCCTCCTTATAGCTCACCCCCCCACCCAGCTTTGTGTCATCTGCAAATTTGGAGATATTACTTTTAATTTCCTCATCTAAATCATTGATATATATTGTGAATAACTGGGGTCCCAGCACCGATCCCTGCGGTACCCCACTAGTCACAGCCTGCCATTTGGAAACATAATCATCATCATCATCAACAACAACGTCATCAACATCACCAACATTAACATCATCAACATCAACAAAATTAACTTAATTATCATCGTCAACATCAATCACGTCATTAACATGTACATCATCAATATCATCACAGTTGACATGAAGCATGGGCAAAAGGAGAGCCTGGAGGCAGTCAGCAGCATGCATATTTACCTTTTTCATCCTCCAGTATTATGCTCTAACTTCAATACAGGGGAAGAAACTGATTAGTGTGTAACTGGTGAGTTATTCTACTTACAATAAATAGTTTGCAAAAGTTAAGGAAAGGTAGAGAAGCTAGGCCAAGTAGAATGTGCATCCTGTGGAATGTGGGAAGTCATGGACACGCCATGTGTCATAGACAAACATATATGCAGCAAGTGTCACTGGCTGCAGAAGCTTTAGCTCCAGGTTTGGAATTTGAGCAATGGCTGGAGTCACCGTGGTGCATCCACAAGGCAGAGAACTACATGGATAGCATGTATAACTGCAAGTTAGGAACATGCAGACAGAGAGAGAATGTGTGATCACCAGGCAGTCTAAGAGAATCAGGCAGGTGATGCTGGTTCACTAACTGGTTTTCCATTTTGGATACTGGTGAAGGCGATTGTTCCTCAGAGGATTGCAGTAAGAGCCAGGTCTGTGGCACCACAAGTGGCTTAGCTGCACAGAAGGGGAAAAAGAAGAGTGAAGAGTGATAGTGATAGGGGATTCATTAGTTAGGGGAACAGGCAGGCACTTCTGCAGCCATGGATGTGACTCCAGGATGGTATGTTGTCTCCCTGTTGCCAGGGTCAAGGATGTCACAGAACAGTTGCAGGACACTTTTTTACCAACTTTGCTTCCCTACAATCTGACATTCTTTTGGGGGGAGGGTGAACACCCAGAAGCTGTTGTCCATGTAGGTAGTAAGAGGGATGTGGTCCTGAAAGCAGACATACACACCAAGTTGACGGACCCAGAAGCGGAAGTGAGGTTTCCAACAGTGACCAGCCCCCAAACACAATTTCACACTGGCAGAGCAGTTAACAGCCAGCCAACATGAAAAATGCACTGAGAAAGCCTCAGCACTGCTGAGAGGAGCAGGAAGAAGGTGGGTGCGGACAAAAATGAGTGCGCAGGTGGGCGCTTCTAGCAAGCTCCCTGAAGGCAGACAGCTGCTCCGGAGCTGCCTCAGGGAGCTGCAGGCCTGTACACATTAAATGTCAAGGAAATGTTTATGCAATGCATTCAAGCACCAGACAGCAAAACGCAAAAACATCAGTCCCCAGGTATCATATTTTATTAAAAATCACCTGGACATTTCATCCTGCCTTTCAATGAGGTTTCCTTAAAAACGGGCTGCCCACCTGCCTGTTTTGCCCATACGACAATCACACGGGCAATGTAAAATCATGGACAATAGGGCTTTTAATGGCCTTAATTGGCCCTTAAATTGTCGGTGGGCACGGTTCCAACTTCTGCACATGCCCACCAACCTCAAAACTGCTCATGTGCACGATGGCATTTTGAGTAATTTCACATGCATTTGGGTCAGGTGCACTCCAGCCCGATCAACATAAGGTCCTGGCCGTGGTTTTTTTCCCTTACAGGAATGCACAGGTGAAAATTGGTTAAAAAGCTAGCTGCACAGCAGTGCAGTGTTTGCTAGTGTGCTAGTGTGCTGTGAGAGTCACCGCACAACAAGACCAACTAGTCACCCCTGAAGTTGCTGGTGAAGTTTCTCTCTCTCTCTCTCTCTGTTTCTGGAGTCAAGGCTGAGCAAAGCCACATTCACAAAGGAAATAGCCTCTTCAGCCAACCTGCAGAACAATGTGTCTCCAAACTAACTGCTAAACTGCCAAAGTCAGCTCTACCGGAATCACCCAACTTAACAGCTGCAATGTTTTGTCATCCAGACAAGCCAAAGACTGATTCTTACATTTTTTTAAACTTTTATTTGGACTCTTAACTTCTAATTTCTGATCTGTGTGTATGAATGGTGTGTTCTTTGGCTCCTTCTAAAAAAATACACTTGGACATGGAAAAGGTATCTATAGGGGGAAGGGATCCCTTTAAAATAACAATGTTGTGACTAACCGATGGGGTTGAATAAAGAAGGGGAGCCAGTTCATTCCTCCTCACCCGGGAGCATAACAAAATTGGGGTCCCATTCAGGAAGTTAACAAATTGCGGTATCTCATCCGAGTACCGGTCATACCAAGAGTATCTCATCTTCTGAAGTCCCAAAGCCTGTCCACCATCTACAAGTCACAAGTCTGGAGTATGATGGAATACTCTCCACTTGCCTTGCCAAGTGCAGCTCCAACAACACTCAAGAAGCTTTGCACCATCTAGGACAAAGCAACCCTTTTGATGGGCACCCCCTCCAACATCTTCAACATCCATTCCATCTACAGCCTATGCACAGTGTCAGTAGTGTGTACCATCTCCAATATGCACTGCAGCAACTCACCAAGGCTCCGTTGACAGCACCTTCCAAACTTGTGACCTCCATCACCTCGAAGGACAATGGTAGTAGATGCATGGGAACACCAGCACCTGCAAGTTGCCCTCCAAGTTGCACACCATCCTGACTTTGAACTATATTGATATTCCTTTACTGTCAAGATCCTGGAACTCCCTCCCTAACAGCACTGTGGGTATACCTACACCACAGAAACTGCAGTGGTTCAAGTCAGTGGCTTACCACCACCTTCTCAAGGATAATAAAAATACTTGTCTACCCAGACACACACATCCCATAAAAGAATTTTTAAAAGTTCAACATCATCAGTATCACCATCATCACCATCATCATCAACATCACCAAAATCATCAACAGCAAGTCACATCATCAACATCAATATCATCAATATTATCTGCATCAACATCATTATTATCAATACAACACCATAAACAATGCCAGCATTGCAAATATCATCATCATAAACACCTTCATCAGCAGCAGCAGCATCATCAACATGAATATTATCAACATCAACATCATTTCAAAATTATTAACATTATTGACTTCAAATCATCAACAACACCCTCATCATCAACATCATCATCTTCGACATGAAAATTTTCAACATCAACATCACCAGCATCGGTATCATCAACATCATCATCAGAGTCAACATCAACATTATCAACACAACATCATAAACAACATCAGGGTCCGTATTGCAAACACTATCATCAACAACATCATTACCATCAGCAACATCAACATCATCTTCACCCGAATCAATATCATTAAAATCAACATCATCATCACATCATCATCAACCTCATCAACATCAATATCATCAGCAACAGCACTATCACGATCACCATCATGATATCTGAAGAATTGTTAACCAAATGACTCTAGTTCTGTTTCTCTGTTAATTCAGTGGTTTAGTGTATGTGTGATTTTTTTTTTATTTTCTGTATATCATCACCAAAGTGTTGGTAGCTGTGATCAATGGTGCTATCAAGTGACACTTAGGCTCAGAACTAGCTTGCAGATACTCAATTTAGGTTCTGCCAAGACTACTCAGCTCCAGACCTCATTACAGCCATGGTCCATACATGGACAAAATAACTGAATTCCAAAGATGAGGTGACAGTGCCATTTCATAATTGTCACTGGATCAAAATACTGGAAACTCCCCCCTAAGAACACTGTGGGAGCACTTTCACCACATGGACTACAAAGGTTAAAAAAAACTCATCAATACCTTCTCAAACACAATAAAGACGGGCCTTGCCAGCAACCCCTACATAAATGCAATTTTAAAAAAATATCTGTGAGATATTTGACTAGTTCAGTATATCTGTGATTTATTTTGATACTATTATATATTGGATAATTGTGTATACTGTCAGATATATGGGTATTTCTGGTTTCTTTGAGACATTTTGATTAATATCTTGAATGACATAGAAATTATACAATGTAAGCATGCTATTCGGTGCATTCACTATTGTATTTCTATTTCGTCCTGTGTGGCATTCTAGTGAATCTGCACCATATCATCTCTATTGCCTCAATGTCTTTCCTATAATGTGAGATCATTGGTTGTACTATATATCTGCCAGTTGCTTAGATCCTTCAATGTATCTATGATTGTTTTGCTTCCTTCTTTGTCCGTAAGTTTGCACATTTCTATGTATCTGTGAGTTATTTGCATAGTTCTCTATGTCAGAAAGTTGTTTGGCTAATTACATATGCCTGAAAGATACCAGGATAGTTCCTTATATCTGTACCTCAATTTTAAAATTCTATCTCTACATGTCTCTTCATGGCCTTTTCCCTTCACTATCTCTGTAATCTCTTCTTGCCTTACAGTCTTCCAAACTCTCTGCGCTCCTCCAAATCTAGCCTCTTATACATCCCTGATTCTCAATGCTCTACCATTCAGGTACCTAGACCTTCAGCCCTGGAATTTCCTACCTAAACCTATCTACCTTTTGATTACCTGACCTAATAATTCCTCATGTGAGTCAGTGTCAAATTTTGTTTGATAGCCTTCCTGTGAAGCAGCTTGTGAGGTTTTACAATGTTAAAGGTATTATATAATTGCAGGTTGTAGAAAATATACAAAGTTTATCTGCCTTTACAAATGTGGGGGGGAGGGAGAGTGTGATGGTGTTCTGGTAATGTCACTAGGCTAGAAATCCAGAGATGCAGGCTGATGCCATGGGGACACGAGTTCAAATCCTACCATGGCAGCAAGTGGAATTTAAAATCAATTAATCTATCTGGAATATGAAGTTAGTCTCAGTAATGATGACCATGAAATTATCATTGATTATCATAAAAAACCTATCTAATTCACTAATGCCCCTTAGAGAAAGAAAGCAGTCCTTACCCAGTCTGAGCTATATGTGATTCCAGACCCAGAGCAATGTGGTTGACTCTTAAATGCCATCTGAAATGGCTTAGCAAGCCATTCAGTTCAGGGGCAATTAGGGATGGGCAACAAATGCTGGCCTTGCCAGTTATGCCCACATCCCCTGAAAGAATTTTTAAAAACTAAGTAACAAATAATTTAGGCCACAACAACGAGTGACAATGTCCTTACAGTTTTCTTCCAAAAAGTTTTATTTTTCTGACGGAGAAAAATGTAGGTTATTGCTTGCTCAAATTTCCAGATATATGTGTCTGTGTCTGGGAGAGAGGAAGTGAATTTGGACAAAAAGAATACATATGATTAGTAGGTCTATTTATTTGTGTGAGAGAGAGATTATCTAGTGAGCATCATGCAAGAGAAGAGACAAATAGCTAGGCCTGAGAGGTAGGCCACAGAGAGTGTGAGAAATGCAACCCGTAAGAGATACAATGTGAGACATAGAAACAAACTGAGGGAACGTAAGAGTCTGAGAGATAAGGTGCATATGTAAAAGACAATCTGTGAAAAGGGGTGTGCAAGATAAACTACAAGTGTAAGCAAAACAGGCTGAATGACCATGCGAGAGAAATAGGAACAAATGAGACAGAAAGTGAAACATTGTGGTACAAGTGCACTGTCTAAGACAATGGGTGTAAGAAACCCAAGACACACTTTAACTTTCTCATACACTGAGTCCTTGGATTCTTGAGAAAGCTTTGGTAATGTGTGCGAAATAAAGTGCACCCATATGTGATTGCATGTTGGTGTGGGTAAACTGCATGAGTATGTGTGTACATGCAAATGTATATACTGTGTTGTGTGTGAGGTGCACTGTGTGCATGTGTGTGAGATGTACTCCATGCATGTGAGTGTGAAAACTTATGTGCATTTGTTCACCTTATTTGAGGCTTGACAGAGTAGATGCTGAGAAAATGTTTTCCCTGGGTGGGGAGTCTAGAACACAGGATGTGCCTCAGAATAAGGGGTTCAGGACTGAGGAGAAATTTCTTCACCCAGTGGGTTGTGAAACTTTGGGATTCTCTACTCCAGGGAAGCTGTGGATGCTCAGTGTTTAAAATATTCAAGACAGAGATCGCTAGCTTTCTAGGTACTAAGGCAATCAAAGGGATAGTGGAATAGTTTGAGAAGTTGGAGCTGAGGTAGATCAGCTATGGACTTGCTGAATGGTGGAGCAGCCTCAATAGCTTAAATGGCCTACACCAGCTCCTGTTTCTTATATTCTTGTTGGTGTGAGAGGGAAAGTGGGGCATGAGCCTGTGTTCTCATGAACTGTAAGGGTGAGACAGGCTGGCTTTTTGCACGTGTGAGCTGGACTGTATGGGGTGCATGCATGTGAACAGACTGTGGTTGCAGTAGTCTGTGCTGTAAGTGTGTACGTTTGTGCGTATATTTTGGTGTAAGGTAGATTAAAAATGTGTTTTTTGTGTGTGTGTTTATTTGTGTGTCTATGTGTATTTATTTGTATTTATTTTCGTGTATTTATATAAATTTAATGCGTGTACTTATCTGTGTGTGTGAGCGTCTGTGTGTGTTTATTTGTGTGTGTGTGTGTGTATGTGTCTACCGATGTGTATGTTTGTGTGAGCTAACGTGCTGTCGGTGTACACGAGTTTCTCTCGGTGTGTGTGCCTATCTTTCAGTGCGTGCGTGTCATTTCCAATATAACCATCTTGCGGGCTGATCCAATTACACCGTGTCATTGTATTTGGCTTCATTTTGTCCCAACATGAACGTCACCATATGGTGTTCCTTGGCGGAAACAATAGGATCGCGGCCCGAGTCTCTGCACGTCTGTGAAAGCGGAACATCCATCACTGAAATCGATTGCCGGGCACACTGAGGAAAGGAGACTCTAGAGGAACAGGGAGATAGGGGGTGCGGGTGGAGTCCGGGTTAAAATTCAAGAGCCAGAGCTCTGTCCGCCTTAACATCAAATTTCATTATCAGGAGCTGTGCTCAAGCACTGAGTATTAAAAAGCTGAGCATACAAGCGTTTGATGTTTTCCAGGCTGACTATTACTGCATTTCTAAACCATAGAGATAAAATTATGCAACTTTCAACCAAGTTTTATCGAATATAAATTTGTTAAATCGAAATTTAACGAAGTGTTTAAGTTGTTGCCTTTAATTAATGGTAACTTTGTGTGAGGAGTGGGCGGTCCGTAAATGGGTTGGATCCCCTTACACAGCACGTGCCATACTTAGGAGAGCTTTAACCCACCACATAAGAAAACAATATTAAAACAAAAATAGTAAACAGCAACACCAATTTACCGATAAAGGGCAGGGCGAGTGGTTTCAGTGTGTGTGGAGAAGAGACACGCTACCATTTCAGGTTTGGACCTTTGCCCACTGTGTTTTAGGCAACGGTCCGCATTCTGTCCGTATTTCCAACTTTTGCTGCTTTTATTTGAATTGTTTGGATGACAGGATCAGGACGGCGGGTTCTGGGTTGACAGGGCACAGCTTGGTGTTTAAAACTAACTGATATGTGAAGCTTTTAACCCGTGGGATGGAAGCGGTTGACTATTAGCAGGTTATCCATCCATTGCAAAAAGCCTACACACATCCCAACCCGATATGTCTAACTGAGTGTGTATCTGTCTGCGTGTATGTTTGTCTGAGTGTGTATCTACTGAGTGTGTATCTGTCTGCGTATCTGCCTGAGTGTGTATCTCTCTGAGTGTGAGCTCTCTGTGTGAGCGTGCCTCTGTCTGTGTGCTTGAGTGTGCATGTCCATCTGAGTGTGTATTTGTCTGAGTGTGTATCTACTGTGTTTCTGTCTGTGTATCTGTTTGAATGGGTATCTGCCTGAGCATGCCTCTGTCTGTGTGCCTGAGTGTGCATTTCTATGAGTGTGGACCTGAGCGTGTATCCGCCTGAGTATACAGATCTAACTGAGCATGTGTATCTGAGTGTATGTTTGTGCCTGTATCTGCTTGAGTATACATATCTGCCTGAGTGTATGTTTGTGTGTGCCTGAGTGTGTATCTGTCTGTGTGCGAGAGTGTATCCATCAGAACATGAATATCTGTGTGTATATGTGTATATCCATCAGGACATAAATATCTGTGTATGTGTGTGTGTATCTATGAGTGTACATCTGCCTGTGTGTTTGTCTGAGTGTGTAGATTTCTCATGAGTGTGTATATCTGTCCATCTCCATCTGTCTTTCTGTGTGTATCTGTCCATGTGAGGGGCTGGGTGTGTGCCTGAGTTTGCGTGTCTGGTTTCTGTATGTGCATGTCTACAGTTGTGCCATCAGGCCTGAGTGTACCTGACTGCTTGTGGGGGCAGATTGAATGGGACTGTTGGTAAATATTGTATTGCAGTCCACAATAACCGGGATAGAAGCCGAGAACAATATTAGCAGCACTTCCCACGGTTTACCAACCTGTGTCTATAAAATCTGCCTCACTGAGATAACTTTCACTAGTATCTGGTGGTCGTTATATGTCCAGTGACATTTTGCTTCTCCCCCGCAAACCCCCCCCACCCCCCAACCCCCATCCTTCATCTAATTCGGTTCTCTGACTGCATATTTATACAAACCGTACAAACCTCTTCTTTATATTTTTACTCGATGATCCTGCAGGAACAGTCATATTGGAGAATACACGAGGTGACCAAGTAAATGTGTGCTCTGGTCACACTAAATTTGTTCCAGAATAAAGCCCAAATGAGACAATAACGTGGGGCCTGTTCTCATTTTCCACCCTTGTCCTTCAACGTGCAGCTGTAAGAGGCTGAGGGGAGAGCTGGGCTGGAAGGTTACAATGATTGACAAACGCCAGAGAGTTTAGAAGCAGTCAACCAAACATTGTTTTTCACCTTGACCCCTGACCAGTTAGGCCAAAGGGTTAAAATGGAAAGTGGGGCCAAAGGTCTTTCGGTCAACCACTACCCACATTAAACTACTCAGTAAGGATCTTGTTCATTGCATGAATCTCATTTGTGGTATATTTAACCATAAGCATGATAAAAAAAATAAAGCAGTTGATTGCTCATCATTTAGTTGTAAGCAAGAATGTACTGGTGTACCTGTAACCACATGAGCGTGTGTGCGTCTGTGTGCTGTGTGTTTGTTTATTATGTGTGTCTATGTGACTGTGTGTATGTGTGTGTGTGTCTTTGTGTATTTCTGTGTGTGTATGTGTTTCTCTCTCTCTCTCTCTCTCACTGCAGGGGTGTCTGTATGCCTCCCTCTGTCTGTGTGTGCCTCTTGCTGTGTATTTGTGGGTGTTTCTCTAGGTGTACATGTGTTGCTCTGTGTGGGTGTGTGTGTTTCAGTCTGTGGGGAGTGTTCATATATATCTATCAGTATGTGTGTGCGCGTATCTCACTGTCTTTCTGTCTCAGGGTCTGTGTGTGCATATATGTGTGTGTCTCCATATCTGTGTGTGTGTGTTTACGGGTGCATGTCCCTTTATGTGTGTGTGTGTGTGTGTGTGTGTGTGTGTGTGTGTGTGTGTGTGCGTGTGTCTATATCCATGTGTGTGTGTGTGTATGTGTTTTTATGGGTACATGTCTCTATATCTGTGAGTGTGTGTGTGTCTCCATATCTGTGTGTGTGTGTTTATGGTGCATGCCCCTATATCTGTGTGTGTGTATGTGTCTATATCCGGGTGTGTGTGTTTAAGGGCACATGTCTCTATATATGTATGTGTATCTGTGTGTGTGTGTCTCTATATCTGTGTGTGGGGGGATGCATGTCTCTATATCTATGTGTGTGTGTCCTTATACCTCTGTGTGGGTGTGTGTGTGTGTGTGTGTGTGTGTGTTTGTGTGTATATATCTGTGTGTGTGTATCTCTATATCTGTGTGCGTGTGTGTGTGTGTCTACATCCGTGGGTATGGGGGTGCGTGTCTCTATATGTGTGTGTGTGTATATACACATATATATATATATATATATATATACATATACTTACTAGAGTTTAGAAAGATGAGAGGAGGTCTAATTGAAGTATATAAGATGCTATAGGGGACAGACAAAGTAGATGGGGAGCAGATGTTTACCCTTATGGGGCATTCTAGAACGAGAGGCCATAATTTTAGGCTAAGGGGTGGTAGATTTAAATCAGAGATGAAGAGGAATTACTTTTCTCAAAGGGTCATCAATCTGTAGAATTCACTACCTCAGACTGCACTGGATGCTTTGATGCTGAATAAACTTAAGGGGGAGATAGACAGATATTTAATTAGTAACGGGTTGAAAGGTTATGGGGAGATGGCGGGAAATTGGAGTTGAGGCCGAAATGAGATCAGTCATGATCATAATGAATGGCGGGGCAGACTCGAGGGGCTAAATTGCCTATACCTGCTCCTAGTTCTTATATTCTTATGTTCTATGTTCTTACATCTATGTATGTGTGTGCCTTTTTTTTTAATTCATTCACAGGATGCAGGCTTCACTGGATGAGCCAGCATTTACTGCCCAGCCCCAGTTGCCTTGAGAAGGTGGTGGTGAGCTGCCTTCTTGAACCGCTGCAGTCCATGTGGTGTAGGTACACCCACAGTGCTGTTAGGGAGGGAGTTCCAGGATTTTGACCCAGTGAGAGTGAAGGAACAGCAATATAGTTCAAAGTCAGGTTGGTGTGGAACTTGGAGGGGAACTTGCAGGTGGTTGTGTTCCCATCTGTCTGATGCCCTTATCCTTCTGTAGGGTAGTGGTCTTGGGTTTGGAAGCCTTGATGAATTCCTGCAGTGCATCTTGTAGACAGTACGCACTGCTGCTGCTGTGTGTCGGTGGTGGAAGGAGTGAGTGTTTGTGGGTGTGGTGCCTTTCAAGCAGGCTGCTTTGTCCTGGACGGTGTCAAGCTTCTTGAGTGTTGTGGGAGCTGCACTCATCCAGGCAAGTGGAGAGTATTCCATCACACTCCTGACTTGTGCCTTGTACATGGTGGACAGGCATTAGGGAATCAAGAGTTACTCACTGCAGGATACCGAGCCTCTGACCTGCTCTTGTAACCATACAATTTATATGGCTAGTCCAGTTCAGTTTCTGGTCAATGATAACCCCCAGGGTGTTGATAGTGGGAGATTCAGTGATGGTAATGCCATTGAATGTCAAGGGTCAATGGTTAGACTCTCTCTTGTTGGAGGTGGTCATTGCCTGACACTTGTGTGGCACAAATGTTACTTGCCACTTGTCAGCCCAAGCCTGGATATTATCCAGGTCTTGCTGCATTTGGACATGGACTGCTTCAATACCCAGGGAGTTGCAAATTGTGCTGAACATTGTGCAATCATCGGTGAACATCCCCACTTCTGACCTAATGATGAAGGAAGGTCATTGATGAAGCAGCTGAAGATGGTTGGGCCGAGGGCATTACCCACTGAGAAACTCCTGTAGTGCTACACTGGAACTGAGATGACTGACCTCCAACAATCACAACCACCTTCCTTTGTGCTAGGTCTGACTCCAACCAGTGGAGAGTTATCTCCTGATTCCCAACGACTCCAATTTTGCTAGGGCCCCTTGATGCCACACTTGGTCAAATGCAGCCTTGATGTCAAGGGCAGTCACTCTCACTTCGCCTCGGGAGCTCAGCTCTTTTGTCCATGTTTGAACCAAGGCTGTAACGGGGTCAGGAGTTGATTGGCCCTGGCGCAAACTGGGTGTCAGTGAGCAGATTATTGCTAAGCAGGTGCCACTTGATAGCACTGTTGTAACTGATGATGGAGAGTAGACTGATGGGGTAGTAATTAGCCGGGTTGAATTTGTCCTGCTTTTTGTGTACAGGACATACCTGGGCAATTTTCCACATAGCCGGGTAGATGCCAGTTTGTAGCTCATAGAGTTATCATCATAGAGTCATGGGGCAGAATTTACTGCCTGTCGGGCGGGTGGGCCTGACCCAATCTCCGGCGGGCGGACAGCCAATCCCTGCCGGAGAAGCGGGCCGCACCGCCATTTTACGTGGGCGGACCAATTAAGAACCCGCCCAGCGTGACGTCTAGCAGGAAGCACCATATGCTTCCCGTGCGGGTGGGGAGGATTCCCCAAAAGCGAGAGTGCGCTCTTTCGTGTATGCTCACGACAGAGCGCACATCTCCCTGAGGCTAAGTGCAGCCTCAGGGAGCTCACTTCCACAGGAGATGGGACATGTTCATAATTTACACATTAACTTTTTTTAAATTTTAAAATCCCTGCATGAAACCTCATCCCGCCGCTGGATGAGGTTTTACGTTTTCACTATTTGCCGCCGGGACTCCTGGCCTTAAGGTTGGACGGGCAGGTCCTTTAATTGTTTGAATGATCCAGTCAATGGCCTTAATTGGCCATTGACAGGTCGGTGGGCTCACAGCTGATTTTGCTGCGCCCCCGCCATCCTGAAAATTTAAATGGGGCGGGATGACATCAGGGGTTCTGCCTGACATCATCCCTCATCATTTTAAGCGTCAACAAGCGGGCCCCGCCCCCTGCTCGCAGACAGCAAAATTCTGCCCATAGAGCTATACAGCACGGAGACAGGCCATCCAGCCCATCATGTCCATGCTGGCCATCAGGCACCTATCTACCTAATTCCATTTTCCAGCATTTGGCACATAGCCCTGTATGCTATGGCATTTCAAGTGCTCATCTAAATACTCCTTAGATGTTGTGAGGGTTCTTGCCTCTACCATCCCCTCAGGCAGTGTGTTCCAGATTCCAACCACCCTCTGGGTGAAAATTTTTTTCCTCAAATCCCCTCTAAACCTCCTGACCCTTCGCTTAAATCTATGCTCCCTGCTTATTGACATCTTCATTAAGAGGAAAGGTTTCTTCCTATCTACCCTACCCGTGCCCCTCATAATTTTGTACACCTCTATCAGGTCCCCCCTCAGCCTCCTCTGCTCTAAGGAAAACAACCATAGCCTATCCACTCTCTCTTCATAGCTGAAACGCTCCAGCCCAGGCAACATGTTGGTGAATCACCTCTGCACCCTCTCCAGTGCAATCACATCCTTCCTGTGGTGTGGCGACCAGAACTGCACACAATACTCCGTTTTATACAGCTCCAACATAACTTCCCTGATCTTATATTCTATGCCTCGGCTAATAAAGGCAAGTATCTCATATGCCACCTTAACCACATTATGTGCTGCTGCTTTCAAGGATCTATGGACACGTACACCAAGGTCCGTCTGATCCTCTGTACTTCCTAGGGTCCTACTGTTTATTGTGTATTCCCTTGCTGTGTTAGTCCTCTCAAAATGCATCACCTCACATTTTTCAGGGTTAAATTCCATTTGCCATTGCTCTTCCCATCTTACCAGCCCATCTATATCATCCTGTAATCCAAGGCTTTCCTCCTCACTATTTATGACACCACCAATTTTCGTGCCACCAGTGAACTTACTGATCATAACTCCTATATTCACGTCTAAATCATTAATGTACACTACAAACAGCAAGGGTCCCAGCACCAGTCCCTGCAGTACACTACTCATCACAGGCTTCCAATCGCAAATCAACCTTCGACCATCACCCTCTGCCTCCTGCCGCAAAGCCAATTTTGGATCCAATTTTCCAAATTGCTCTGGGGCCCATGGGTTCTTCCCTTCATGACCATTCTCCCATGTGAGACCTTATCAAAAGCCTTACTGAAGTCCATGTAGAGTACATCAACTGCACTACTTTCATCTACACAACTAGTCACCACCTCGAAAAATTCAATCACATTTGTTAGACATGATCTCCCCCGACAAAGCCATGCTGACTATCCCTGATTAACCGTTGCATCTCCAAGTGGAGATTAATCCTGGCCCTCACAATTTTTTCCAATAGTTTCCCTATCACTGATGTAAGACTCACTGGCCTGTAAATTACCTGGTTTATCCCAACTACCCTTCTTGTAATGGTACCACGTTCACTGTCCTCCGGTCCTCTGGCACCTCTCCGGTGGCCAGAGAGGATTTGAAAATTAGTGTCAGAGCCCCTGCAATCTTCTCCCTTGCCTCAGATATCAGCCTGGGATACATCTCATCTGGGCCTGGGGATTTATCCACTTTTAAGCCTGCTAAAACCGTTAACACCACCTCCCTTTCAATGTTAATTTGTTCAAGTACATCACAGTCCATCTCCCTGATTTCTGCACCTACATCGTCCTTCTCCATAATAAACACAGATGAAAAGTAATCATTTAAAACCTCACCTATGTCCTCTGGCTCCACACACAGATTGCCACTTTGGTCCCTAATGGGCCCTACTCTTTCCTTGGTTATCCTCTTGCCCTTAATATATTTATAAAATACCTTGGGATTTTCCTTTATCTTGCTTGCCAGTGTTTCTTCATGCTTCCTCTTCACTCTCCCAATTACTTTTTTTTAAGTACCCCCTACACTTTCAATACTTATAGAGAGCTTTCGCTGTTTTCAGCCCTCTGTATCTGCCATAAGCTTCCTTTATCTTCCTTATCTTCTGTATCCCTTCACTTCCAGGGTTCCCTGAATTGTTGGTCCTACCCTTCACCTATACGGGAACATGTTGGCCCTGAACTCTCACTATTTTTTTTGAATGACACCCACTGGTCTGATGTAGACTTTCCTGCAAGTAGCTGCTCCCAATCCACTTTGGCCAGATCCTGTCTTATCAAATGGAAATCGGCCTTCCCCCAGTGCAGGCCCTTTATTTCTGATCCACCTTTGTCCTTTTCCATAACTACCTTAAATCTTACAGAGTTATGGTCACTATCACTGAAATGCTCCTCCACTGACACTTCTACCACTTGCCGGGCTTCATTCCCTAAGATTAGATCTAGTACTGCCCCTTTTCTTGTAGGACTTTCTACTTGCTGGCTCAAAAAGTTCTCCTGGCTGCACTTTAAGAATTCTGCCTTCTCTTTCACACTAAGACTATCCCAGTTAATATTGGGGAAGTTGAAATCCCCTACTCTTACTATTTTTGCACTTCTCTGAGATTTGCCTACATATCCGCTCCTCTCTCTCCCCCAACTGTTTGGAGGCCTATAATACACTCCCAGGAAAGTGATTACCCCCTTGTTGTTTATACATTCTACCCATATGGCCTCATTTGAGAAACCTTCTAAGATACCATCCCTCCTTAATGCAGTAATTGATCAATAGTGCAATGCCACCTCTTCTACACCCCCACCCACACTCCCCATCACGCCTGAAGATTCTATACCCTGGAATATTGAGCTGCCAGTCCTGCATTTCCCTGAACCATGTGATAGCAACAATATCATGTTCCCATGTGTCAATCAACACCCTCAACTCATCTACCTCATGTGTAAAGCTCCTTGCGTTAAAATAGATGCAATCTGGCCTGGCATTGTTCCCTTGTGGCTTAACAGGTCTTTATTGGCGCTGCCTTCCAGGCTGACTTAGTTTCTCTTCTATATTTGACTGTGCATCACCCCCTGCTGTTCCTCCACTCTGTATCTCATCCCCCTGCCAAATTAGTTTAACTCCCCCCCCACCCCCCCAACCCCCCAACAGCACTAGCAATCCTCCCCACAAAGATATTGATCCCTTCCAGTTCAGGTGCAACTCTTCTGGCTTGTACTGGCCCCATCTTCACCAGGAACAGACCCAGTGATTCAGGAAACTAAAGCCCTCCCTCCTGCACCAACTCTTCGGCCACGCATTCATCCTCGCTATCCTCCTATTCCTATACTCACTAGCAAATGGCACAGAGAGTAATCCAGAGATTACAGCCTTTGAGGTCCTGCTTTTTAATCTGCTACTAGCTCCCTAAATTCTTGTTGCAGGACCTCATCCCTCTTTCTACCTATGCCATTGGTACCAATGTGAACCACGACCTCTGACTGTTTCCCCTACCCCTTCAGAATGCCCTGCAGCTGTTCTGTGACATCCTTGACCCTGGCACCAGGGAGGCAACACACCATCCTGGAGTCACATCTACAACTGCAGAAGCACCTGTCTGCACCCCTCATTATTGAGTATCCTACCACTATTGCTCTTGCACTGTTACTCCTACCCCCTTGTACAGCTGAGCCACCCACGGTGCAGTGAACCTGGCTCTGGCCGCAATCTCCAGCGAAACCTTCACCCTCACCATTATGTAACACAAAAAATGGTTCTTGAGTTAGATGCACTCTGGGGATTTCCTGACCACCTGCCTGCCTCCCTTCTTCTGACCGCTGGTCACGCATTCCCCTCTCTGACTGCACTTCCTTAAGCTGCGGAGTGACCATATCTAAAACCGTGCTATCCACATGACCCTCAGCCTCACAGATACACCGCTGTGTCACCAGCTGATGCTTCAGGTCCAAAACCAGTTGCTCAAGCTGGTGAGGCCAGTAGCACTTCCTGCACATGTGGTCATCCAGACTGCAAGGAGTTTCTTAAGAATTCCCACAGGCTGCAGGCCAAACAACACACGGGACTGAGCCCCCTTTCCATACTTTTTGTTTGTTTTCAATTAAAAGATTATTTCCTTAAATTTAAGCCCCGCTCGGCTCACTGAAATCTCTCACTTTACAGCCCCGCTCTGCTCACTGAAATCTCTCTCTATACAGCCCCGCTCTGCTCACTGAAATCTCTCACTTTACAGCCCCGCTCTGCTCACTGAAATCTCTCTCTTTACAGCCCCGCTCTGCTCACTGAAAATTCTCACTTTACAGCCCCGCTCTGCTCACTGAAATCTCTCTCTATACAGCCCCGCTCTGCTCACTGAAATCTTTCACTTTACAGCCCCGCTCTGCTCACTGAAATCTTTCACTATACAGCCCCGTTCTGCTCACTGAAGTCTTGCTCTTTACAGCCCCCAGCTGTACTGAAACAGCTTGGCTAGGGGCGCGGCAAGCTCTAGAGCACAAGTCTTCATGCTATTGCCAGAAAATTGTCAGGGCCTATTGCCTTTGCAGTATCCAGTGCCTTCAGCCGTTTCTTGATATCACATGGAGTGACTTGAAGTGGCTGAATCTGTGACGCTGTGGCCTCCAGAGGGGGCCAAGATGGATCATCTACTTGGCACTTCTGGTTGAAATTGTAGCAAATGCTTCAGTCTTACCTTTTGCACTGATGTGCTGGGCTCCCCCATCATTGTGGATGGGAATATTTGTGGAACCTCCGCCTCCAGTGAATTGTTTAATTGTCCACCACCATTCACAACTGGATATGGCAGGATAAAAACAGAATTACCTGGAAAAACTCAGCAGGTCTGGCAGCATCGGCGGAGAAGAAAAGAGTTGACGTTTCGAGTCCTCATGACCCTTCGACAGAGTTCTGTCGAAGGGTCATGAGGACTCGAAACGTCAACTCTTTTCTTCTCCGCCGATGCTGCCAGACCTGCTGAGTTTTTCCAGGTAATTCTGTTTTTATTCTGGATTTCCAGCATCCGCGGTTTTTTTGTTTTTATCTATATGGATATGGCAGGATTGCATGTGTGTGTGCATGTGTGTGCATGTGTCTCTCTATGTATGTGTTTGTGTGTATATATCGGTGTGTTTCTCTATGTCATTGAGCGTATATATGTGGGTGTGTCTCTCTATATCAGTGTGTATGTGTGGGTGTGTGTCTCTATATCCACGTGTGTATGTTTGTGTTTCTCTATATCGGTGTGTGTATATATGTGTGTGTGTCTAAATCTGTGTGTGTGTCTCTATAGCTGTGCATGTGTGTGTGTGTGTGTTTGTGTCTATATCCGTGCGTGTGTGTGTTCTATCCCTGTATGTGTGTGCCCCTATCTCTGTGGATGTGCGTGTCTCTATATCTGTTTATGTGTGTGAGTGTGTTTCTCTATATTTGTGTGTGCGTCTATGGGTATGTGTCTCCGCATTTGTGAGTGCATCTTTGTCTGTGTGTGGGTATGCGTGTGTATGTGCTGGCGTATGTGTGTGTCTGACTGTGTGCGTGTGTGTGTATGTGTGCATGCATTTGTCTGATTGTGTGTGTGCGTGCGTGTATGTGTATGGGTGTTTGTGTGTGTGTTTGTGTGTATGTATGTTTGTGTGAATGTGTGTGTGGTTATGTGTTTGGGTGTGTGTGTCTGTGTGTGTGTGTGTGTATGTGTGTATGCGTGTATGTGTATGTGTGTGTCTGACTGTGTGCATGTGTGTGTATGTCTGTGTGTGTGTGTATGTGTCTGTGCATTTGTCTGATTGTGCGCATGTGTGCGCGCGTGTGTGTGTGTGCATATATGTGTATAGGTGTATGTGTGTGTGTGTGTGTTTGTGTGTGTGTTTGTGTGTGTGCGTGTATGTGTATGTGTATGGGTGTGTGTGTCTATGTGGTTGTGTGTGTGTATTGTTGTGTGTATGGGTGTGTGTGTGTTTGTGTGTGCATGGGTGTGTGTATGGGTGAGTGTGTATGGGTGCTTGTGTCAGTGTGTTTGTCTGTGTGTGCATGTATGTGTATGGGTGTGTGTATCTGTGTTTGTAAGTGAGTGTGTTTGTGTGTGTGTGTTTGTGCCTATGTGTGTTGTGTGTCTGTGTTTCTGTGAGTGTGTCTGTGTGTGAGTGTGTTTGTATGTGTTTGTGTGTGTGTTTGTGTGGGTCTGTGTGTGTGTTTGTTTGTGTGTGTTTGTGTGGGTGTGTCTGTGTGTTTGTTCGTGTGTGTGTGTGTGTGTGTGTTTGTGTGTTTGTGCATGTGTGTTTGTGTGTATGTGTGTGTGTGTACGCCTGTGTGTGTTTGCGTTTGCCTGTGTCTTTGTGTCTGTGTGTGTGTTTGTGTGTGTGTGCGTTTGTGTGTGTGTGTGTGTATGTGTATGCCTGTGTGTGTGTTTGCGTTTGTGTGTGTGTTTGTGTGTGTGTGCCTGTGTGTGTGTTTGTGTGCATGTGTGTTTGTGAGTGTGTGTGTGTGTGTGTGTGCGTGTGTGTGTGTGTGTGTGTGTGTGTGTGTGTGTGTGTGTGCGTGTGTGTGCGTGTGTGTGTGCGTGTGTGTGTGTGTGTGTGTGTGTGTGTGGAACAATTCAGTACCTGGAGGCAGGAATCACCACCTGGTGGTCACTGTCTGGAGTGGCACAGCACAGACCACCAGCGAGATCATGAGGCCACCACTGCTCTTTATGAATCCTGTGAGAGGGAAAAGGGGGGCAGTAGGGGTACGTGTGCCTGTATGACCTAGGCCCACACAGCGGATCCTGGTCTCCAGCCGTCTCGGACCCCCTTGCCACTGGATCAAGGACTTGCTCAGTGAAGCCCGTGTGGTAGCTGCTGTGTGACGGCCACCTCACGTTTAAAAATAACTCATGTGCAGGCAACTTCCACCCTCTTAAAATGAAGTTCGGGACCTGGAATGTAAGGACCCTCATGGGCAGCCCCAACAGTGACAGACCGGGATGACGTACTGCTATAACTGCCCGGAAGCTCAGAGGTTCAGACATTGACGTCGCTGCCCTAAGTGAGACCTAAGTGGGGCAGGGGAAGGTCAGCTCAAGGAACAAGGTGGCGGTTACACCTTCACCTGGAAATGTAAACCTGGAGAAGATCGCCACCTCCACGGGGCTGGCTTCGAAATTAAAAACAAACTAGTTGGCCGTCTCAAAGATACCTCTTGTGGGATAAATGAGAGCCTCGTGACCCTTCGGCTCACCCTAGCCCAGAACCAATGTGCTACAGTCCCCAGCACACACGCCCCAACACTGGATGCTACAGACAAACCCAAGGAGGAATTCTACTTCAGCCTCAAGCAATCCCTGGTCCAAGTCCCAGTGGGCGATAAGCTGATCCTCCTTGGCCACTAAAGGCTAGAGTTGGGAAGGACACAGACCTCTGGGGAGATGTATCATTGTCCGACCGAGGAGCTGCAAGGACGTGCGTATCGCCCGCGCCATGACAGAAGCCGAAGCCTGCTGGAAGTACCACCGTCTAATTCGCCCTGTCATCAACATCAACGTAGCCCCAAAGCAGCGATGGTAACAGTAACAATGTCGCAGGAGAATCAACACTGAGGCGCTCAAGGACCCAGATAGGAGTGTCCAGCCAGTGTCTCACTGCCAACCTGGCAACTCCCAGTGACCCAGAGACACAGAGTAATGCTCTGGGGACTCGAGTTCGAATCCCACCACGGCAGATGGTGAAATTTGAGTTCAGTAAAAATCTGGAATTAAAAGTCTAATGATGACCATGAAACCATTGCCGATTGTTGTAAAAACACATCTGGTTCATTAATGCCCTTTAGGGAAGGAAATCTGCCATCCTTACCTGGTCTGGACTACACGTGACTCCAGATCCACAGCAATATGGTTGACTCTTAAATGCCCTCTGAACAAGGGCAATTGGGGATGGGCAATAAATGCTGGCCTGGCCATCGACGCCCACATCCCATGAATGAATAAATAAAAGAGTGTCCACAGCGCGTGACCTGCCCTCAAGTCCTCCAAATTCAGCACCTGTGAAGAGATATTTGGTCACTCTACCAGGAAGCACCAAGGCAGGGCTACTGAGAACAACCTGGAGATCCAGGAACTGATAAGCCTCAAGCGCAAGGCATTTCTGAACCTGAAACAGCCCAACTCGAGAGCAAGAAAGCAGCTCTACAGGTAGCTGAAGGCTGAGGTCCAGCTAAAAACCTGGAACTTAAAAAACAGAGAAAGCGCAGGAGATCCAACAGTGAGCCGACATCCATGATATATGAGGTTTCTTTAGCGCAGTCAAGACCACCTGCAGCCCAAGCACCCAGGGCCTCACTCCACTGCTGGCCAAGAACGGAGAGGTGCTCATCAAGGACAGGGAGGCAGTCAGTGCCCTCTGGAAGGAGCACTTCAAAGATCTTAACAGAGGCCCTGTCTTCAACACGAGTGTCCTGAAACCCATCCCGCACCTTGCTACCCACCACCACCTCAGCACAACCCCAACCCGGCACGAGGTAGAAAAGACCATTCGACAGCTAAAGGGCAACAAGGCATCAGGAGCATGTGGAATCCCTGCCGAAACAGTGAAGCATGGGGGAGGAGCACTATCGAATACGTGGCCTCATCTCTCTTACCTGGCAGGGGGAGAACATGCCAGGAGATCTCAGGGACACCATAATCGTGACCATCTTCAAGAGAGGTGACAAGTCTGACTGCGTTAACTATAAAGGAATCTCCCTGCTGTCAGCCACAGGGAAGGGGAAAGGTCACCTCAATCACCTTCTCCCTGTGGCTGAAGATCTCCTCTCAGAGTTGCAATGCGAATTCTGTCCGCTAAGGGACACAATGGACATGATCTTCACCTGGGAACAGCACCAACCCTTGTACATGGCCTTCTTTGACCTTCTTCTGGGGACCTGAGTTCAAATCCCACTACAGCAGATGGTGGAATTTGAATCAATAAAAATCTGGAATTAAAATGATGACCATAAAATCATTGCCGATTGTCATAAAAACACATCTGGTTCACTAATGGCCTTTAGGGAAGGAAATCTGCTGTCCTTACCTGGTCTGGCTTACATGTGATTCCAGGTCCACAATAATGTGGTTGACTCTTAAAAATGCCCTCTGAACAAGGTCAATTAAGGATGGGCAATAAATGCTGGCCTAGCCAGCGATGCACACATCCCATGAACAAAAAGAAAAAAACAAAAGCCTTCGACACTGTCAACCATGAAGAGCATCCTCTTCCATTTCGGTTGTCCCCAAAAGTTTGTCATCGAGCTCCGCCTGCTCCACAATGACAGGCAAGCCATAATCGTGACCAACAGACCCACCACGGATCCAATCCACGGTTCGAACTGGGGTCGAGCAAGGCTGTGTCATCGCACCGACACTCTTCTCGATCTCCCTTGCTGCAATGCTCCATCTTGGTCAGTAGTGGTGCTACCGAACCACTCTTGGTGATGGACATTGAAGTTCCCCCACCCAGAGTACATTTTGCGCCTTTGCCACGCTCAGTGTTTCCTCCAAGTAATGTTCAACGTAGAGGAGCACTGATTAACAGCTGAGGGAGAGCGGTACGTAGTAATTAGCAGGAGGTTTCCTTGCCCATGTTTGTCCTGATGCCATGAGACTTCATGTTGAAGACTCCTAGGGCAACTCCTTCCTGACTGTATACCACTGTGCCACCACCTCTGCTGGGCCTATCCTGCTGGTGGGACAGGGCATACCCAGGGATGGTGATGGTGGTGTCTGGGGCATTACCTGTAAGATATAATTCTGGGAGGATGACTAGGTCAGGCTGTGGCTTGACTAGTCTGTGAGACAGCTCTCCCAATTTTGGTACTAGCCCCCAGATGTTACTAAAGAGGACTTTGCAGGGTTGATAGGGCTGAGTTTGCTGTTGTCATTTCCGGTCCCTAGGTCGATGCCAGGTAGTCTGTCCGGTTTCATTCCTTTTTTGTGACTTTGCAGCAGTTTGTTACAACTGAGTGGCTTATTAGGCCATTTCAGAGGGCATTCAACCACATGGCTGTGAACCTGGAGTCACATGATAAGGACGACAGATTTCTTTCCCCAAAGGGCATTAGTGAACCAGATGGGTTTTTACAACAATCGACAATGGTTTCATGGTCACCATTAGACTTTTAATTCCAGATTTTTATTGAATTCAAATTCCACCATCTGCCTTGGTGGAATTTGAACCCACGTCCCCTAGATCATTACCCTGGGTGTCTGGATTACAAGTCCAGCGACAATAATACTACTCAATTACCTCCCCTTTCATCTCTATATCTGTGTGTGTGTGTGTATGGGTGTGTGTCTCTATATCTGTGTGTGTGTGTGTATGTGTGTGTGTCTCTATATCTGTATGTGTGTGTGTATGGGTGTGTGTCCCAATATCTGCCTCTGTGTGTGTGTGTATGTATATGTGTGTTTCTCAATATCTGTGTGGGTTTATGTCTCTATGGCCAGAATTTTCCGTCGGTGAGCTGGGGGGGTGGGGCCCGCTCGCTGACACAAAAATGACACGGGACGATGTCAGGAGGAACCCCGCGTCATCCCGTCCCATTTAAATCTTCAGGAAGGTGGGGCCACAGCGTGATCAGCTGTCCACCTGCCAACCTGTCAATGGTCAATTGAAGCCATTGGCAGGATCATTAAGCCAATTAAAAGCCCCGCCGTCCAACCTTAAAGTTGGTGGGCAGGCCAGGAGCCCCAGCGGGCTACTGATAAAACATGAAACCTCATCCACTGGCGGGATGAAGTTTCATGTCTGTTTTAAAAAACTTTAATAAATTTTATATGATATTTTTTAACATGTCTCATCTCATGTGACATTGTCACATGAGGGGGACATATTAATAATGTTTTTATTTTTCTATTTTTTAAGTTTGTAAAACTTTCAGTGCTGTCATGCGCATGCACTAAAGAGCACACTTTGACAGCTGGGTAATCCCTTCCCCCCACACAGGAAGCACATAGTACTTCCCATTGGGCGGCCCGCCCACTCAAAATGGCAGCAGGGCCCGTTTCAGTGGCAGCGATTGGCTGCCCGCTCGCCACCGAGTCTGTGGGGGCCACCCGCCCATCAAGGGCAAAATTCTGCTCCATGTGTTTGTGTGTGTGTGTGTGTGTGTGCACGTATGGCTGTGTGTCTCTATATCTCTGTGTATGTGTGTGGATGTGCATCTCTATATCTGTGTATGTGTGCGTGTGTGTGTGTGTCGGTGTGTTTCTCTATATTTGTGTGTGTATATGTGTGGGTATGTGTCTCTATATCTGTGTATCTGTGTGTGGATGTGTGTGTATATGAGCGTGAACCTCTATATCTGTGTATGTGTATAGGTGTGTGTCTCTATATCTCTGTATGTGTATGGGTGTGTGTCACTAAACTTGTGTGTGTGTGTGTATGTATGTGTATATGGGTGTGTGTCTCTATGCCTCTGTGTGTGTGTGTCTCTATATCTATGTATGTGTATGGGTGTGTGTCTCTATATCTCTATGCGTGTTTGGATGCATGTCTCTATCCCTGTGTGTGTGTGAGTGTGTATGGGTGTGTGTCGCTCTATCTGTGTGTATATGTGTGTGTATGTGTGTCTATATTTGTGTATGTATATGGGTATGTGCCTCTATATCTCTGTTTATGTATGGGTGTATGTCTCTATACCTGTGTGTGTATGTTTGTGTATATGGGTGTGTGTCTCTATATCTGTGTGTGTGTGTGTATTGGTGTGTGTCTCTATATCTGTGTGTGTGTGTGTGTGTATGTGTGTATATGGGTGTGTACCTGTATATCTGTGTGTATGCTTCTGTGTGTTGTCAGGAGCCTAATATCTGCAATTCCATCCCTCAACCTTTTCGCCTCATTCTCTTCTTTAAAATGCTTCTTAAAATCGACCTCTTTCACCAAATCTTTGGTCACTTATACTAGCACATCCCTATGTCTCACTAATGTTGAAATGTGTTTGAGAATCACTCCTGTCTGGCTTTTTGGAATGTTTTAATGCGCCACATAGACGCAAATTGTTATGTGTATGGATGTAGTTGTATAAAGTAACACGCATGGCCATGAAACTATTAAATACAGTTAAATCAAATAGATTGCTTTATAAGCAGGCCTCAATCGAACCAACTACTGACCCGTAAGGAGCGAGCTGACCTGGTTACTGTTTACATAAATCAAGGCTCCTGTCTCCAATTATTTTAAATTATTGCATTTCAATGCTTTCTGCTCGCTCTCCCTCGCCCCTGTTACAATAACGCACAGAGGGACACTATTTATACAGCATCACATGTATTATAGTGTTTATTTCTGTTATTTAAAGTGTGGTGTCAATGGAATTGCCCTTGGCCATTGTCAGGATTTTTTGTCAGTGTTTTAGCACGTGATCAACTTTTTAGATTTAAACAGAAACAAAATACACACTCTACAAAAAAAACATGCTAAAAATTCCAAAAACATAAGACAACAAGAATTAAAAAGAGAACAAAATAACCAAACATGGGGCCAGGAAAAGTCATGACCAAGACTCCAAAAAGTGCAAACTGCAACAAATACAGATAGTAAAATACACAAACTGCAAAAAATGCAGACAGCAAAAAAATACAGGCAGCAAAATACACAGATTCCAAAATACACAGATTGCAAAAAATACAGGCAGTAAAATACACAAACTGCAAAATATGCAGACAGCAAAAAAATACAGACAGCAAAATACACAGACTCTGAAAAACACAGACTCCAAAAAATAGACAGTAAAATACTCAAGCTGCAAAATGTGCAGACAGCAAGAAAATACAGACAGCAAAATACACAGACTCCAAAATACACAGACTATAAGAAAATACAGGCAGTAAAATACACAAACTGCCAAAAATGCAGACAGCAAATACACAGGCTCCAAAAAAACACAGGCTACAAAAAATAGATTGCAAAAAATAGACTGTAAAATACACAGACTCCAAGATACACAGACTGCAAAAATAGATTGTAAAAAATAGACTGTAAAATATACTGACTCCAAATACACAGACTGCAAAAAATACAAATAGTAAAATACACAAACTGCAAAAAATGCAGACAGCAAAAAAATACAGACAGCAAAATACACAGATTCCAAAATACACAGACTGCAGAACATAGAATGTAAAAATGGACCATAAAATACACAGACTGCAAAGTACACAGAATGCAAAATATACAGGCAGTAAAATACACAGACTCCAAAATATATAGACTGCAAAAGATACATCCAGGAAAATACACAGACTCCAAAATACACTGACTGCAAAAAGTACATCCAACAAAATACACAGATTCCAAAATACATAGACTGCAAAAAACACAGCCCAGCAAAATACACAGACACCAAAACATATGACTGTAAAAAATAGAGAGAGCAAAATACACAGGCTCCAAAATACACAGTCAGCAAAAATTACAGGCAGTAAAATACATAGGCTCCAAAATATATAACTGTAAAAAATACAGTCAGTAAAATACACAAACTCCAAAATATATGGACTACAAAAAATACATCCAGCAAAATACTGACTCCAAAGATACACAGACTAAAATAATACAGGCAGCAAAATAAACAGACTCCAAAATATAGAGAGCAAAAAATACAGACAGAAAAATGCAGACTGCAAAAAATACGGCAGCAAAATACACAGGCTGCTAAAAAATACTGACTCCAAAATAGACTGCAAAAAATACTAACTCAAAAATACACTGACTCAAAAATACACAGACTGCAATACATGAAAAATGCAGGCACTGGAAACAAACTACGGGGAAAAAAGGGGTAGATATCATCAAGCAACACGCTTTTTAAAAATGCGCAGGCGCCATAAAAATGTATAAATTCTAAAAGAATAAGCACACGAAATAAAATTAAAACAAAAAAAATGAGAATCAAAGGAGAGACACGGAACACAAAAAACATGCAAGGCACAACGAAATCGTTTGCGTTGCTGCTGCCGTCAGCGTTAAGTTAGTTCCTTTTGCGATGTGGACTCGGTCTAATTCCGTTTCTTTGCTACTGTCCAAACGGTGAACTTCGATCGGGACCTTAAAAATTAAAAACAGAAAATGTAATGAGAAGGAAAAGGACCGGACGCACCAGCTCCTGCCGGATACCGTTATCAATTAACCTGTTTTTAAGTTGTTAAATCCTATCTCCCACATCAAACAGATGTTTGTTTTCACATCAAAGAAATTCATTTCGACGTTATTCTGGCTTTCATTTCTCTCTGATGGCCTTACTGAAATGTTACACACAAAAAAAAATCGCAGGAGAGTGTTTCAACTAAATATTTTTGTTGAAACTGAGGACGCTTTTGCTGTTCTGTATTGCCTGTGAGTAATATCGCAGCTGATCCGGCTGGTTCAGGGCTGTGGCACTCGCCTCTCTCGAACATATTTCGATTTCAGGGTAGGCTGATGTGAGCTCCTTTTTCCTTTTTTTATTTTAAACTGTAAATTATTCTTGCATGTACGAATGACCGTGAAATTTGTTTATTTTTTTTTAAAAAAAGAGAGCCCAGCACTTGGGGCGGGGACCACTTTTATATACACCTCGCGGTCTGTTTTGTCTCAAATTACTACGGGATACAATTTCTAGAAATCTGATTCAGAATGGCCGTCTGCGTGCGTTGCGAAGACTTCAAAAGATCCGTCCAAATTGCAAATGTGCTTCCCATGCCCTCTGTGTCTGAGAACAGAAACCAGAAGAATTTAATTTTTTTTTTGGAAGGAGATCCTGGGTTTGCTGAATGAGCTTAATTGTGAAATAATATAATATTTCCAGTGCGAAGTTAGAAGCGCCCACCGGCTCTGCAACGCACCTCTCCCATCTGGAAGGCTGCGCCCTGCCTCTACAGCGAGTGGGTCGATGAGGATCGCACTCGGTCTCTCCCCTTCACTCTCTGAGTTAGTGGAGATGGGGACGGAGAGGCCTTGGTTCACCTGAGTGCAAGAGCCAGCCAGTAACAGCACACATCTGGCGAGTCGTTTTATGAAGGGAAAATAAAGGGGTCACTATTAAGAATCCAAGTGATATATCATAAGGGCCTATTTGTAACCTTTCTTTATTGTCTGCTAGTCAAATGTAACCCAAAACTCACCCCCTCCCCTCCCCAAAGCCAAAGAAAAGAGCTAGGTTCTCAGTAATGATTTCCATCTTAAGTCTGGGCTTTTATGATACCATTTGGATTCAGAGTGAGAGGGAGAGAGAAAGAGAGAGAGAGAAAAAAAAAGTCTGGAAAAAAAACACCCCCAAAAAATTCCTGTTACTAATCTAGTTCTACACTTTTTGACGAGCTTGTAAAAGTTATTTTTTCTTTTTGTTTTGCTCCCAGGGCTTGTAAATAAAATCCATAATTGGTACAAGGGAAGTGATGAAGCAATTTATATTTTCACCAGTGTCAGAAATTTGTTCTCAATCCAGTCTCGAATTTAACGAGGGCCGTTTCATTTTCTAAACGGAGGACTGATATATGATCAGAATGATTCGTTTTAATCGCGTTGCCGAGGAGTTTAAAAGGGGGACCTGTCATTAGAGAGTTTTTGCGGTTAAAGTATTTGTTCTCCTCCAGCTCACCCTCCCACCACCCACCCCCCATCTCTCGGTGGCGCATCTGTTCTCCTTTGATCGTTTATGATGACTCTTGCCTGCCGTAAGGTGGAATAGTTCAGCATTCAAGGCAGTGCAGTGCATCAGATATCAGCGAAAACACCACCTCAGTCCCGATATATAATGGCCTCAGGACGTGCCTTTCCAGCACACACTCCTGTCACTCTGGGTAACTCGTTGAGAAATTACGGGTGACATGCAAAACTGTGTAGACACACGCACAACAAAAGGACACACACACACACAAAATAATACACACACACACAAAATAACACACACACACACACAAAATAATACACACACACACAAAATAATACACACACACACACACAAAATAATACACACACACACAAAATAATACACACACACACAAAATAATACACACACAAAATAATACACACACACAAAATAACACACACACACACACACACAAAATAATACACACACACACACAAAATAATACACACACACACACAAAATAATACACACACACACAAAATAACACACACACACACAAAATAACACACACACACACACACACAATAATACACACACACACAAAATAATACACACACACACACACAAAATAATACACACACACAAAATAATACACACACACACACAAAATAATACACACACACACAAAATAATACACACACACACAAAATAATACACACACACAAAATAATACACACACACACAAAATAATACACACACACACAAAATAATACACACACACACACAAAATAATACACACACACAAAATAATACACACACACAAAATAATACACACACACACAAAATAATACACAGACACACACAAAATAATACACACACACAAAATAATACACACACACAAAATAATACACACACACACAGAACAAAAGCGGAAAACTAAACATTAAAATAAATCTAGAACACCAAAATTCCTGCTTACAACTTCCAGGTTAGTGATAAACTCAATTGTCTCCTTTCCCTTTCACGCATCTCCGCTGTAGGACACAAGGCGCACATAACATAATATACATAACAGCACCGCTTTCAAGCTGCTCTGTGACAAATCCCATTGCAATGACAAGCAAAATATATGTATACATACATGTGTAAATTATATATAATTATACACACGCATAATATGTATTTCATTCACAATATACACTTCATGAGACGCGCGCATATAGTTTATCGTATACATAGACTCGTGCGTATGTTAAAGCAACGAATTCTATCATCTTTTTTTTTTAAATATCGTCCAAACGAATTAGGAGAGAGCTGTTGGTAGAAAAGGAACGAGTCGAAGGAGACCTGAAAGGTTTATTTCCTCAGGTGTCATCTCCTCCTCCCTGCCCCTATGATTTAAACCCGCGTCCCATTGAACCCAAGCTAGCCGCCTCACACTCCAACCAGAGTCACGCCGGTTCTCGGGGAGAGAATTCAATAGCTCCCGCACTCCTGGTGCAGATTCTGCATCATTTGTTTGTTTACAGCCGACTTCCTAAATAAATGCAGAAATAAATGCATCTGGTCTGAAACAATTTACTCACTCTCATTCTGAATCTCTGCGACAGTAAGAGCAATCTCATACATATGGAACCATAGGCTATAGAAATCGCATTCGGTGGCAGGACAGATGGAAATCAGGTCTGGGGTTATTAATCGAGGTTTCCTTTTTTTCCCAACGAGCCTGTCTATGTAACATCTTCAGTTGGCGGGGCTGAAACTCACTCGCTTGTTCCTGCACTGTTTGGTCGCGGTACAAATATTTGCACAGCGAATGATATCTATACGCGTTATAACAAACCTCATGTTGCTGTAAATCTGGGAGCTCCTGGAGATCGCCGCGATAACACAGACCTTTTAACGTAAATTTGATTTACTGCCTACCTCTTTGCCATCGATTTGAGTTTGCAAACTTTTGAATAAGATTGCAATCGACTCGCCCGGGAATGTTCAGGAGGAGTGGGAGAAAGAGAGAGAGAGAGAGAGAGAGAAATTTAAATTGTATAGGTGATTTATCGACCATTTTAATAGTCTGGATAAAAGGTTTAAAAGTTTACTAATAACCCGACAGTTTGGCTATTAGCACCCCGCCGTGACGTCATTGAAACTGACAAGCGGAGTTGGTTTCACCCCAGAGAAAAGGAACTGGGGCCCACGTGGGAAACATACCCCACCATCGACTTACTCTGCCCACCCAGTCCCTCTCTCTCCCTCGCTCATCCAGCTCCCCCACTCCCCACCGATCTCCCATACCCCATCTATCTCCCCAATCCCTCTCCCATCCGCCCCTTCTCTCCACACATGCGCCTTTCTCCACCCAGCCACCAACCCATCCACCTCTCTCCCCAACTCCCTCTCTCCCAACCCAACTCCCACCCACCTCCACTCAGCCCTACCCATCCACACCGTCTCCCCCCACCCCGTCCGCATCCCCTCTTCCTCACCCAACCGGCCTGCCCTCAACCCAACCACCCATACCTCTGTCCTCACCCACCCATCATCCCATCTGCCCTCTCCTCACCTCTCGTCTCCACTGTCTTCATCCTTCCCTCTCCCTTCTTCCGCCCTCGGGTCCCTATCCTCCCCTCCCTCCTTCCCCAACCACCACCCCCCCCCCACCCCCCCGCCACCCCGCCACCAACCCCCACCCCAAACCCCCCAGTCTTCCTCGCCCCCATGTTGGGCAGGAGGAAATCAACTTATACCACAGACACCAAAAAAATACACAACACAATGCAACACACTCACTCACAAAACAACGCAGGCACAACACAAAACGACAAGGCAGGAGGAGAGAGAGGGAGAGAGAGAGAGGGAGCAAAAGTTTGCTAAGATTGGCTTAACTCCACCCATCGCTGTCCTCAATTAATTAATCTAACTGGACTCCTTTTAAGACGCCTTTTGTTGGCCGCTCGCACTGTGTGCCATTCTGATAATTGATCTCCGTCCAATGAACGATCAGAGCGAGCGGCCGGTTTTCGTCTCGAACTCGGTGTCTGTATTGGCTTCAATTTTTTTTGTTAAAGAGGGGCGGTCGGTGGGTCGGCAAGGGGAGAGACAGAGCGAGCTGCGTGTGTGTTTGTGTGTGTGTGTGTGTGTGTGTCTCCCCACCCCTCCCCTCCACCCCCAGGTAGGATTGACTCGATTACAGAAAGAGAGAGAGAGAGAGAGAGAAAGGAGGCACTTTGGTAAATAGAGGCTTGGGGCCATCATTATTTTACCTTCCGGACTCGGAATGAAGATGCCTGGTTTGAAGGATCGGGGCTAAGTCAAACTTTCATCCTGTGGTGAACTTGGCGAAGATTTCAGACTCTGCTTCGTTTTAAATCATCTCCAATGATCAACAGTGTGTGTTTTTTTTATATAAAAGAAAAAAAGCCAAGTAACGGCCGTTGGGGGAAAGAGAGTTACCAGGAGAGCGTTTATAATTAAGGGAGAGAGAGAAAAAAAAACTGAAGGGACAATTCCTTCCCCTCCCCACCCTCCCCCTACCCCCCACCCCTAGAATGACGTCTGGGGTAAATTTGAAATCCAACCCGGCTTTGCCGCCCCGGAGCGAAGAGCGAAGACGGCGCAGCCCGCTCGACCACTTCCCACCTCCAGCGAACTCCAACAAGCCCCTCACCCCTTTCAGCATCGAGGATATCCTGAGCAAGCCCTCGGTGAAAAAAAATTCTCATCTCTGCTCATCCAGCCACTCGGGGACGGCGGACAAAGCACCCGGGCCCGGCGCTGCCAGGAACGGGCTGCCCTCTCAAACCTCGCCGCTCTGCGCTCTGGAGGAACTCGCCAGCAAAACTTTTAAGGGTCTGGAATTGAGTGTGATCCAGGCGGCCGAAGGTATTTTAGCAGGGACCCCTTCGTTTTTATAACAGTTATTTTTTTTTCTGAGGGGGGTGGTGTTAGGGATAGCTGTTAAAGCTATTTTTAAATAAAATGTACTCTTGTAGCGGTGGCACAATAAAGCCTTTAGACAAACGTTCTCGATAACCGCATTTTACATTTGAAATATTCCTCAAAATATTCCTGTATTTGTGTGTGTGTGTGTGTGTGTGTGTGTGTGCTTATCTTTTTCAGAATTAGTATCAGGCAGATACATCAGGAGCGCATCTCGAATGGGAACTTACTCTGTATTTTTCAGGGTCCTGTCCAAAGGGGGTAGATTGATCTTTACAATCCTGACTATGCGGGGATTTCTCCCTTCCGTTCTTTTCTTTATCACGGGGAATCAAATAGCGAGTTCCCCTGATGGAGAACAATTCTCACATTTTAACCAGGCAGCACATTTTATTCTGCATTAAGTAATTCTTTTTTTTTTCTCAAAAAAACTTGTAAAAGTGGTCCGATAGCCTTTTCCATGACTCTCCACAAATTGAGGTTGAATTAATTTTAATCGTTAACAAATATTTAGTGGGGCTTGTCGTCCATTCGAATTATTCCAGTTGTGTTATACATACATAGATACTTGTATATATACATATATATGTGTGTGTGTGTATGTATATATGTGTGTATGTGTGAGTATGTGCACACACATCTAAATATAAAGCTGTGTTTTGATGTCTGAACATTGTAATAAATATTTAGCCATGGTTTTGTCTGGAAGGTGTTTAGGTGCCAAACACAAGTCTCTCTCACCATCCAGCTCTTTAAATCATTGCCTCTTAATTGTATCTTAATATTTTCGTAATAAGTCAGACTGCAGACAAACATGTATATATAGAGGGATACATATATTTAAACATATACATAAATATAGATATACACATATACACACACAAATATATATTACATATAAATATATAATATATAGTGAGGCTGAAATATTAGTGACAAAAAATAATTTTTCTCCTAATCAACCTCTAATGTAAGAAATATATTTGAAGAACAGTTTTTTTTTACTTCGACATCACGTTTAATGCAACTGCTTCTTTAAAATGACACTTAAAATAAAGTCAGACTAAAAATCAATGGGTCTCAACTAACCCGCAGTACATACGTGTAACGGCGCGTGTATAACGGTGAAATAGACTGAAAACTATATTTTTAAAGTTATGTACCCCATGACTGCAGTTGATAGCTAACATGTGCAGGAAGCGTCTGTGTTTTTATTACATACAGGGAAACAATATTTTCTATTTTCTGGGAAAATCGTGAGTTCTGAATAATAAGCGAGGACCCTTCATGTTTTGTTTTAATAGATGTTAAGAGAAGGTTTTTTTTTCGGCTGTGGAATCTAACAAGTCAAGATAGCCCTATTTCCGAGAATATCCACAGCAAATGTTGTTTAAACTCACACAGTGAAAACTGTTTATGTGACAAGAGCTGGAAGGGGCGGGGGGCGGAATTGTCAGTTCGAGGTTTTTTGGTGAATACATTTATAAGTGTAAGCGGAGGCTAATTGGGCTTAGCACCATCGGTAGCTGTAAGAGGGAGAAGGTATCCTCCTCACACTCGGTTCTGGGAGCGGAGAGATGCACACAGTTAGCCGCTAATACGAAGCAAAACCTATTTCTAATCGTAACTGTTTCGTGGATTGCCTTGTGCCACGGACACGTCTACATTTAAACTTTGGTCCGAATTTCAGAGACACCGTTCTATGCTGTGGAATTCAGAAAAATACTGTGTGAGCGCAAATCTACGCATTTCCAGTTTCAAAATATATACACACTTGTGCGTGTACTCTGATGTGGGATTATTGCATGTTTTCAGGCGCTATGTAATAATGTTTACATAGGTATACAATTACTACATACTCTCTCACGGGGTATCATGTAGATCTAGTGTGTAAATGCATCCTCTGTACATTTTTGTGTGTTATACACATAACATATGTTTGCATAATTCTGCAATTTTCCACACCTTTGCACAATGTACACAAATTGATCGTGCGTGCAGACAGATGTGAATGTAGAAAAAAAAGTTGATAAACCACGTACACTTATGCATGCTGTGAAATGACACTGTTTATACTTGTGGATCCGGATATGTAATCCTTTGCACACTGTACAGTAAACACCACTCTCTACACTGTGCACATATGAGACATACCCTATTATGGTTTCTGCGTGGATAACTGTAGAATTGACCTATGTGCCTTGCACCCAGTTTTAGATGCGTGTAAGTGCCTGTACAGGCAGAACTTGGGAATTCATGGTTGTGGCATTTTTCAGTGAGCAACTTTCTCTCGTCGTAAAAATCTCTCGCTGTGATAGGAAACGCTGCCTCGGCTTTGCCAGCAGGCGCGATGGTGTCAGTTATTTCGTTAGCACTGAATTACAGCTTTAAGAAAAAACCAATGGCTCTGAAGGGGTAAAATAGATCAGGGAGAGCCAGCATTGATTTAACGTAACATTGTTGTATTTTCCAGCACGTTGCTGGAGAATTTTCTGTGTATATAAACGAGTGCGTGTGTTTGTATGTGTGTGGGTGTGTGTTGTGGAATTTTTGTACAATATTGTGTTACAACTCGCCCTCTTTATTTCCAAGGCCGGGATCATGTCACAACGTTTGGCCAAAGACAGACCTCGAAAAAGAGACGGAAGTCCCGCACCGCCTTCACGAACCATCAGATTTACGAGCTGGAGAAGAGGTTCCTCTATCAGAAGTACTTGTCTCCCGCCGACAGGGATCAAATTGCCCAGCAGCTGGGGCTGACAAACGCGCAGGTGATAACGTGGTTCCAGAACAGAAGGGCCAAGCTGAAGCGGGACCTGGAGGAGATGAAAGCCGACGTGGAGTCCCTGAAAAAGCTGCCGCCCCAGCAGCTGGAGAAGCTGGTGCACATGGAGGTGTTCCCGGAGGACGGGGCCGGCTCCAAGTGCGAGAGCTCGGACCTTTCCCCCAAACTGTCCCCGGTGTCTGGACTCGGGCCCTTTCCCAGCTCGCCCCAGTGCTCCTCCAGAGATCAGACTACTGACGAGTTCTCTGAAGACGAGGAAATAGAAGTAGACGATTGAATGAGATCAGATGAATCTATATTTAAATACACATATATATCTAAAAGAGTGAGAAACGGGGTAACCCTCTAAAACAATACAGGGAACAAACTCTGCCAATGAATGGGAGGAAGACAGACATGGAATTAACTGCTCCAAACTTCTAAAAAAAAACCAATGACTTCATGTCCTTTTTAAAACTTTTTAAAGTGCAAATTAACGTTGGGAACTCTGCACGTTCTTGAATTTACCCAAAGGAACAGATAGCTATGGACACAAAGGGATACAGACTGTTTCTTATATGTAAGAAGCCCTATCGGTTTTATTTGTTCTGGGCGGGGGGGTTGAGGAGGGGGAGGGGGGGTGGTTGAGTGCAATTTTAACATTTATTCATTGTAGGTGTCTGTTGCTTTTCTTTCCCTGTTTACATTCGTTCCTTTAATTCGACCGATCTATAGCAGAAGAAGCCCCCACCCCCTCATCTTCCCTCCCATCCCTCCCTAAGTAAGCTGCTCGAACCGGGACTGTTTCGCAGCTTCAAGTCTGCAGTTAGTGACGCTTTTTGTAAATCCTCCAAAGCCGAAGATTAACACACGTGGTTAATTTATCTTCGAGAAATACGTGGGGAGCGGAATTAAAATCCAACTTTCATTTTTCACTTCCTCCTGTATATTAGAAAGATTGTCATTTGTGGTCGCAGACATTGCTCTGTACACTTACCCCCCACCACCCCCACCCTCAGCCCCACGTCCCCGGTCCCCTACCTACCCCACCCCCCAACCCCCCCCACCCCAACCCCCGCCAAAAAAAGAAGCTGCTTTAAGAAAGGTCCTGGTTCTGTTTCGTTGTATCTGCTGCAGCAAGTTTTGAATTACTAAACTGAATCGAGTGCATCACTTAAGTTATTGAAGCATTATTAAACTGACAGGGGAAGGGGATTGGTGGGATGGTCTGGCTGTGTGTATATATTTTGAATAAAGACAGAAGAGCCGAATTATAGTAAGCAACAGCCACTGCTCTCTCTTCTTTAATATATAAGACGATAATAATCTCTTGCAGTCTCGCCCAGAAGGTTGTGGCTTCAAACCCCATTCTGAATTTGAAGGCAATTGTTTATCTAGGCTGAAATCTACCGCCCTGCACCCGAGATTGTGCGATAACCAGTTAATGGGAATGTTTTAAGGTCCCGCAGCGAAATTGGGTGAAGAATCTTGCCAGTATTCAACCCCAGTTTCATCATCAACCAGCAAAAAAAATAGTCTGACTGAAGGCGGTACTGTTCCTGGGATCTTAGTGTGCACTTACAAATTCTCTGTGGTCGGGATTTCCCGGCCCGGGGTGTACTGTAGTCGAAGTCGAGCCAAAATCACCCCACAGCCGGACCTGGCGCTAGGGTGGAGGGAGGTGAGATCCCCAGCGAGAATCAAACCTTCACCCATTCCCCCGTCCAGTCCGTTCAAGCTTTTGCAGGTGGGTTAGAGCACAGGTGGGAAGGAAAGTCCGAGCCGCTTTACACCAACTATGCACCCTGGACTTGGTGCAAAATGATTGCGGCGCTTGCCCCTATTAAGGCAAAGCGATTCATTACAGGCGGAACGGTTACAAGAGTTTCATAGAGAGATGGCGGGACACTATATAAAGCAAAGATTCCCTCTCCAGCTCTCATTGTAATTAAATAGAATGTTGTCATCATTGTGAGGGGAATAGAATACAAGAGCAGGGAGGTTATGCTTCAGTTGTACAGGGCATTGGTGAGACCAAATCTTGAGTACAGTGGTACTCTATTGGTCTCCTTATTTAAGGAAGGATGTAAATGCATTTGAAGCAGTTCAGAGAAAGTTTACCAGACTAATTAATGCCTGGAATGGGTGGGTTGTCTTATGAGGAAAGGTTGGACAGGTTAGGCTTGTATCCGGTGGAGTTTAGAAGAGTAAGACTTGATTGAAACTTTTTAAGATCATGAGGGGTCTTGACAGGGTGGATGTGGAGAGGATGTTTCCTCTTGTGGGAGAATCTAGAACTAAGGGGTCAATGTTTAAAAATCAGGGGCTGCTCATTTAGGACAGAGGAGAAAAAAAATTCTCTGAGGGTTGTGAGATTTTGGAATTCCCTTCCTCAAAAGCTGGTTAAGGCAGAGTCCTTGATAATTTTAAAGGCAGAGCTAAATGGATTCTCGATAAGCAAGGGGGTGAAAGGTTATCGAGGAATGTAATCAGATCAGTCGTGATCTTATTGAATGACGGAGCAGGCTCGAGGGGCCGAGCGGCCTACTCCTGCTCCTAATTCGTATATTGACCAACCTATTCCGCATTTAGAATCAGGAGAGTCGGACAGCACAAGAGAAGGCCATTCGACCCATTGTGCCTATGCCAGCTCCCTGAAGCTATCCAAGTAGTCTTACTTTTTGTTGTTGTTCCCAACATCCTTTCAGGGAGCACATTCCATATCAGAACAACTCACTGCACAAAAGAAACATGTTACTTCATGGCGCCTCTGGTCCCTTTGCCAACTTCTTAATAAATTCCAAGTGCAGTTTCTAAGTATAGCACCAGTTAAACTAGGGCTGGGCGATGCAAGCTTGCCCTGATCAGCGATGCCCACTTTCAGAGATTATATATATATATATAATTTATTAAAAAGTACCCTACACTAGTCGCCCCTCTCAGATTGACACATTCCCCATTACACAGTGCAAACTGCACGGGATTACCCGCGTTAGCCTGCGAGCGACGATTGCTGAACGGGCAAACGAATGCATATTCATTTAAGGAGGCTGACCATGTAATCGATTCATTTAAAGATGTAAACGGTTAAAAAAAAAAAGAAATAGAACTGGTGAAAGAATAACATGTGTTTTAAGTGTCTAACAAGTAATGGAAAAGCCGGCCGCAGTGAACAATTAGCAGAGCCTCAGTTTGATATCCCGTTTCGCCACCTTAACGAAAAATACTTCAGGGATGAGGCAAGGGTGATAACAGTTGGGGCAAAAAATGATCGGGGTGGGGAGGGGGTGGGGAGGGGGTGAGGGCGCTGGTTAAATCGATTCCTCTTTGGGAACGGACGTGTCCTTGCGGCATGAGGGGTGTTTAACATCGTATATAGACTGTGATTCAATTCACACCAGCTGGAGAATTCACTGGGGCAGAGCTGGGTAAGGAAAGGAGATGCAGTCGGTAGCACGATAATGTTTTAAAACACACACACACACACACACACACATACAACATTGCTTGAAAACAGCCCGGCGCCATATGTTCGTTAAACTTCGCTAACACAAGGTCCAGTCAATGTTGATGGATTGTCGGTCCCGCCTCTCCCCGTTTAACAGTTTCTTTACAGCCCAGCAGTGAGCCAGCTCCCCTATCTGCCGAACATCTGTGCCCCTCTTGTTTGCTTTTTAAAGAAGATAGAGAAAAAAACACCCATGAATAACAAATTGATTAGCTGGGGGTTGTTGCAATGAATAAAATTTCGCCTGCATCTCCGTGCAGGGGTCTCTCTCGCTCATTTTCAGCCTGCCTCTCAACTTTCCCGCCTTGCATGAGGCAGTGTTTCACTTTTTCGAACAAGAGAGTCTTTTAAAAAAAACATGAGAGTACAGACTTGTGGTCCCATTAAATTAAGACGCTCACAGGCAATGAAAATGTCAGCCTCCCCTCCCCTCTCTGTGTAGACGGGGGCCGAGGCACATTAGATCCGACACACACACACACACACACATAGAGATAGAGTTATCCCTGTCCTGTAAACTACCCCATACTCAGCGGCCAAGACTGCCGAATAAGAAATTGATCAGAGGACGTAATTCTGTCCTCCGTCGGCGCTTTTCATTCGTTCTTGCATCACCTCTGATTCGGATTATTTACTCAATTCCTTAATTCTCATTCACGGCTCCTTGCTTCTTTCCGTTCTCAATACAAGCTTGCAGAGAGAAATATATTTTTTGCGGGACAACACAATTTCGGTTCTCGCCTTCGTGGGGCTTGAACTACTCTGTCCCATCTATATTTTAATAGGACACTTGCCCAAATTGGGAATACCCCGTGTAGGCAGTTTGCAATTGATTAAAGGGAGCACGCGCATATATTTACTATTTTATATTATCATATACATGTTCGCAATCGTCTATAAAATAAGGTGTCAGTCCCTAGTGTAGGAGCTGGGAGAGATGTACAAGATGCTGTGAAGGGTCATATTAGACCCAAAACGTTAACTCGGTTTCTCCCTCCACAGATGCTGTCAGACCTGCTGAGTTTTTCCAGCACTTTCTGTTTTCATCTCAGACCTCCAACACCGGCAATATTTTGCTTTTATTCTGCAATATTTTATCTGCTTCCAGGATAGGAATCAGGGAAGTTCACAATGTCTGTAGATTCGGACGCAACATAAAGGGGCCCACAGCGACTTTGCCGGCTCTTTAAGAGCTATCCAATTAATCCTGCTCTCCCTTGCCCTGTTCCCCGTCATCCTGCGAGTGCTTTTCAAGTATTTATCCAATTCCCTTTTGAAAGTTCTCAGTGAATCTGCTTCCACCACCCTTTGAGACTCAGCTCATAACACATTGCTTTTAAAAATAAATACTCTTCTCCCGCCGCCATCCTGATTTTGTGCTTTTTTTTAATATGAAAATTATCTCGAACTCGCATCCTTTGGTTACAGACCCCCTGATGCAAACAAGCTGGTCCTGATTTGCTGTATAAAAACCCCTCACGGTTTGTGGTGCCCGAATCCAACCTCCCCCCCCCCAAATTTACCCTCCTGTTTGAATGGGCAAAGTTCAAGGTTCAACAGGCAAAGGGTGCAGAGTTGTTGCTCAAAACCCTTTTACAAACGAGTCTAGCTTTGCAGCTTTGGAGATCGGTGTCTATTTCCTGAACGCTATTCACAGGATATGTTGGTGGAAGGGTGTCCTGCTTTCTATCGGGCGAGGCTCCCAACCGGTCACCGATGTCCCAACCGCTCAGATCCTGGGAAGGAGGGTGGGAGGAATCGACTTTCTCACAGCAGAGAGCGAGGAGGGATTGTAACACTAGTGAGGACTTTTTAAAAAAAAAATAGAAGCCTGAAACTGGCAGGTTTCACGGGCAGGGGATACGGATGGAAGATAATTGACAACAGGAACCGGGAATGGTTGTGTTGCGGGGGGGGGGGGGGGGGGGGGGGGGGGTTGGGGGGTAGAAATTGAGGAAGCTTTTATTTTCCCTACAGCCAGTTGTTGTGATCTGGAATGCACCTCTTGAAGGGGCGGATTCACAAGTAACTTCTACACGGTAATTAGATGAATAGTGGGAAAGGAGAACGTTTGCAGGACTGTGTGGAATTGGAAGGGGAGAGTGCACCATTTGGGAAGCCCTTTTGAAGAAGTTGACATGGGCACGTTGGGGCTCAATTGCCTCCTCCTGCGCGGCCGCATTTCTGAGCAACGCCCTCTCTAACCTTCCCCGGGGTTCCAGCTGCTCTGCCGTCCCGGAGGAGCCTCCTGACCTTGGCAGATGACCCAGCTCTGAAGGAGGGTCATACGGACCCGAAACGTTCACCCTGTTTTCTCTCTCCACAGATGCTGCCAGACCTGCTGAGTTTTTCCAACATTTTCTGTTCCCCGCGCCCCCCCCGCCCGCCCGCCCCAGATAAGCGTCGGTTGCCGGCCGGCGTGGATAGAGAAAACGGTGCAAGAAAAAATCTCCAGCCAGCACAAAACAGAGACGGACCAAGTCATTGTCAATCGCCTAAAGCCCTGAGCGGGACCTGGAACAGGGTTTTTTTTTAACATGGCTTTTTTTTTTAAACGATGCATACAGAGGTCTTGGATTTGCACCTGTCGGTTTACTCAGTCTGTTGCAAATTGCTATGTCGTTAGCTCGATGAGAAAGATTTTGCAGAAAGCTATAGGCGCACGCCGAAACAAACTCACTGAGTGTAGCGAGATTTTATGCAAAAATCCTTGTGCATAAATAGGCCTGAACACACGCGCAGATTCAAAGCCGAATTAAACACTCAAGTCCTTACATTTTCTCCCAAACCTATGGACAAATGGTCGTGGCTCTGCCACTGTCCTATTTTGCTACAACCCGTCTAAGGATTTATTTTCCTATGAACCAGCCCTTGCTTGAATTTCCCTCTTCTCTTAGCGTCACCTCCAGTACGTCCCGAATCCCTTAAAGTTCTCAATTCTACCTTAATATTGCAAGAAGTGGGGACGCAGCCCAACAGGAGGAGGCTCATTCAGCTCCTCCAACCTTCTCCATCTTCCAATTAAAATCTGGCCGACCTGCACCTCAACTCTGTTCACCTGCCTCGCCTCGTTGTTCCTGGATGCTTTTAGGAAGTACAAAAATCTATGGTTCTGGGTCTAAAAGCTTCAACTTCCCCCTAGAATCCACAGAGTTCTAGATTCCCCCTATTCTCTGCTTCCTGATCTGACTTCCAAATGGGCTGGCTCTTATTTTTAGGGTGATGTACCCTTGTTCTTGATTCCTCTACAACAACCACTTGTGTTTATATAGTGCGTTGAGTGTAGCGAAACATCCCAAGGTGCTTCATGGGAGCTTATCAAACAGAAGTTGATACCAAGCCACAGGGGGAGACATTAAGTCTGATGGCCTAAAGCTTAGCTAAAGAGATAGGTTTTAATGAGTGTCTTAGAAGTGGAGAGGCGTAGGGAGGCAATTTTAGAGATGAGGGCCTAGGCAGGCCTAGACCATGGCTGCCAGTGTGGGGAATGCACAAGAGACCAGCATTGGTTACAGAGCTGGAGGCATTTGTTGAGGTGAGGCCGTGAAAGGATTTAGAAATAAGGATGAGGCTTCTTAAATTTATTATCGTTCATTCGCTTCCAGGAGTTACCAAAGCAAAATTCAAATCCAGCCACTATGCCACCCTCTGTGTCGATGGGTATCTGTGCTTCCATCGCTTGTGAGTTTTAACTGTGAGCTCAAAGGGACAAGTTTACATTGTCATGATGTCAGAGGTGCAACATTACCCATCCGGAGATCAGAGCCTCCAATGACTCAGATGCCACAGCAAAAGGGCATTTATTCCATTCTAATGAATGAAGCCAAAAATGACATCAGGGATCCCATGTTATTTCCTTATAATGTCAGAGATCTGATGTTACTTCTTTGTGACATCTGTTTCCTGCCTTTTTAATTGTATTTAGTTAACATAAGTATACACAAGCTAGCACAAACTTATAAAACAAGGTGAGAGGGATGGTATGTTGTGATTGTGTTTATTGAGAGCTGTAACAGAGATTCTGACTGTGCCTGAGTAGCAGTTAGCAATGTGTAGATCGGGACAGTCCTGTGATTCAATGCAGGGGAGCTGGTTTTAATTGGACTTGTGTGAAGCAGCACTGACTGACTCATCTTTAGCAAGGCAGAGCTCCATATCTTTAACAGGAAATGTTTGTGTTCCAGAATTGTGCTATTTTGTGTTTGCATGTGATTGAGTTTCTTTCAGAAAACATGTAATAAAATGCCAGAAGTTTTACCAAACTTTAGAGGAAACGGGACGAAGCACAGACACAATGGGCTGAATGATCTCCTTCCATGCTGTGCTATTGCAATATCCCATTTTAGAGTCTCAGCAGTTTCTGTGTAATTATTGAATGTGTCAGTGTCCGAGAAATCAGTCTGACACATAAGCCCACACACCCACACTCAAACTCATATACTCATCCTTAAACACATACATTCAAACTGAAATCCTTATTTCCATACATCAACACATAAACACACGAACTCATTACCCATCACAGCTTGTATTTACACAGTGCCTTTATCATAATAAAATGTCCCAACTTGCTTCACAGGAGCATTGTAATGCAATAATTTGACATATAAGGAGACATTAGGTTAGAGAACCAAAAGCTTGACCTAAAAGGTAAGTTTTAAGGAGTGTTCTAAACAGGGAGGGAGAACTAGAGAGGTGCAGAGGTTTAGGGAGGGAATTCACAAACTTAGGGCCTAAGCAATTGAATGCACGCCACCAATGAAGGAGCAATTAAAATACAGGATGCTAAAGAGGAATTGGAGGAATGCAGATATCTTGGAGGTTTGTGGGGTTGGATGTTACAGAGGTAGGGAGTGGTGGGGTTATGGAGGGATTTGAAAATAACAATGAGAATTTTAAAATCAAGGCATTACTTAACCAAGCGCCAATGCAGATCAGGAAGCACAGACTTGATGAGTGATTGGGATTTGGTGTAAGTAAGGGCATGGGCAGTTGGGTTTTGGGTGACTTCAAGTTTTATTTACAGTAGAATGCTCAGCCAGAAATATGATGGAATAATCATATGAGTTGAGACTGGAATAGAGTTGGGCAATGTTTTGGCGTCATTAATGATGGCGTATACGCATGGTCAGTGGACATCTTGGGGTCAGATATGATACTGAGGTTGTGAAACATCGAAAACAAAAACAGAATTACCTGGAAAAACTCAGCAGGTCTGGCAGCATCGGCGGAGAAGAAAAGAGTTGACATTTCAAGTCCTCATGACCCCATCCCCTGAAATATCGAGTTCAGCCTCAGATAGTTGCCAGAGAGAGGGAGCAAGTCAATGGTTAGGAAACAGAGTTTGTAAAGGGGCCAAAGACAATGGCTTTGGTCATCCCATAATTTAATCTGATGAAATTCCTGTTCATCCATTCAGAGAAGCAATTCGATAATTTAGAGACAATAGAGGAGTCAAGAGAGATGGTGGTAAGGTAGAACAAGGTGTTGTGAGGGTACATGTGAAAACTGGCATTGTGTTTGAGGAAGATGTCACCAAGGGACAGCATGTAGATGAGAAATAGGAGGGGACCAAGGATAGGTCCCTGGGGGACGTCAGATGTAACAGTGCGAGAGTGGGGAGAGAACCCATTGAAAGTGCCTCATTGTTATGATTAGATAGATGAGAATGGAACAAGGTGAGAGCAATCCAAACAAGCTAAACAACAGGAGAGGTGTTGGTGAAGGATTATATTGCTAACCCTGTCAAAGGCTGCAGACAGGTCAAGGGGAGCAAGAAAGGAAACATAACCTTTGTCACAGTCCCATAGAATGTCATTTGTAACTTTGTTTCAGTTCCGTGGTGAGGGCAGAAACCTGATAGGAGAGATTTAAACAAGGAGTTCTGGGAAAGGTGAGCACCGATTTGGGAGGCGGCAACACATTCAAAGACTTTGGATAGGAAAGAGATTGGAAATGAGTCAACGGTTTGCAAGGGTGGAAGGGTCAAGAATTGTTTTTTTGAGGAGAAGGGTGTTGATGGCAGATTTGAAAGAGAGCAGTACAGTTGCTGAAGAGAGAACTGTTAACAATATTAGCTCACATGGAAACCATGCACACATATTCAAACCATGCACAATCACATTCAGTCAAATAAATACACACTCATACATTCCCACTCACTCACACATTCACACTCAGGTATACACTGACACATTCACACTCACCCATACTCACACATTCACATTCACTCATACTCCCACACATTCACATTCACACTCACTCACACTCACACATTCACACGTACAAACCCACACTCAATCATACTTCTGCATTCCCTCACAGATACTTCACTCCTACACGCACTCTCACAAATATACATCAATTAACACGCACTTGTTCATTCACACATAAACACAAATTCATGCATCTGATTATGCACAAATTCATATATAAATGCTCAATCAAACTGAATCATATATTAACAAACACTGTTTACATTTCTGCTATAATTTCTATGATATGTAAGAATGAGCCAACAGTCATATGAGCAGGAGTCCTGCAGTGTGGGAGTATTGGCTGGGCAAAGTCTGAGGGTCTCATTGACTGTGGGAGAAAACAGGACAATTTTATTTCAATTCACCTTTACCCATCGGCACTCACTACTCATAGAATCTATTAGCTGCTTGGCTAATGGAAGCTCTTGAACGTGGTTATTGGATCAATATCGAACCCTTGGTTAGACCACACTTAGAGTACTACATGTAGTTCTGATTGTCATATTTTGATATAGATGCGCTGAAGAGGATGCCAGAAAAATTTACAGGCGTGATACCAGAACTGTGCGGGGATACATATCAGGAAAGGATTGACAGGCCGGATTTCTTCTCTCTTGAAAAAAGAAGGCTGAGGGGTGACCCCTCAGAAGTCTTAAAAATGGTGAAATGCTTTGATGGAGTGGATAGAGAGCGAATGTTTCCTCTTGTGGGGAAGAGCATAACCAGAGGCCATCAATATAGGAGTCGCAAAGAAATCCCATAGGGAATTCAAAAGAAACACCTTTACACAAAGAGTGATGAGAATGTGGAACTTGTTACCACAGGGAGCGGGTGAAGTGAATAGCAATGATGTCATTAAGGGGAAGCTAGATAAGCTTATGAGAGAGGTGGGAATAGTTGGTTATGATGGTAGATTTAGATAGAAAAAGATGGGCGGAGGCTCAAGTGGGCCATAAACACCAGCACTGGTTGGGCCAAATGGCCTGTTTCTGTGCTGTATATCCTAATTTGATAGTGAATTTGGTCAAAAAGCACAAATAAATAACAGACCATGAGTTTCTATCCTGCATCCTCGCTTGACAAAAATAAACCAGGACAACTAAACAGCATGAGCTTATTGTACTAGGAACTATTGTGTCCAGTGAATTAGAATGATTCAGATACCAGACACTTTGCTTTTGATAAATTGTTAAATATTGTATACAATGTGCACCGGTTTCATCGAAAAGAATGGAAAATTCATTGGTATTAATTACAGTGTTTTCTAGATGAGACATTTTTATTTATGACGAGGTTTTCAAATCAATCTGCCTCAGCGAAGTGGCATCACTCATTCCGAAGAGAGGAGGAGGGAACAAGAAGTCAGACAGGTATCAGAGCTGTGGGAAAGAGCAGGGAGAAGTGGGACGAACTGCAGCACCTTTGACGGACTGGCACAGGCATGACAAGCTGAATGGCCTTTTTCTCTGCCATATGATTCTGTGATTCTATTATTAAATGGCCAAAACAGTAGCAGTCATTGTTTGTCCAAAAGGTAATTTTTAGTGTAACCATGAGACACCGTATAGGTGAACATCGAATTATATCAGCAGTACATGCAGCGTTTATATCAGGATCTGACAGCACAGTGGTTAAGTTATTAGACTAGTAATCCAGAGGCCTGAAGTAATGCTCTAAAAACATAAGTTAAAATCCCACCATGGCAGCTGGTGAATTTTAAACCAGCTATTTAAACAAATCTAGAATGAAAAGTTAGTATCAGTAATGGTGATCATAGATTGAATTGTTGTAGAAACCTGTCTGGTTCATTTACACCCTTTAGGGAAGGAAATATGTGTTCCCTCACCGAAAAGGTGAAAAAAAAGCTCTGCCTGCAGTTCACTAGAGAACTCCTGAAACCCACCTCCCTGTGCCACTATCTCCTGTCACAACCACGCAAAAGTAAATGTGTGATGGAATTAAAGAGAAAAGACACCATTCCACAAATCCAATATAGAACAAATAGACTATGAGACAGCCCAATCCCCTACTTTATAAAACTCATAAATAGTATGTAAATGATTGAGAATTTAATGAACTCAACCTGACAACATATGATCTATGGACTTTAAAACAAAATGCAGAATGCAGTAGACCTTTCATTTGTATTCTGTAAATTAAGGAAACCTGCATTTTGCAACGTGTTGTAATTTATTGAAAATTTAAATGCTCATAATTGTGCAATCCTTTTATTATTTTATTCTATTTTTACTTTAATGATTGTCTATAACTATGCTACGAATTATGATTACCTCTTTTATTTGTACCATCACCACAATTTGGCCCTGCTGCCATGATTATTTTTGAATAAATCAACCAATTCTCAAATTATAAAAATAATCTGTCATCCTTACCCAGTCTGGCCAATAAGTGACTCCAGACCCACAGTAATGTGGTTGACTCTTAACTCCCTCTGAAATGGCCTAGCTAACCACGCAGTTGTATCCAGCCACTGTGCAAACCTGCAATAAGAATATCTACACCACACCAAGTGCAGTGGCTCAAGAAGGTGCCTCATCACTACCTTCTCAAGGCCAATAACTATTGGCCTTGCCCCACATCCCATGATCGAATGAAAAGACAGTTGTGTGAGAGCAACATTGGGATTATGGTTTTCAAAGCTCTCTGCCTTTGGGGGTTTTCATCGCCTCATGTCTGGATCGTTGCAGAATGATTGATGCCATCATCATTCCACAAGATGGTAGAAGGCAAACTAGATTGCCTGGATGACCCTTAAAACTATCTGTCTGACCAAGTATTCGGCCGTCTGCCCAAACATTTCTTTTGATTGAAAATGCTCCTGTGAATCAGCTTGTAATGTTTTACTGTGTGAAAGGTGCTATATAAATGCAAGTTATTGCGGATGCTGTTGGAAACATTAATAATTTTTAACTCATTCATTTTCCTTTTCCAGTAGGCCATTCCGCCCCTCAAGATCATTCTGCTAATCCTTTGGGTCAAATGAGGGCATTTTGCATATGAAGCAACAAATTCCCATCTATCAGCTGGCTTCTGACAGCTCGTCCCACTGAAAAATTACAGTAATAAAAATAATGCTATTTCTTTGATGCTGTTCTTGATTCAAGGTTGCTGAGTGTTAGAAACATGGCAAACTTAATGGGAAGATTTCCTCTGCACCATTTCTCATTTAACTGTAAAACTGTTCTTTTACATACCAGCCAGCAGAGGGACACTTACTTGCAGCCACTGCAAGGATCTGAGCACCAAACTAAATCCTGATCAAATTTAACAGACAGTCCACTATTTTTCTGGGGTAATTATTCTTTCTTAAAAAAAAACGAGATCTTTGTTTTTTATTCCTTCGTGGGATGTGAGCGTCGCTAATTTGTTGCCCCATCCCTAATTGAGAAGGCTGCCTTCTTGAATTGCTGCGGTCCATATAGTGTAGGTACATCCACATTGATGTTAGGAAGGGAGGTCCAGGATTTTGACCCAGTGTCAGTGAAAGAACGGCAATATAATTCCAAGCCAGGGTGCTGTGTGGCTTAGAAAGGTACTTGCTGTTCCTTTGGGCCCGCTGCCCTTGTCCTTCTAGAGGGCTGTCAAATGAGTCTTGGTGAGTTGCTGGAGTGCTTCTTGTAGATGGTACATACTGCTGCCACTGTGTATCAGTGGTGGAGGGAGTGAATGTTTAGGTCTTGGTTGGTAGTGCCGATCAAGAGGGCTGCTTTGTCCTGGAAATCCTTGTCCTTTGTATCAAGTTTCTTGAGTGTTGTTGGAGCTGCACTCATCTAAGCAAGTGGAGAGTACTCCATCGCACTCCTGACTTGTGGCTTGTAGATGGTGGATGGCCTTTGGAGAGTCAGGAGGTGAGTTACTCACATCAGAATTCCCAGCCTCTGACCTGCCTTGTAGCCGCAGTATTTATATGGCTATCCCAGTTCAGTTTCTGGTCAATGATAACCCCCAGTATGTAGATAGTGGGGGATTCAGCCAATGTTATGCCATTGAATGTCAAGGGGAGATGGTTAGATTCTCTCCTGTTCAGGATGGTCATTGCCTGGCACTTATGTGGTCCAAATGTTACTTCCCACTTATCATCCCAAATCCAAATGTTCCCCAGGCCTTTCTGCATATGGACAAGGACTGTTTCATTTTCTGAAGAGTTGCAGAGATACTGAACACTGTGCAATCATCTGTGAACACCCCTACTTCTGACCTTATAATTGAAGGAAGGTCATTGCTGAAGACAGTTGGGCTTGGAACACTACCCTGAGAAATTCCTGTGGTGACATCTTGGTGCTGAGTTGATTGGCCTTTAACAATCATAACCTTCCTTTGTGCTTGGTATGAGGCCAGTGGAGAGTTTTCCCTGATTTGTATTGACTTCAGTTTTGCTTGGGCTCCTTGATACCATACTCTGTCAAATGATGCCTTGGTGTCAACGGCAGTCTCTCTCACCTCACCTCTTGCATTCAGCTTGTTTTTGCATGTTTGGACCAAGGCAGTAATGAGGCTAAAAGCCAAGTGTCCCTGGTGGCACCAAAATTCAGCATCAGTGAGCAGATTATTGCTTTGTAAGTGCCACTTGATAGCACTGTTGACAACACCTTCCATCGCTTCACTGATGATCAAGAGTGGATTGATGGGACGGTAATTGGCCTAGTTGGAATTGTCCTGCTTTTTGTGGACATACCTGTGCAATTTTCCACATTGTCAGGTAGATGCCAGTGTTGTAGCTGTACTGAAACAGCTTGACGACGGGCCCAGTTAGTTTGGGAGCACAAGGCTCCAGTATGGGTGCAGGAATATTGTTTGAAGAATTTTATTTTTTCCTGAATCAGTGTCATTAACACACACAGACCAGAGGGAACCTTCCCAGTATTTGCAGTGTTGCTAACACACAGGGACCAGAGTGGACATTCCCATTGTGTACAGTGACACTAACACACACACATATCAGACAGTACCTTTCCAATGTTTGCAGAGTCACTAATGCACAGAGAGGCCAGAGGGAATCTTCCCAGTGTTTACACTGTCACTAAAATTGATCGAGAATCTCAATTCCAGAGGTGAAGTGAGAGTGTCATTCCTCTGACATCAAGACAGCATTTGACCAAGTGTGACATAAGGGAGCCCCAGTAAAACTGAACTCAGTGCAGATAAGTGACTGGAATCATCAAGGCACAAAGAAAGATGGCTGTGGAAGCCAGTTATCACAGCCTTAGGATATTTGTGCAGCAGTTTGTCAGGGCAGTGCCCTGGGTCCAGCCATCTTTAGCTGCCTCATCAATGACCTTCCCTCCATCATAGGGTCAACAGCGGGGATATTGCTGATGATTGCACAGTGTTCAGTACCACTTGTATGGAGACTGCATATCATGCATTTGACTTCCTGATTTACCAAAGCCTCTCTACCAAGTACAAGTCAGGAGTGTGATGGAATACTGCCCATTTACTTGGTTGGATACAGCTGAACAAAACTCAAGGTGCTTGACACTATCCTGGTTAGAGGACGCTACTTGATGGCTATGCCATCCACCCGTGACAAAAATATCATAGTTTTCATAATATTTTTCTGGTTTATTGTGAAGTAGGTTTATGGGAGTAAGTATAGTTGGGTCTGTCTGTGTGATTTAATTACATTTAGAGTCAAGTAGACTGCAAGTCATCAAAAGAAGCTAGGTGCTTGACATGCTAATGAGTAAACATGGATGCTGGCTTAGCATGTAAGGTTTAAAGGGATTGTTGCATTTCAAAGGGATCTTAGTCTGTTTACAACTAGCCAGATAAGCAAGGCTAAGGAGCATGTTTATTTTTAACAAAGCTTACTAACAATATTGGCAATGTGAACATTTTTGTATTATTAGGAAGATACAGTTTCAATGACATATGGAACAATAGGATTTACTTATTAAAAAGAGAGAAACATATATAAAGGAAAATGAAAGGCAATGTGGGAGAAGGCCGTGTAAGATCTAACAGGAGTGTGTGAAATAGCCTAACGAAGCCTCCAGCCATTTGTGCATATGTCTGCTATATAACAAAACTGAAGTTAGGGAGAAACAATTTGGAATTCCACTGACAAGTGGGTATTGTGTTAACTTGCTGGTTCTGTTTTAAATCTAAAGTCTATTTTGTTGCCTTAAAGGAAGTGTGTAACTGGGGGTCAGGTTAATTAGGAACTTTAGGAGTTATAGTAGTCAGTAATTTAGTCTTATGCATGTGCTTGAAATCTTTTATTTTGTTAATAAATATATTAATTTAATTTTTAAAATCTTTAAGATCTTTTGTTGACTTCACCGCGCACATCTTCTTGTAATAAATACAAATTGCAAAACCATTTTGATAGCACGACCAAGTTTCCCTTCTGGATTTAGTCAACCTGGCGCACATCATTTGCCATGTCATAACACACCAGTTTCAATATCTACTCCCTCCACTATCAGAGGACAGAGGCAGTAGTGTGTACTATCTACAGCTGCTGCTGATGGCCCACAGCACCTCATGGACAGATGCATCTGCAGCAGAGAGGTTGGTGAGGATGTGGTCAAGTATGTTTTCCCTCTTGTTGGTTCCCTCACCACCTGCTGCAGACCCAGTCTAGCAGCTATGTACTTTAGGACCCGGCCAGCTCGGACTGTAGTGGTGCTACTGAGCCAATCTTCGTGATAGACATTGAAGTCCCCCCCACCCAGAGTACATTCTGCACCCTTGCCACCCTCAAACGTGCTTCCTCCAAGTGGTGTTCAACACGGAGGAGCACTGATTCATCAGCTGAGGGAGGGCAGTATGTGGTAATCAGCGAGAGGTTTCCTTGCCCGTGTTTGACCTGATGCCCTGAGACTTCATGGGGTCCAGAGTCGATGCTGAGGACTCCCAGGACAACTCCCTCCCGACTGTATGGTGGGACAGGACATATCCAGGGATGCTGATGGTGGTGCCTGGGACATTATCTGTAAGATATGATTCCGTGAGGATGATTATGCCAGGCTGTTGCATGATCAGGCTGTGAGGCAGCTCTCCCAATTTTGGCACAACCCCCCAGATGTTAGTAAGGAGGACTTTGCAGGGTCGACAGGGCTGAGATTTCTGTCGTTGTTTCCGATGCCTAGATCGATGCCAGGAGGTCTGTCTGGTTTCATTTATAGTGGTTTGTCACAACTGAGTGGTTTGCTGGGCTACTTCAGAGGGCATTTAAGAGTCAACCACATTACTGTGGGTCTGGAGTCAGGTGTAGGCCAGACCAGGTAAGGACAACAAATTTCATTCCCTTAAGGACATTATTGAACCAGATGGGTTTTTACAACAATCGGCAATGGTTTCGTGGTCATCATCAGACTTATCATTCCAGATTTGCCGTGGTGGGATTCGAACCAGGTCCCCAGAGCATTACCCTGGGTCTCTGGATTATTAGTATAGCAATAATACCACCCAAATAATACAGCATAGAAAGAGACCATTCAGCCCATCATGCCTGCTCCCTCTCTTTGAAAGAGCAATGTAACCCTTAAAAGTTATTACTGAATCTGCTTCCACAGCACTTTCAGGCAGCACATAATGACTTGCTGTGTTAAAAAAATTCCTATTGCCCTCCTAGTTCTTTTCCAATTTCCTGAAATGAGTCCTTTAGTTGTGTGACCCCAACCCTTGCCCCCATCCACCGCCAGTGGAAACACTTTCTCTTTATTTACTCAATAACCTTCAAAGCAAAATTAAAACTTCAATGGACACACGCTCAATAATGTTTGTTATTCTGGAAAGGCTGGTGCTGTTATGAAAAATGAACTTATTTATTCATATAAGCAACAAGAATTATTATTTTTGTATCCGGAATTAAAACGAAGCACTAAGTTTCTAGTCGCCAGTAGCTTCTGTATGTGTGTGCATTTGTGTGCACGTGTGCAGTTGTGTCCATGTGTTGTGTGTCTGTCTATTTTTGTATCTGTTTTGAATCTGTGTGTGAATGTGTGTGTGTGTGTCTGTGTTTTATCTGTGTGTACTTGAATGCCTATTGTGAGTCTGTGTTTTGTGTGTCTGTATTTTGCGTGTGTGTGTGTACTTTAATGTCTGTTGTGTGTCTGTGTTGATATGTGACTACGTTTTGTGTCTGTTTCTTTATTGTCTGTTGTGAGTCTGTGCTGTGTGTGCGTGTGTGTGTGTGATTTATATATGCAAGCATGGATTACTAATTGTATTTGAACCATATGTGGCAAAATAGCCTACAACTAAGTTCCATTAAACAATGCAATTATATTTTTATGTATTGTTTGTCAAGATTACATGATAGAAAATAAAAACGCAAATCTTGAAATCTGAAATAAAAGCAGGAGGTGGAATTTCAAAGCAGACCAGTCAGTGCTGGGAAAGAGAAAGCATCGACAAGGGTGCTCGAAGGCTTCGTAAAGGGTGAATCTGTCCCTTTTAATATTCAGAGTAACCTGCTGTGAATCTGCAGCAGAAATGATGCAGAGTACTCTAACAGGAGAAGATGTTTATTTGCTCACACTGATAATAGCTTCAATAGCGAAGAGGTGAAAATGATGCTGTAAATTCTAACATCCGATATCTTTCAGGATCTGAATTGGAATGTCCTCCAGGGGTACTCTTCATCCCAGTCCAGTATGATCATTCAGAGTCCATTTTCCTGAGACTAGACATGGGTTCAGTGACTGGCTCACAGAGGGGACTCTTCAGCCCATTTGATCTCCCCGCTTCCAAAAATAAACCCATTCATCTTAATTTAAGCAACTTACGTTCAACAAGTGACAGATCAAGCTCTTGGGTTTAAATCGGCCCTCACTTCTCAGCTCACCCAATAATTCAACATGGATTTTTGTTCATGGTCATCAATTATTTCTGTAAATCTCACATAACAGCTAAATGTGTTCAGAAAGTTCATTATGTTCTGATACAAAGGCAGCTAATCAGATATTATTCATGTTCATTTTGGAACTCAGAATTCTCACTCTAAATTTGTTAACTTCCAAAAGTGGATTCAAGTGGTTTCTAAGACCAATTTTGGACCAGTTAATGCGTTGAGATGTGGTCTTATTGAGGAGCAAGTGCCAATTGCTGAGTTAATGGGCTGATTTCAAGCTACCCACCGCTTGTAGCATTGTTGCTTCACCTGCCTTTACTAGCCAGAGGTGAGATACAGCTAATGCCATCCCACACTGGTCAATACAGGGACAACTATGTCAACCAAAGATACCTAAGGGACAGCCGATGCTGTCAAAGGTTGATGCATACAAAAATCCACCGGGAAAAGTAGTCACTGCTGAGGCAGGCAGGAGACTTCAGGCCTCCAAGTAAGTGACAAAAATAAAAAGCTTCAGGGGCCATGGGCCAGAGGCAAAAACACTCCCAAATGAGGGGCCATGGGGGCTGCCTCCCCTGCCAGGACCCCCTCTTTGGACAATGAAGATATTAGATCTGAAGGGTCCCAGGAGAGCAGGAGTAAGGCCAGCTCCATTAAGCTGGCAGCCTTCCCTCGCGCTGGGAAGGGGGTGGAGTGTGCCCCCCCCCTCACCCCCGCCCCCGTTGCAAGTAAGATGGCAGCAGCTCTACAGAATGGGTCTTGATGGGCCCTTTAAGCAAGCAAATCAGTTTCCCACATCCTTGCAGGTGGGCAACTGCTCCACATCCAGTCTTGCCACTGAGAAAATGCCCTGGCAGCAGAAGACACACTCCCTACTATTTTACCAGCCCCCCAGCCCACCTCCCAGCCTGCCCTTTAACTCTCTCCACATACCCTGTCACAGCTGCTAAAGGACATCCACCATTTTCACTGGTCTTGAGAGTAGCGGCGCCAAGGCTGGCCAATGCATCAGCTGTGAGAAGACAAAGACAATGACAGCCAGACAGCAACAAAGACCCTCCCATCACCATCGGGCAACAGAACATCAAGGACATTGACCACGACCAGGCAACATCTCCAGGGAGGGTGATCTAGAGATCCACGTCTACACAAGAATCGGCAAAGCAGCATCGATCTCCCAGCAGCTCCACATGGTCTAGAAAGCCAACAGCATCAACACAGTCATGACCACAGTAATACCAACTGCAATCTATGCCAGTGAAACATGAAAGAGAACAGCAATGGTGCCACGTGAGTTAGACATCATTCCCCACTTCTGCCTATGTAAGATCCTGAGCATCACATGGAGAGACAGTATTTTTTTTTATTAATTTATGGGATGTGAACTTGGCTGGCTGGGCCAGCATTTATTGCTCATCCCTAATTGCCCTTGAGAAGGTGGTGGTGAGCTGCCTACTTGAACCACTGCAGTCCAGGATTTTGACCCAGCAACGTGAAGCATCACCAATGAAGGGGTGCTACAGAGAATGACCAGATCTGCAGGTCATTGTGACGGAGAGACAACTGAGGCTGTCAGGGCAGGTATTTCGCCTCCTGCACATATGCCCTACCAGATTGGCAGTAGATTGGGCATCACCAGATGGAAGAAGAAGATAGGGCCAGAGAAAGAAGAGCTGGCAAAGTACATCGAAGGAGGACCTTCAAGTACAGGAGACCGTTTGGGCTAGAGTGAAAGAGATTGTGATGGATCATTGCCAATGGCACGGTCCTGCTGCCCATTGACCCACATGGGACCGGAGTAACCAAGTCCAGTCTAAGTAAGTTTGGTTGGTTTCATCACTTCTTTTTAGGTGTGTTTTATTACCTTATGCTGCTGGCCTGCATGAAAATATTCCAAATTAAGCTGTGGGATGAGTAATTCCTCTGGCTCTGTGAACACCAGCGATTTCCTCTGGTTGGTATTTCTAACCAAATTGTAAGCGATGCACACAGCGATGAGAGCTATAAATTGTTAGCTCAGAGCACCATACAATTCCTTTATAAGATACTTATCATTGCTACTATTAATATCACTTGGTTTCTTCCAACTATTTATATTTATTATTTATAGTGCCACCACTGCTAGTTAAAAAAGTGGTTAAAAAAGCATAGTGGTTCCAGAGCTTGGGACATAAAGTAGAACAAGCAAGGGAGTCATGATGAACTTTGTAAAACATTTGTTTGGCCTCAAATGGAGTACTGTGTCCAATGCTGATCACCAGATTTAGGAAGGATGTGAAGGCTTTAGAGAGGGTGCAGAAAAAATTCATGAGAATGTTTCCATGAATGAGAAACTTTGGTTATGAAGATAGATTGGAGAGGTTGGGGCTATTCTCCTTAGAAAAATGAGAGTTGAGAGGAGATTTGATAGAGGTATTCAAAATCATGAGGAGTTTTTTTTTATCCATTCGTGCTAGGCCAGCATTTATCACCCATCCCTAATTGCCCTTGAGAAGGTGGTAGTGAGCTGCCTTCTTGAACCGATGCAGTCCCTGTGGTGTAGGCACACCCACAGTACTGTGAGGATAGGAGTTCCAGGATTTTGACCCAGCGACAGTGAAGGAACGGCGATATATTTCCAAGTCAGAATGGTGAGTGACTTGGAGGGGAACTTGCAGGTGGTGGTGTTCCCATGTGTCTGCTGCCCTTGCCCTTCTACATGGTAGAGGCCATTGGTTTGGAAGGTGCTGCCTAGTCAGCGTAGATAGGGAGAAAGTGTTCCCATTGGCAGAAGGGTGGAGAACCAGAGGACACCAATATAAGGTGAATGACAGAAGAACCAAGGTTAACATGAGGCAAAGCTTTATTACACAGAGCACAGTTAGGATCTGGAATGCACTGCCTGAGCGTGTGGTGGGGATGGATTCAATCATGTCTTTCAAAAGGCAATTGGATAGGCTGAAGAGAAAAATTTGCACATTTTTTACATACATTCAAATAAACTGACTAACAAGGTGACTGTGGCCATGGGCTCCATTAAAATGTAGGAATCTAAATATTCTCTCACTATTAAGTGCAAAGGGAACTAAACATGCACCAACAATAACAAACCTGAAGTCTATCAGCTTGGAACTGAGCAGTGTTCTGGACAGACTTAGCACTTGAGAAGAAACTGTAAGCTAGCAGTTCTGAGGAAAGACCATCGATCTGACACAATGCTCTGAATTTTTCCGGTCCGTGGAGACAGGATTGGGCGCGGGGAGATCGGGGACACACCCCCGATGCATTTCACCTCCAGGATCTTTTCCAGGGGTGGGCTCGGACAAGGGCCGGCTGCCCACTTCATGGCAACCAGACATTTAGGGCAGCTAAGGCCCTACCTTGGGGCCATTTTGTGATGGTGCTGGAACTTTCCCACTGTCAGAGGAGCTCCTGCACTCGGAGCAGCCCACAACACATGAGGAGGCCGCCAGCAGCCTCCCGACAGCAGGCTGAGAGGCCATGGGAGACAAGAACTCCATGCTCCAATGACAGGGCCACCCCGTTTGTCACTAATCTCGTGCCGGAGTTTCCTCTCCACCTCAATGGCCATACCAGCTTCAGGCATCTTTATTTGCCGACTTAACTGGAGTGAAAGAGACTGTCAAACATCCCATCGGGAATGTTTGAATCTCTATGCTGGGCATCCAGTTGAGCTGCTGGGAAGAGGTAAGTGACATTGACATGGCCTAGTAAATTTGAATGCACACCCTTTTCAAAACATGCTAATTCACTTTTACGAATCAAACTTCCAGACTTTTGTCTGGTCCTGCCGCTGGTCACTACTTTTTAAGGCAAGAAGCCACATTTTAGAGTTTAAAGTGGCTTCCTTGATCTTGTTACTCATAACAGTGAACATAGTGTGAAAGAGATTGATTTTTAAAATTAAATTTGAGTACCCAGGCCTACCTACAGGATTCAACCAAGAGCATTTGGTGTTGAGATGCCCTACCACTCACCTGCCTACCTCAGTGGACCTGCCGAATATCCGGAGATGTGTACCCTCCGATTAGGCCTCCAGCCTTGGGAACCTGCCCACCATCCTTAATAGGACAGCAAGTGTGGAGACAGCTCCTGGTTGGGGAATCTGGAAGACAGGGGAACATTTTCAGAATTGAAGGAATACCTTGGAGGGGTATCACTTAGAGGAGGTTACAGAAACAGGGAGGGGCAAGTCATAAGAACATAATAAATAGGAGAAGCAAAGGCCATTCTGTCCATCAAGCCTGCTCCACCATTCAAGGATATGCCTGGTGGATGTTAAAAGTGGGGCTGTGGGGCTAAATTGGCTGATCTTGGGCTTCAACTCCACTTTCCCTGTAATGGGGTGGTTACTTAGGACTGAGATGAGGAGAAATCTCTTCACTCAAAGGGTTGTGAATCTTTGGAAGGTTGTTAATGCGCCATCACTGAATTTATTTAAGGTGGGAGACAGACAGATTATTGGGCTCTCGGTGATCAAGATATAATGTCAATTTCAGTGTCAATTTCTGTCTGATTTACGTTTCTATGGAGCATATTGAAATGTTTTCCCCAACTTCCACTAGGCTGTCTGATTTTCCTCCCTCCCTTGTAAAGAGGCTTGGGACAAATTTCTACTTTAAAGACTCTCCAGAATCATAGGTGGCATTTAATCACTGATTGAGCGGAGGCAAGGGGCGCCTGTATAATCAGACGGGAAGACTTCATGACTCCCCTTAAGTCAGGGTTTGGGACGGCAGAGGGTCACTTTCTTGCCTGGAGGCCAATTTAGGCCCTTAAGATCGGCATGTGGGGTATACCCTGGCGGCCTCCCTGCAGGCTGGGTGGGGCCTCCAATTCAGGCACCCTATGCCCCATGGAGCACTCCATGCACCCCTCAGCCCTCGCCAGGGCCCACCTGACTGCCCCCAGTAAGCCCATCCCACTCATCTTGCTTTTGGGTTCTCCATTGATCCTGCTTCTCTTGGGCTTGTTGCAGTCCCAGCATTGGCCATCGCTCCCATCGGCACTGCTGAGACTGAAGAGCTGCTGGTCCCCTGCTTGAGCAGCAACTCTTGAGGCCGGGCTATTGGCTTTTCAGGGCATAGGAACTCTAAAGGCAACAGTTAACTGTCTGATTGAAGTTTACTTCTGCCGGGGCTCCCGGAAATGGTCACTGTGTCATTAGGCCTGGCTTTCCAGCCAGTGCATGGCACCACTACTGTGGCCATTAATTTCCGCCCATAGAACTTTACAGTGAGGAGGGAGACAGACGATTCAGCCTGTGCTCTTTGAAAGAGCTGTCCAATTTAGCCCCACAACCCAACTTTCTCTCCGTAACTTTTAACATCCACCCAAAACCACCAGATGTACCCTTGGTTTAATATCCTGTAAGATGGCGCCTCAAACACCTTCACCCAATGTTGACTATGTGCTCCAGCCTAGGAGTTTTGGTTTGAAACCACAACCAGAAGCAAATGCTAAAAACTGAGTTGTACTGACACCAGATCACACTGAATGTATTGATTGAACTGTGGTTCACTGGATAGCCCTGTCTCCTCTGACTCAGATGGTAGTGGGTTCGTAGGCCTACTCGAGAGATTTGGGCACATAATTCATGCTGACACTCCAGCGCAGTACTGAGGGAGTGCTGCACTGTCGAGGGATGCTGTCTTTCAAATGAGACGTTGAACTGGGGCTCCACCTGCTCTTTCAGGTGGATGAAAAGGATGCCATGGAATTTTTTCAAAGGAGGGTAGGGGAGCTCTCCCCAGTGTCCTGGCCAATATTTTTCCATCAATCAACATAGTTAAAAATATTGTGTTTGTACATATGTCACAAGGTTTGTCTTTGGGTATTGTCACAAATTTGCTCTGTGCAAATTAACTGCCATATTTCCTAAATGTAAAAAGTACCTCATTGGCTGCGAAGCACTTTGGGACATTCTGATGTCGTGAAAGATACTATATAAATGAGATAAAAACAAAAAACTGCGGATGCTGGAAATCCAAAACAAAAACAGAATTACCTGGAAAAACTCAGCAGGTCTGGCAGCATCGGCGGAGAAGAAAAGTTCTGTCGAAGGGTCATGAGGACTCAAAACGTCAACTCTTTTCTTCTCCGCCGATGCTGCCAGACCTGCTGAGTTTTTCCAAGTAATTCTGTTTTTGTTTTATACTATATAAATGTGTGTTTTTCTTCTTTTCTTCTTAGACATTAAACCAAGGCCCCATCTGCCCTCTCAGGTGGATGTGAACAATCCCATGGCACTATTCAAAGGAGACTAGTCGAGTTCGCCCCAGTGTCTTGACCAATATTTATCCAGTATTTGACTAAATCAGATTGTCTGGCTCTTATGCCATTGCAATTTGTGGAACCATGTTGTGTGCAGCTTTTTCTACTTTACAACAGTGACCACACTTCAAAAAGTATTTCATTGACTGTAAAGCACTTTGGAATGCCCTGAGGTTTGGAAGTTTCGATGTTTGTTCATTTGATTAACCCATGACATTAGTATGCTGTTAGTTGCTGGGTGTTAAATATATTTAATTCTCAGAAACATATTTACTGTAATATGTCAATCCAATCAATACTTGCTATCAATCCCTCTGTTTCCTGTCTGTCTTTCTCAGATATCTATTGATCAGCCTGATCTATTTTATTGAAGGTTCAAAAATAATTTCAATATATCTCATGATCATTCCAAAGAGGTTTCTGTTGCCCTCCACCAACTGTGCCACTGCCTCATTCTCCACGTAAGATAAGGTAATTAGCCATAGTCCACAAAAGACCATAGGCATCTCTCTCCATTAGAGAGAGACAATTGGTTATATGTAGCTGGAGGGACACCACTCCACAAGTATGGTACAAGGCAAGGAGGAGGCCTTCATGAACTACCACAGCCAGAATGGGGATTGAACCCACACTGTTGGTATCATTCTGTATCAGACTCTAGCGAACTGACCAACACCCCAACCATGTACCTATTTCCTAAGGATACAATGCTAACCCAGTGAATCAATGTATTAAAAGAATGTATGACTGCATTCTGACTGGAACAACCTGAAGGAGGCAGGTAGATACTCACAGAGTTTTGGAGAGAGGCAGACACACCAAGGTAGATTTAGCTTTATTAGATAAATGGATATACAGGCAGAGATATAAAAGGATAGGGACAGTGATGGATAGAAAGATAGAGATGCATGGAGGCTGGGCTAGAGATGTGAATCAATAGAGGTAGTGGGAGAAAGCAGCAGAGTGATGAATAGATAGAGTCTGAAAATAGATAGATGGATAGTTGGACAAGGAGGTACAGGGTTAGATAGATAAATAGGTAGATGAATAAATAGTATCATCATTACACATCTGAAATTCCCACTAAGTGGAAGCTAAATAGACATTAAAGAGCTTGGTGTTGAGGTTATACTGACGTTGCTGCAATGTAATGTTGCAGTCTGCCTGAGGAGGTTAAGACTGTGCAGAAAATTATTTTTAGGATTTGTTCTATGATGCAGGATGCAGTGTGTGTGTGTATGTTTGTATGTGTGTGCATGCATATGTGTATGAGTGTATTTTTGTCTATGTCTGTTTGTCTGTGCCTGTTTCTATACATGCGTGTGTCTCTCTTTCTCTCAAGTTTGTGTATGTGCATATATGAGTATGCATGTTGGTACATGTTTGTGTGGGTGTTAGTGTGACTGTGTCTGAATGTTTTTGTCCAAGTCTGTGCGCCTATGTCTATGCCTATGTGTGTGTATCTGTAATAAGCAAGCAATTGAAGTGTGACTGATCAGGGAATAGAGAAAGAGAGGGGCGGGATTTGAATACGTTATTCAAAACATTATTCCACACCTCATCCTTTGGACTTCCAATTTTACGGACGATTAACCCAAAGCGTGTTTCTGACAAAACTGATGTATGTATTAATTTGTTTTAACTAGTGATTAATTACCCTCCTCTTGAGCTGCTATTGCCTGGAATTTGCATATTAATCAAATTCTAGTTGATAGTCTGCACTCCTGATGAAGGTGTAGTGTTGGGGGGTGGAATGGGAGAATCCTAGTCAGGAAGATTACATCTACAAATGGGAAGATCATTTCAAATTAACACATATTTTGAAGTATAAATGCAGTTAGACATACATTTCTCTGTTTAAAAACAGATCTCTGTATTTACAATTTGCCCAATGCTTTCCTTATGCCAACTTCCTAGCCTCCACCTCCAGATCTGTGTAATTCTCTCCGGTACTAAGTCCTGAACACATATCAGCCTTGTTCTCATCAACCTCTTCTCCCAGTGTAATGTCTTCAAGGTCAGTGCATTAGTATATCCCCCTAGAAATCACCCCATGGCTTTAACTGTCAAACACTAATAGTTGTAAATCACAGCCTCCATCCCCTGCTACCATCATACTGGATTACCATTCCTCACTCGATCCCTCCCTCTGCTCCTGGATTACCTGTCATAACCCTCTCAATCTCTGCTCCTCCCATGCTAGATCCCAAAGTATTACAAAGTATTTACAACATAGAAACAGGCCTTTCAGCCTAACAGATCCACCCGAGCCTCTTCCCGACTCTTTATTTAAGCCCATCAAAAATTCCTTTCTCTCTTATGTTTATTTAGCTCCTCCTTAAATGCATCTATGTTATTCACCTCAATAATATATATAATACAAAAACAGAAAATGCTGGAAAAACTTAGCAGGCCTGGCAGCATCTGTGGAGTGAGAAGCAGAGTTAACGTTTCGAGTCCATACGACTCTTCTTCAGAGCTAAGGAGAAGTAGAAATGTGTTGGATTTTATAATGTTTAAGAGGGGGTGGGACAGTGCAGCAAAATAGAAGGTCAGAGATAGGTGGGAGCTAAGGGGAAATTTGACAAAGATGTCATGGACACAGGACAAAGGGAGTGTTAAAGACTAAAAAAGGCGCAGTTAGTGGCATAAAGATAGCAGAATGTGTTAATAGCAGACATGTTAAGAAGAAGTTTCTCCTGAATTCTCTACTCGACTTACTTGTGACTATTTTATATTTATGGTCCCTTGTTCTGGTCCCATGAACAGATTTAAACATTTTCTCTTTGTCTAATCTATCAACCTTGAAGTCTTCTATCAATCTTCTCTTTTCTAGAGAAAAGAGCCCCATTCTGTTCAATCTTTCCTCCTAGATGTAACCTCTCAGTTTTGCTATAACTCTAGTAAATGCTCCTTGCGTCTTCTCCAGTGCCTCCACATCCGTTTTGCATCGGGGAGAAAAAAATGTTGACTTTTCTGCTTTTCAATTCTATCCCTCTAGAAATGAATCCCAATGCTTTGTTGTCTTTCCTTATTAACCTGTGTCGCTACTTATATCTTTATATCTGTACCCCATATCCCTCCATTCTTCTACTCACCTAGCCATTTATTTTCCAATGGATATGTACCCTCCTTATTCTTCCCTCCAAAATGAATTACCTCGCACTAATCTATACTGAAGTTCATTTATCATTTACACACCCATTCTGCAAGTTTATTAATGTATTCCTGTATAGGGGTAGACAATGGCGTAGTGGTATCGTTACCAGACTAGTAATCCAGAGACCCAGGGTAATGCTCTCAGTACCTGGGATCAAATTGCAATAAAAAATCGAATTCAATAAAAAAAAACTGGAATTAAAAGTCTGATGATGACCATGAAACCATCTCTGATTATTGGAAAAACTCCATTACACATGTCCTTCAATCTGCTGTCCTTACCTGATCTGGCCTACATGTGACTCCAATGGCAAACTCAACCCTGCAGTCTTCCTTACTAACACCTGGGGAGTTTGTGCCAAAATTGGAAGAGCTGTCCTGCAGACTAGTCAAGCAACAGTCCTGTCCCACTGGCAGGACCGATCCAGCAGAAGTAGCAGTACAGTGGTATGCAGTTGGGAGGGAGTTGCCCTGGGAGTCCTCAATATTGACTCTAGACCCCACAAAGTCCTCATGACATCAGATCAAACATGGGCAAAGAATCCTTCCCCCTCAGCTGATAAATCAGCACTCCTGCATGTTGAACACTTCTTGGAGGAAGCACTAAGGGTGGCAAGGGCCACTAAAGGACATAGCTAAAGGACCATCAAAGGACATAACTGCTAGACTGGGTCTGCAGGTGGTGGTGAGGGAACCAGCAAGACATTACTTGACCTCATCCTCACCAACTTGCCTGCTGCAGGTGCATATGCCCATGATAGTATCAGTAGGAATGACCACTGTACTGTCCTTGTGGAAATGACTTGAGGATACCCTCCACCGTGTTGTGTGGCACTACCACCGTGCTAAATGGGATAGATTTCAAACCGATCTAGCAACTCAAACATCCATGCTGTGGGCCATCTGCAGCAGCAGAATTGTGCTCAACCACAATCTGTAACCTCATGGCCTGGCATATCCCTGACTCTACCATTACCATCAAGCCAGGGAATCAACCCTGGTTCAATGAAGAGTGCAGGAGGACATGCCAGGAGCAGCACCAGGCATACCTAAAAATGAGGTGTCAACCTGGTGAAGCTATAACATAGGACTACTTGCATGTCAAACAGCATAAGCAGCAAGTGATAGGCAGAGCTAACTGACTCCACAACCAAAGAATTGGACATCAGCTCTACAGTCCTGCCACATCCAGTCGTGAATGGTGGTGGACAATTACACAACTCACTGGAGGAGGAGGCTCCACAAATATCCCCCATCCTCAATGATGGGGGAGACCAGCACATCAGTGCAAAAGATAAGGCTGAAGCATTCGCAACAACCTTCAGCTAGAAATGTTGAGTGGATGATTAATCCCAGCCTCCTCCTGAGGTCACCAGCTTCAAAGATGCCTGTATTCAATCACATGATATCAAGAAACGGCTGAAGGCATTGGATAGTGCAAAGGCTATGGGGCCTGATAATATTCCGACAATAGGAATTGTGCTCCAGAACTTGCCACGGACGCAGTCATGCAGTTCCAGTACAATTACAACACTGGCGTCTACCTGGCAATGTGGAAAACTGCCCAGGTCTATCCTGTACACAAAAAGCAGGATAAATCCGACCAGGCCAATTGATGTCCCATCAAGCTACTCTTCATCATCAGTAAGGTAATGGAAGGGGTCATCAACAATACTATCCAGTGGCATTTGCTTAGCAATAACCTGCTCAGTGATGCCCAGTTTGGGTTCTGTCAGGGCCACTCAGCTCCTGACTTCATAGCAGCCTTGGTTCAAACATGGACAAAAGAGCTGAACTCCCGAGGTGAGGTGAGAGTGACTGCCCTTGACATCAAGGCTGCATTTGATTGCGTGTGGCCACAAGGAGCCCTAGCAAAACTGGAGTCAATGGGAATCAGGGGGAAAACTCTCCACTGGTTGGAGTCATACCTAGCACAAAGGAAGATGGTTGCGGTTGTTGGAGGTCAATCATCTAAGCTCCGGGACATCACTGCAGGAGTTCCTCATGGTAGAGTCCTCAGAACAACCATCTTCAGCTGCTTCATCAATGACGTTCCTTCCATCATAAGGTCAGAAGTGGGGATGTTCGCTGATGATTGCACAATGTTCAGCACCATTCACGACTCCTCAGATACTGAAGCAGTCCATGTCCAAATGCAGCAAGACCTGGACAATATCCATAGTGCTATTGTCACTGGACTGGTTATCCAGAGACCCAGGGTAATGCTGTGGAGGCCTGGGTTCAAATCCCACCATGACATATGGTAGAATTAGAATTCAATAAAAATATGGAATTATAAGTCTAATGATGACCATGAGTCAATTGACAATTGTCGTAAAAATGCATCTGGTTCACTAATACCCTTTATGGAAGGAAATCTGCTGTCCTTGCCTGGTCTGGCCCACATGTGACTCCAGACCAGGCAATGTGGTTGACTCTTAAATGGATAATTAGGGATGGGCAATGAATGCTGGCCTCGCCAGCGACACCCACATCCCTGGAATGAATAAAAGGAAAAACTACATATTGTCGCAGTCCTGTTCTCTAAACCCACAATTTTGGTACTGTCCACCAATTTTGAAGTTGAGCTGCTGAGCCCAGATCGTTCATGTAAATGGTGAACAACATAGAGCCCACCCTAATTCTTATGGAACACCACCTTCCAACATTTGCCGATCTGATGAAATAGCTTCAACCCCTACTCTCCATTCCCTCTTCTGTAGCCAGTTTCTTATCCATTTTGCTTATTATCCTCTGACCCCAGGGCCAGGATTTTTATGATGGTGGGGTTTCCCTCCCTGCCATCCGAAGTGTCGATGGGGAACAAATCCCCACCGACACTACCAGCCCCGCAGTGGTTTCACGCTCCAACGAGCGTTAATGGGCTACAGGCCAGACTTCCGCCCCTCACTCAGGAGGGAGTCCCAATTGGTCAGCAGAACTCTAGTCCCTGCAGCGTCAGAAGCTGTAGTGGGTAAGGACTGGGACTGTGTGCAGTCCCCAGAGCCGAAGTCCCGGGATTCCTGGAAGAGGTGAGTTTTGGGCATCTCAAGGTGGGAGGTTAGGGGGAGACCTGAGGGGGTAGGCAGTGGGAAAAGGGTGTCGGGGGAGAGGCCAGGGTGGGGAGGGAGGTCCTGCAGCTACTGGACCTGAAGGGAAGTTAAAAGGGGGCTGCTGATGGAGGCGCCTTTCTCCCACTTCCCACCCGAGGCCTGAACCTGATTATTTCCAGGCTTCCCCGATGCCCGGGAACTCCTCCTGCCAGCCTAAAAATTGAGGCTGGGCAGGAAACGGCCCTTAAGTCACCAATAATTTGCCACTTAAGGGCCTCAATTGGTGAAAGGGCGGTCAGACCATCTGAGGCACCACCTGTCTCAGTGTAAAATTGCAGAGAGGTCGGGGTGGGTGGGAAGCCCAGCTGAGGAGTTTTACGCTCACCCCCCCCCAACCTACAAACCCAGCAGCGGGGGGCGGAGGGGAGGGCATAAAATTCAGGCCGACATGTCCTGAACTTATTGATGAGTCTACGGCATTGCTCTTATTTACCCTTTCTTCTTCAAACATTAACCAAGCATGTGCTCACACTCCTTCCCTGCTACCGCCTAACTGACCCATTATTAAATTTTAATCAAAATTATTTTTTAAATTTAAAAACTAATTTCTGCTTCAATCACTAATTGTGGTAGTGAAGGCTTCAGCTTCGCAACCTTCTGTGTAAAAAAGGTTTCACTTGCTCCCTGTGTTAAATCTCTGACATTTAATCTTAGATCTTTGTACACTCATTACAGGTCCCTCAGCCACTGGAAACAGTCTTGTGTTATCTACTCTATCCCGTTCCTTCATAGCTTTTAAACATCACGGTCAGATCACCACAAAATGACTTTGACCTCTCAATGCATTGCCCACTCCCTTACGTCCACCTGAGGGGGCGTTGGTTAGGGTCTCATCCAAAGGTCAGCACCTCTGATAGGGCAGCAGTGCCTCAGGAAGGCACAGCAGGTGCTCGCCTGAATTTTGTGCTCAAATCTCTGGCCTGGGATTCCAACCCCCAAACTTCTGAGTCAGAGGCAAGAGTGCCACCCACTGAGTCACAGCTGATGCAGGAAACAGACCGTGACAAGATTATGGGGAAACAACAGGAGTAGCAGGAGGGTGTTCAAAGTGGAACAGAGGGAGGGAGGAATGATACTATCTGGCTCCTGAATGCTATCCGGATCAGCTGAAGCAACTCTGCAGAAAATCCAGAGGCACAAGGTAAATGTGTTCTACTGATCTTCCACTGAAGTCTCTTGGTTGTTCTGGACAACACCAGAGGAAATTTTGGCAGTAAATTACTTAACCAGGGCCACAAGTCATTCAAACGCAACCAGTACAGTTGACAGCAGTAATCATAGACAGCTTAGCCTTATATAGCGCAAGTCCTCCCTCTGTTGGTGGCAGATTGACATAACCCTCAGACAATAAACCTTTGGCTCTCAGGTGCTGTTAAAGTATTGCAATCTCTATGGGCAGGATTTTTCTGTCAGTGTGCGGGGGACACACTGATGTGTAAAATGACGCATTTCGGGCGTGCGCCCCGACATCATTGCGCGCAATGATGATATTTCATTTGGCGGGTGTGCGCCGGAGTCGTCTGTGCGCCCACCGAAATGTAAGCGGCCTATTCAGGCCATCAAGAAATTAATTGAGGCACTTGCGAACGCTGCCCATCCAGCCTGAAGGCTGGCGGGCAGGTAAAAAGCCCAAGCGGCCTTCGTGTTTTTCAGGAAACCTCATCCCCGAACGGGATGAGGTTCCCTGAAACTTCTATAAAATAAATAAACATATTTTCTCACCTTCAAAAACATGTCCCAGCTCATGTGACACATCGCATGTTTAAATAAATGTTTACATCATTTATTTAATTGTTTCAATATCCATTCAATTTCCCAGAGGCAGCTCCGTGCCTCAGGAAGATCGCTGCCCTCATACGCTGGGTGGGCCTCAATTTTTGCGCCTGCGTAAAATGGGGGCGCAGAGCCGATCACAGGTAGCGATCAGCTCCGCGCCCGCCCCCACCCACTCCCTCTCAGCCCGCCTGCCATAGGGAAAACCCCGGCCCATGTTTTTGCTCCATTACAAGCAGGCGAGGGGGAGTCAATCAGCTCCCCTCTATTCCCTCTCCTCATTTTACCACACTAGGTTTTTTTGAAAAGGGCTTACTTGCCAATTCAGTGAGCAGTTGAATAAAAGTAATAAAAGCTGCAGATGCTGTAAACCTGAAATAAAAGCAGAGGATGCTGGCGATACTCAGCAGGTCTGGCAGCGTCTAAGGAGACAGAAGCAGAGGTAACATTTCGAGTCCGTACAACTGAAGCTCAGAAAAAGAGTGAAGTTATGAAGAGAGGTCGGATAGACTTGGATTGATTTCATTGGAGCAGAGAAGACTGAGGGGCGACCTGATCGAGGTGTACAAGATTATGAGGGGCATGGACAGGGTAGATAGGGAGCAGCTGTTCCCCTTAGTTGAAGGGTCAGTCACGAGGGGTCATAGGTTCAAGGTGAGGGGCAGGAGGTTTAGGGGGGATGTGAGGAAAAACTTTTTTACCCAGAGGGTGGTGACGGTCTGGAATGCGCTGCCTGGGAGGGTGGTGGAGGCGGGTTGCCTCACATCCTTTAAAAAGTACCTGGATGAGCACTTGGCACGTCATAACATTCAAGGCTATGGGCCAAGTGCTGGTAAATGGGATTAGGTAGGTAGGTCAGGTATTTCTCATGTGTCGGTGCAGACTCGATGGGCCGAAGGGCCTTTTCTGCACTGTGTGATTCTGTGATTCTGTGAGTCATGTGGACTCGAAATGTTAACTCTGTTTCTCTATCCACAGATGCTGCCGAATCTGCTGAGCTTTTCCAGCATTTTCTGTTTTTTATTCCAGTGAGCAGTGAACTGTTTATACACTGTCATCATAAAAGACACAATCGGACAGGTTTTCTTTGAGTTTTAACAAAGAGGATGGCTTTTACTGTACTTAATCCAGTCTAAGCAAAACAATAAATATGCTCCGATTTTCACACACACACATAAATTCAAAATTCACACACACGCGCAGTTTACAGAGCGGGGAATGATAGATTAAGCAGGTTAGAGTCCAGTAGAAATTAAAGGGATGTACAATTCTTGAAGGTTGGTGACTTGGTTGGCTGCAGCTGAGTTTAGTGGTCCTGCTGCATTCACTCGGTGATCCTGATGTTTCTGGCATTGAGGCGATTTAAAGATGCAAATGGATGGTTTATCTGTGCTTCTGGAGACAGCAGTGTTGGGTTAACTTCTTTCAAAAAGCTCTGTCTGCTGCACCTGGATTAGTCACAATCAGTATACAGGGTTCAAGCACAACTTGCAAGTTGGGTGAAGAAAGAGAGAGAGGGGGAGAGAGAGAGAGACAGAAACAGAGGGGAAGGAACGTACTCAGGCTCTTGTTCCTTCAGTGTCTCAGCCACGTGTCTGTCCTGCGGAGCAAGCAAGTGCTTAAAACACACAAAAGGTTGGTTTGTCACATGACCTTCCCTCTCCAACTGCCCAAGGATCCAATAAAGTCATGGCCATGGTATTCCAATTGTAGCTTGATTCATTAATATCTGGGAATCCCTCTCTCAGCCAGGGTCACATTGTTCAAGTGGTTATATCTAATGGCTGGTCTCCATCCAGTTGAAGGTGCAGTTGAGAGTCTGGATGCTGTGCTACTGGGATAGGGAATGTGGTTCATACACATTCCCCTGAGGCCATGGTCTTTGGTGGATTTTTGCAGACAGCTAAAATCCATCACAATGGTGTCGGTGATGCAAATTATGTAACCATCTTTGGCTACAAGCTCACATCACTGGAATGCGGCTTTAGTGTCTTCAAAAAACATTCCATTAGGGGTTTCCAGCCAGTAGATTCAAAAATCATTTATTGATATAAAGCACATTTTCATGACAGCTGCGCTTGCCATCTCTGGTTGGACATATTCCTGGAGGTTTTATCACATGACCTCCCACCCCACTGGGTCAAACACCCTTTTGTTCTCCCCTCCATCTCCAATATTTTAAAATAAAAAAGTTCAAAGAAAATGAAATATGCAATTTCTTTTTTAATGCCTTCTAATGATTTCTCTCCTGGTTGCTATTGCAGCTGCTATCCAGGGCATTAATGTTTAATTCCTGGGGTTAGCAACTCGACTGTAAGTACAGGGTTTTCCTGGTTTAAAATTCTGTTAGCAATAAATTTAAAAATAAAAAGTATTTTTAGGAGAGATTGAGCAGAATGGACCTATTTTTGATAGAGTTTTGAAGAATTAGAGGTGATCCCATTGAAACATATAAAATTCTTGGAGAACCAGGCAGGGCAGAAGCTAAAAGGTTGTTTCCCCTCTCTAGAACAGAGGGTCATAATCTCAGGATAAGGGGTTGGCTAATTAGGTCTGAGAAGAGCAGAATTCTTTTCACTCTACAGGCTGTGAATCTTTGGAATTCACTACCCCATTGGTCTGTGGATGCTCAGTTGTTGAGTATATTCAAGACTGAGATCGCTAGATTTTGGGGTTCTAAGGGAACCAAGACTTATTGTGAGTGGGCAGGAAAGTGGAGTTGAGGTAGAGGATCAGCTATATTCTAATGGAATGGTGCAGCCGGTTTGAAGGACCAAATGGTCAAATCCTGCTCCTTATTATAAACTGAAACGCTTTGTTTTATGATATTACCAAACACAAGAGATGGAAAAACTTGAGCAGGAGACGGATTTCAGGTGATTGCTGTATTTCTTATAGAAATTGAACAAAATTATTTTCATCTATTTATTTATTCATAGCTAAGCCAGCATTTATTGCCCAGTCCTAATTGCCCTTGAGAACGTGGTGGTGAGCCACCTATTTGACCCGCTGCAGTCCATGTGGCATGGGTTGTCATGAAAAGTCGATTACAGACACCAATTACTTACACGCATATTGAATCTTTTAAGGAAGTTATGTGTGTTTTTAAAGAAATAGAAGCAAGGACACTGAGCAAAAGGTGGCTGATAATGTAAAATGACCACTTTCTGGAAAAAATTCCTACGAAGATTGCACTGACCGATATGTCGTGAGAAAACATGGAATGTTGCACCTAAGAAAGTGTCATGGCCTCCTTCAAGCAGAGACACTTGAAAGAGAGATAATAAAGATGGAGAAGACTGAACTTTAATCGCCTGTGGTTGTAGAGACAAGAGGTTGATTACCACGGGCAGGATTTTTACCTCATTGGGAGGGTGGGCCTGGGAGCGGCCATGAAACTGATCACTGCAGTTTCACTCTGGCTGGTCGATTAATGACCAGCCAGCGTGAATCGTGCGCTGAAATGCTCAGCACTGCCTGGGTGGGGGGGCGGGTGAAGGAGGGCGAGTGCAAAAGTCAGCGCATGCACGTGGGTGTGCTCACTGAAAGCTCCCTGAAGCCTCAGGGGGCGTTGAAGATTTTTGACATGAAAAATGAAGACCGGGAAAAAAAAAGAAAGCTTATCCCTTCACGTGACTCTCTGACATGAGCAGGGACATATTAAAAATGAGTTTTAAACGTTTTTTTTTTAATCAGCGGTCGAAACCTCATCCTGCCCGTGGATGAGGTTTCGCAAAAAATGCAAAGGCCGCTTGGCCTATTCGCCCACTTGCCAACTGTAATTTTTGGTGACGTGAGTTAGGGGGTTGAAAAATTCAATTCAATTGATTGCCAAAGGGCCTTACTAGGTTTCTCAATTGTCGGCGAATGCACTGCCGCCTCTCACACGCGCCCGCCGACCGAAATATCGTGCGAGTGCGCGATGACATCGGGATGCTCACCTGGCATCATCGTGCACTGTTTTTTTCTCCCATTCGGGTTAGGCATGCGCCTACCTGACGAGTGGAGAAGTTCTGCCCCATGTCTCAGCAGTCATCTCAAATCCATCTCTTGTTGATTCATGTCTCAGAATGTGTAAAATAGTTGGAGATCAAAGAAAACAGACACTGGGCACAAGACATGACCTTTTTCCCTTCTGGGAATACACAGGGAATGGGTTAAAAAGCAAGATGCAGAGCAGTGCTAGTGTGCTGTGAGAGTGACAGCACAAGAAGACCAACTAGTCACCCCTGCAGTTGCAGGCAAAGTCTCTCCTCTCTGTCTCTCTCTCTCTCTCTCTGTTGTTGGAGGTGTGGGCCCTTGAAGCAGAAATCACAATCAAAAAGGAAATAGGACAGCTTCTTCAACCAACCTGCAGAATTAAGTGTCTCCAAAGCCACTGCGGAACTGCCAAAATCAGCTCTACCGGAATCACCCAACTTAACAGCCATTTAACAGCCGTTAAACAAGCTAAGCTTGTTTTGTAGACAAGCCAAAGACTGTTTTGTATATTTTTAAACTTTTATTTGGACCCTTAACTTCTGATTTCTGATCTGTGTGTATGTGTGTTGCATTTTTATTATTTTGCTCGGGTTTCTAGTACATAAAGAAAGCCTGATTAAATTGGCTCCTTCTAAAAAATACATTTGGAGTGGGAAAAGGTCATCGGGAGGAAGGGATCCCTTTTAAATTAACCTTGTTCTAACCAACCGAGAGGGGTGAATAAAGAAGGGGAGCCAGTTCGTTCCTCCTCACCTGGGAGCATAACAAAATTGGGGTCCCGTTTGGGAAGTTAACATATTGGGGGACCTCACCCAAGGTCCAGTCATAACAAGGTACACCCACAGTGCTGTTAGGAGGGGAGTTCCAGGGTTTTGACCCAGTGTTCATTTCTGCTTTCTCTGCTTCCTTCCTTCTTTCCTTCCCTCCTCTTTCTCAATGCCCAACACAACGTGGAGCAGCATTGAATAATACAAATTTCTACTCGTGGGGATTATGGGTCAAAATCATGGGTCATAAATATAAGATAATAAATCAATGGGGAATTCAGGAGGAAACTCTTTATCCAAAGAATGGTTAGAATGTGGAACCTGATACATCAGGTTTGAGGTGATTAGCATTTAAGGGGAAGTGTACAGGTGGATATGGACAGAAAGGAGAAAGGAAAGATGAAGTCAGGTAAGATGAAGCAAGATGGAAGGAGGAGCATAAACACTGATATGGACCAGCCGGGCTGAATGGCCTGTTTCTATCTGTACTTTCCATGTACATACACAGTGTGGGAGTGCATTACTGAAGAAATACAGCTCCAGGCATCCAGCCCATGAGAAAGCTCTGGTCTGCTGTGCCCAATCCCCCATTCCTTTGGCACTTGTAGAGAGTGAATCTAAGTCCCGTTACCTTGACAGTTATGACGCTTCCACCAGCACTGTATACAATCTTGTGCCAAAGTACCCACGGATCAGCAGAAGAACCTCTGCAGAAATTATCCCTCTTCACCCCACCCCCATCAGCACCAGCTGGTTGGGGGAATACCTTAAAATTAAAGCTCAGCTATTCCGGAGTGAAATCAGCGGGGATGTGGTGATTTCAAGAGTTTCCTTCCCAATGCACATTGCCATCATGCAAGTTCCCCACCCCACCATCATCTCCCCCCATATGAACATCCTGCTACTTTGGGTCCTACCAGGCTCTCCTCTTGCCCAGCACTCCAGGCCTCCCTTTGATCTGGAGCCTTCCTGTGTGCTTTCTGCCACCATCCACCTCCCAGTCAAATGCTTCTCTTCACCTGGTTTCTGGCACTGAGTTGCCAGTTGTTGTAGGGTCTTTTTGCAAAGAGCAGTACAGGCCTGATGGGTCAAATAGCTGGTCCTGTGTTGTAAACTTCTTTAGCTCTCCAAAGGTGGTGGGCTGAGAGGAGCAAGGAAATAGGAGGGTGGACAGGGGTGGAGAGCAGCAGCAGCAGTGGATATCATACCGTGCCCCCACCTAATGTCCTTTCTCCCTGGGAGAACTTGCATTTATATTGTGCCTTTCATGACCACAGGAAGCCCTAAGTGCTTTGCAGCCAATGAAGTACTAAAGTGTAGTCACTGTTGTAATGTAGGGAATGTGGCAGCCAAATAACACGCAGTAAGAACCCGCAAACAGCAATGAAATAACAGCCAGAGAATTAGTGATGTTGATTGACACCAGGAAGAACGCTTCTTTGAATAAAATCGAGGGATCTTATACATTCACTTTAAAGGATATTCAGGGCTTCAGTTTAGAACATAAATAGGAGCAGGAGTAAGGTATACAGCCCCGGAGCCCAGATTCAATAAGATTCTGGCGAAGAAGTCAGACGGACTCGAAACATTAACTGTGTTCCTCTCCGCAGATGCTGTCAGACCTGCTGAGTTTTTCCAGGTATTTTTGTTTTTGTTTCGAACTTCCAGCATCCGCAGTTTTTTGCTTTTATTTCAATAAGGTCGTCTTGATTTTCAAATTCCGTTGCACTTTTGTGCCCCATCTCCACATCTGTTGACTCCTTTGGAGTTCAAAAATCCAACATCTTATCTGTAAGATTACACCTCCGACAGCCCAGCACTCCTTCAGTACTGCGCTGCATAAACAGTCGAAGCAAGAGTAAGGTACAAATAAAACACAGAGAAAATATGAACAATGTTGACAAACAACACAAGGCCAAATGAAACAGCTAAGAGGGAGCCCAGTGAGTGTTTCAATGTAACATACACACTGAGCAGATTTCTACTCTACAGGATATATAGACAGTGATTACATTTTATATAATTGCTAAGGGAGGAAAAGGGAATATAGGTGGGGGAGGTGGGGGATGGTCAAGGGAGTAACAGACTTAGTAACAAAACTAGAACAGAAACAGAAATACCTGGAAAACTTCTGCCACAAGCTAAAGATTTTACAATCCACCAGATGGTGCTGCTGTCCAGCAAGCTGCACATGGTAACATCACAAGCCAAATACAGTATCGAAACATTGCCTTAGGTACAAATAATCCACAAACTGGCATTTTTTTGTTGTTTTTCTTTTTCTTTATTGAAGAACGTTCAGTATGCTTCTTGTTGGAAATAGTTTCCCATCAAGTACCTAAGCTGCAACATCTCACTGGCACTTACGTTACAGCTGAGCTGTAAAAGCCAACCAGCAACAATAACAATAACTTGCATCTATGTAGCACCGTTAATACACTAAAATACCCTAATGCGTTCCTCAGTAGCATTATCAAGTGAGACACCGAGTCACATAAAGAGATATTAGGTCAGATGATCGAAAGCTGGGTCAGAGAGGAAGATTTTAAGAACTATCTTAAAGGAGAATAGAGAAGTAGAGAGACAGTGTTAACAAGACAATTCCAGGGCTTAGGATCAAGAAAGCGAAAGACACGGTCACCAATGATGGAGCATATACAATTAGGGATGTTGAAGATACCAGGGTTGGAGGAGGAAAGATCTCGAAGGCTTGTCCAGCTGGAGGAGGTTACAGATATAAGGTGGGCAAGGCCTTGAAGGATTTGAAAACAAGGATCAGAATTTTAAAACCTAGGCTTTGATAGGCTAAGAGCCAATAGAGGTCAGAGCACACAGAGGTGATGCGTGAATGGGTCCTGGTGCGAGTTAGGACAAGGGTACAAGAGTTTTCGATGACTTCAATGTAGAATGTAGTAGGCCAGTGAGAAGTGCATTGGAATTGCCGAGTCTGTAGGTAAGAAAGGCATGGTTGAGGGCACTGTTACAGAGATGGAAATCGAGCAGAATCGGGCACTGTTACAGAGGTGGAAACCAAGCCGAATCGGGCGCTGTTACAGAGGTGGAAATTGAGTTGTATCGGGCACATTTAGAGGTAGAAATTGAGGCAATTTGGGCTCTGTTACAGAGGTGTAAAGCGAGCTGAATCGGGCACTGTTACAGAGGTGGAAATCGAGCCAAATGGGACAATGTCCCAGAGGTGGAAATCAAGCCGAATTGGGCAATATTACAGAGGCAGAAATCAAGACATATCTGGCACTGTTACAGAGGTGCACCTCGAGCCAAATGGGGCACTGTTACAGAGATGGAAATCGAGCAGAATCGGTCACTGTTACAGAGGTGGAAATCGAGCCGAATCAGGCACTGTTACAGAGGAGGAAATCGAGCCAAATCAGGCACTGTTACAGAGCTGGAAATCAAGCCGAATCGCGCACTATTACAGAGGTGGAAACCAGAGCCGAAAAGGGCATTGTTACAGAGGTGGAAATCGAGCCGATCAGGCACTGTTACAGTGGTGGAAATCGAGCTGAATCGGGCACTGTTACAGAGGTGGAAATCGAGCCGATTCGGGCAATATTACAGAGGTGGAAATCGAACAGAATCGGTCACTGTTACAGAGGTGGAAATCGAGCCAAATCGGGCACTGTTACAGAGGTGGAAATCGAACCGAATCAGGCAATGTTACAGAGGTGGAAATTGAGCCGAATTGGGCACTGTTACAGAGGTGCAAATCGAGCAGAATCAGGCACTGTTACAGAGGTGGAAATCGAGCCAAATCGGGCACTGTTACAGAGGTGGAAATCGAGCATTTGAGCCGAATTGGTCACAGTTACAGAGGTGGAAATCGGGCCGAATGTGGCACTGCAACAGAGGTGGAAATCAAGCCGAATCGGGCACTGTTACAGAGTTGGAAATCAAGCCGAATCGGGCACTGTTACAGAGGTGGAAATCGAGCCCAATGGGACAATGTTACAGAGGTGGAAATCGAGCCGAATCGGGCACTGCTACAGAGTTGGAAATCGAGCCAAATCGAGCACTGTTACCGAGGTGCAAATCGAGCTGAATCGGGCACTGTTACAAAGGAGGAAATTGAGCTTAATCGGGCACTGTTACAGAGGTTGAAATCGAGCCGAATGGGACAATGTTACAGAGGTTGAAATCGAGCCAATTGGGGCAATGTTACAGAGGTGGAAATTGAGCCGAATCGGGCAATGTTACAGAGGTGGAGATCGAGCCGAATGGGGCACTGTTACAGAGATGGAAATCGAGCCGAATCGGGCACTGTTACAGAGGTGGAAATCGAGCTAAATTGGGTAGTGTTATACAAGTGGAAATCGAGCCGAATCGGGCACTGTTACAGAGGTGGAAATTGTGCCGAATCGGGCACTGTTACAGAGGTGGAAATCGAGTCGAATCGGGCACTGTTACAGAGGTGGAAATTGTGCCGAATCGGGCACTGTTACAGAGGTGAAAATCAAGCTGAATTGGGCAATGTTATAGAGGTGGAAATCGAGCCAAATCGGGCACTGTTACAGAGGTGGAAATTGGGCCGAAGCAGGCACTGCTTTACAAGTGGAAATCGAGCTGAATTGGGCACTGTTACAGGGGTGGAAATCGAGCCAAATTGGGCACTGTTATATAGATGGAAATCGAGCTGAATCGGGCACTGTTACAGAGGTGGAAATCGAGTCGAATCGGGCACTGTTACAGAGGTGGAAATTGTGCCGAATCGGGCACTGTTACAGAGGTGAAAATCAAGCTGAATTGGGCAATGTTATAGAAGTGGAAATCGAGCCAAATCGGGCACTGTTACAGAGGTGGAAATTGGGCCGAAGCAGGCACTGCTTTACAAGTGGAAATCGAGCCGAATTGGGCACTGTTACAGGGGTGGAAATCGAGCCAAATCGGGCACTGTTACAGAGGTGGAAATTGGGCCGAAGCAGGCACTGCTTTACAAGTGGAAATCGAGCCGAATCAGGCACTGTTACTGAGGTGGAAATCGAGCCAAATCGGGCACTGTTACAGAGGTGGAAATCGAGCAATTGAGCCGAATTGTTCACTGTTACAGAGGTGGAAATTGGGCCGGAGTGGGCACTGTTATACAAGCGGAAATCAAGCCGAATCGGGCACTGTTACAGAGGTGGACCTCGAGCCGAATGTGGCACTGCAACAGAGGTGGAAATCGAGCCGAATTGGGCACTGCTACAGAGTTGGAAATCGTGCCAAATCAGGCACTGTTTCAGAGGTGGAAATTGGGCCAATCGGGCACTGTTAATCAGATGGAAATCAAGCTAAATCGGGCACTGTTACAGAGGTGAAAATTGAGCCGAATCGGGCACCATTAGAGGGGGAAATCGAGCCAAATGGGGCACTGTTACAGAGGTGGAAATCGAGCCGAATCGGGCACTGTTACAGAGGTGGAAATCGAGCGAAATCGGGCAATATTACAGAGGTGGAAATCAAGCCAATTGGGGCACTGTTACAGAGGTGGAAATTGTGCCGAATCGGGCACTGTTACAGAGGTGGAAATCGAGTCGAATCGGGCACTGTTACAGAGGTGGAAATTTTGCCGAATCGGGCACTGTTACAGAGGTGAAAATCAAGCTGAATTGGGCAATGTTATAGAGGTGGAAATCGAGCCAAATCGGGCACTGTTACAGAGGTGGAAATTGGGCCGAAGCAGGCACTGCTTTACAAGTGGAAATCGAGCCGAATTGGGCACTGTTACAGGGGTGGAAATCGAGCCAAATTGGGCACTGTTATATAGATGGAAATCGAGCCGAATCGGGCACTGTTACAGAGGTGGAAATCGAGTCGAATCGGGCACTGTTACAGAGGTGGAAATTGTGCCGAATCGGGCACTGTTACAGAGGTGAAAATCAAGCTGAATTGGGCAATGTTATAGAGGTGGAAATCGAGCCAAATCGGGCACTGTTACAGAGGTGGAAATTGGGCCGAAGCAGGCACTGCTTTACAAGTGGAAATCGAGCCGAATTGGGCACTGTTACAGGGGTGGAAATCGAGCCAAATCGGGCACTGTTACAGAGGTGGAAATTGGGCCGAAGCAGGCACTGCTTTACAAGTGGAAATCGAGCCGAATCAGGCACTGTTACTGAGGTGGAAATCGAGCCAAATCGGGCACTGTTACAGAGGTGGAAATCGAGCAATTGAGCCGAATTGTTCACTGTTACAGAGGTGGAAATTGGGCCGGAGTGGGCACTGTTATACAAGCGGAAATCAAGCCGAATCGGGCACTGTTACAGAGGTGGACCTCGAGCCGAATGTGGCACTGCAACAGAGGTGGAAATCGAGCCGAATTGGGCACTGCTACAGAGTTGGAAATCGTGCCAAATCAGGCACTGTTTCAGAGGTGGAAATTGGGCCAATCGGGCACTGTTAATCAGATGGAAATCAAGCTAAATCGGGCACTGTTACAGAGGTGAAAATTGAGCCGAATCGGGCACCATTAGAGGGGGAAATCGAGCCAAATGGGGCACTGTTACAGAGGTGGAAATCGAGCCGAATCGGGCACTGTTACAGAGGTGGAAATCGAGCCGAATGGGGCACTGTTAGAGGTGGAAATCGAGCGAAATCGGGCAATATTACAGAGGTGGAAATCAAGCCAATTGGGGCAATGTTACAAAGGTGAAAATTGAGCTGAAGTGGGCATTGTTACAGAGGTGGAAATCAAGTCAAATCGGGCACTGTTACAGAGGTGGAAATCAAACCGAATCGAGCACTGTTACCAAGGTGGAAATCGAGCCGAATCAGGCACTGTTACCAAGGTGGAAATCGAGCCGAATTGGGCACTGTTACCAAGGTGGAAATCGAGCCGAATCGGGCGCTGTTACAGAGGTGGAAATCGAGCTGAATCGGGCACTGTTAGAGGTGGAAATCGAGCGAAATCGGGCAATATTACAGAGGTGGAAATCAAGCCAATTGGGGCAATGTTACAAAGGTGAAAATTGAGCTGAAGTGGGCATTGTTACAGAGGTGGAAATCAAGTCAAATCGGGCACTGTTACAGAGGTGGAAATCAAACCGAATCGAGCACTGTTACCAAGGTGGAAATCGAGCCGAATCAGGCACTGTTACCAAGGTGGAAATCGAGCCGAATCGGGCACTGTTACCAAGGTGGAAATCGAGCCGAATCGGGCGCTGTTACAGATGTAGAAATCGAGCCGAATCGGGCAGTGTTACAAGGGTGGAAATTGAGCCGCTTGGGGCAATGTTACAGAGGTGGAAATTGAGCAGAAGTGGGAACTGTTACAGAGGTGGAAACCGAGTCGAATCGGGCACGGTTAAAGAGGTGGAAATCGAGCAATCGAGCCAAATTGGTCACTGTTACAGAGGTGGAAATTGGGCCGAAGCGGGCACTGTTATACAAGTGGAAATCAAGCCGAATCGGGCACTGTTACAGATGTGGAAATCGAGCCGAATGGGGCACCGTTACAGAGGTGGAAATCGAGCCAAATGTGGCACTGTTACAGAGGTGGAAATTGGGCTGAATCAGTCACTGTTACAGAGGTAGAAATTGGGCCGAAGCAGGCACTGTTATACAAGTGGAAATCAAGCTGAATCGGGCACTGTTACAGAGGTGGAAATCGAGCAGAATCAGGCACTGTTACAGAGGTGGAAATCGAGCCGAATCAGGCACTGTTACCGAGCTGGAAATCGAGCCAAATTGGGCACTGTTACAGAGGTGGAAATTGAGCTAAATCGCAAACTGTTAGAGGTGGAAATCAAGCCGAATGGGCCACTGTTACAGAGGTCCAAATCGAGTCGAATCGGGCACTGTTACAGAGGTCCAAATCGAGTCGAATCGGGCACTGTTACAGAGGTCCAAATTGAGTCGAATTGGGCACTGTTACAGAGGTGGAAATCGAGTCGAATCGGGCACTGTTACAGAGGTGGAAATTGAGCTGAATCGGGCAATGTTACAGAGGTGGAAATCAAGCAGAATCGGTCACTGTTACAGTGGTGGAAATCAAGCCGAATCGGGCACAGTTACGGAGGTGGAAATCGAGCTAAATCGGGCACCGTTACAGAGGAGGAAATCGAGCCGAATCGGGCACTGTTACAGAGGTGGAAATGGGGCCGAAGCGGGCACTGTTACAGAGGTGGAAATGGGGCCGAAGCAGGCAGAGTTATACAAGTGGAAATCAAGCCGAATCGTGCACTATTACAGAGGTGGAAACCGAGCCGAATGGGGCACTGTTACAGAGGTGGAACTTGAGCTGAAGTGGGCACTGTTACAGAGGTGGAAATCGAGCCAATGCGGGCACTGTTACAGAGGTGGAAATCGAGCCGAATCGGGCAATGTTACAGAGGTGGAAATCGAGCCAAATCAAGCACTGTTACAGAGCTGGAAATCGAGCTGAATCGGGCACTGTTACAGAGGTGGAAATTGAGCTAAATCGCACACTGTTAGAGGTGGAAATCGAGCCGAATGGGCCACTGTTCCAGAGGTGGAAATTGGGCCGAATCAGTCACTGTTACAGAGGTGGAAATTGGGCCGAAGCAGGCACTGTTATACAAGTAGAAATCGAGTCGAATCGGGCACTGTTACAGAGGTGGAAAACGAGCCGAATGGGGCACTGTTACAGAGGTTGAAATTGGGCCGAAACGGGCAGTGTTATACAAGTGGAAATCGAGCCAAATCGGGCACTGTTACTGAGGTGGAAATTGAGCTGAATGGGGCACAGATACAGAGGTAGAATTCGAGCCGAATTGGTCACTGTTACAGAGGTGGAAATCGAGCAATCAAGCCAAATTGGTCACTGTTACAGAGGTGGAAATCGAGCCAAATCGGGCACTGTTACAGAGGTGGAAATCGAGCATTTGAGCCGAATTGGTCACAGTTACAGAGGTGGAAATCGGGCCGAATGTGGCACTGCAACAGAGGTGGAAATCAAGCCGAATCGGGCACTGTTACAGAGTTGGAAATCAAGCCGAATCGGGCACTGTTACAGAGGTGGAAATCGAGCCCAATGGGACAATGTTACAGAGGTGGAAATCGAGCCGAATCGGGCACTGCTACAGAGTTGGAAATCGAGCCAAATCGAGCACTGTTACCGAGGTGCAAATCGAGCTGAATCGGGCACTGTTACAAAGGAGGAAATTGAGCTTAATCGGGCACTGTTACAGAGGTTGAAATCGAGCCGAATGGGACAATGTTACAGAGGTTGAAATCGAGCCAATTGGGGCAATGTTACAGAGGTGGAAATTGAGCCGAATCGGGCAATGTTACAGAGGTGGAGATCGAGCCGAATGGGGCACTGTTACAGAGGTGGAAATCGAGCTGAATCGGGCACTGTTACAGAGGTGCAAATCGAGCTAAATTGGGTAGTGTTATACAAGTGGAAATCGAGCCGAATCGGGCACTGTTACAGAGGTGGAAATTGTGCCGAATCGGGCACTGTTACAGAGGTGGAAATCGAGTCGAATCGGGCACTGTTACAGAGGTGGAAATTGTGCCGAATCGGGCACTGTTACAGAGGTGAAAATCAAGCTGAATTGGGCAATGTTATAGAGGTGGAAATCGAGCCAAATCGGGCACTGTTACAGAGGTGGAAATTGGGCCGAAGCAGGCACTGCTTTACAAGTGGAAATCGAGCCGAATTGGGCACTGTTCCAGGGGTGGAAATCGAGCCAAATTGGGCACTGTTACAGAGGTGGAAATCGAGCCGAATCGGGCACTGTTACAGAGGTGGAAATTGAGCCGAATCGGGCACTGTTACAGAGGTGGAAATCGAGCCAAATCGGGCACTGTTACAGAGGTGGAAATTGGGCCGAAGCAGGCACTGCTTTACAAGTGGAAATCGAGCCGAATCAGGCACTGTTACTGAGGTGGAAATCGAGCAATTGAGCCGAATTGTTCACTGTTACAGAGGTGGAAATTGGGCCGGAGAGGGCACTGTTATACAAGCGGAAATCAAGCCGAATCGGGCACTGTTACAGAGGTGGACCTCGAGCCGAATGTGGCACTGCAACAGAGGTGGAAATCGAGCCGAATTGGGCACTGCTACAGAGTTGGAAATCGTGCCAAATCAGGCACTGTTACAGACGTGGAAATCGAGCCGAATCGGGCACTGTTACAGAGGTGGAAATCGAGCCGAATGGGACACTGTTACAGAGGTGGAAATCGAGCCGAATGGGGCACTGTTACAGAGGTGGAAATCGAGCCGAAACGTGCACTGTTACAGAGGTGGAAATCAAACCGAAAGGGGCAATATTACAGAGGTGGAAATCAAGCCAATTGGTGCAACGTTACAGAGGTGGAAATTGAGCTCAAGTGGGCACTGTTATAGAGGTGGAAATTGAGCCGAATGGGGCACTGTTACAGAGGTGGAAATTAGGCCGGAATAGGCACTGCTACAGAGGTGGAAATCAAGCTGAATTGGGCACTGCTACAGAGGTGGAAATCGAGCCAAATCGAGCACTGCTACAGAGGTGGGAATTGAGCAATCGAGCCGAATCGGGCATTGTTACAGAGGTGGAAATTGCGCCGAATCGGGCACTGTTACAGAGGTGGAAATCAATCCGAATAGGGCACTGTTACAGCGCTGCTAATTGGGCCGAAGCAGCCACTGCTTTACAAGTGGAAATCGAGCCGAATCGGGCACTATTACAGAGGTGGAAATCGAGCTGAATGGGGCACAGTTACAGAGGTGGAAATCAAGCCGAATCGGGCACTGTTACAGAGGTGGAAATCGAGCCAAATCGGGCACTGCTACAGAGGTGGGAATCGAGCAATTGAGCCGAATTGGTCACTGTTACAGAGGTGGAAATTGGGCCGAAGTGGGCACTGTTATAGAAGTGGAAATCAAGCCGAATCGTGCACTATTACAGAGGTGGAAACCGAGCCGAATGGGGCACTGTTACAGAGGTGGAACTGGAGCTGAAGTGGGCACTGTTACAGAGGTGGAAATCGAGCCGATGCGGGCACTGTTACAGAGGTGGAAATGGAGCCGAATCGGGCAATGTTACAGAGGTGGAACTCGAGCCGAATCAAGCACTGTTACAGAGCTGGAAATCGAGCTGAATCGAGCACTGTTACAGAGTTGGAAATTGAGCTAAATCGCACACTGTTAGAGGTGGAAATCGAGCCGAATGGGCCACTGTTCCAGAGGTGGAAATTGGGCCGAATCAGTCACTGTTACAGAGGTGGAAATTGGGCCGAAGCAGGCACTGTTATACAAGTAGAAATCGAGCCGAATCGGGCACTGTGACAGAGGTGGAAAACAAGCCGAATGGGGCACTGTTACAGAGGTTGAAATTGGGCCGAAACGGGCAGTGTTATACAAGTGGAAATCGAGCCAAATCGGGCACTGTTACTGAGGTGGAAATTGAGCTGAATGGGGCACAGATACAGAGGTAGAATTCGAGCCGAATTGGTCACTGTTACAGAGGTGGAAATCGAGCAATCAAGCCAAATTGGTCACTGTTACAGAGGTGGAAATCGAGCCAAATCGGGCACTGTTACAGAGGTGGAAATCGAGCATTTGAGCCGAATTGGTCACAGTTACAGAGGTGGAAATCGGGCCGAATGTGGCACTGCAACAGAGGTGGAAATCAAGCCGAATCGGGCACTGTTACAGAGTTGGAAATCAAGCCGAATCGGGCACTGTTACAGAGGTGGAAATCGAGCCCAATGGGACAATGTTACAGAGGTGGAAATCGAGCCGAATCGGGCACTGCTACAGAGTTGGAAATCGAGCCAAATCGAGCACTGTTACCGAGGTGCAAATCGAGCTGAATCGGGCACTGTTACAGAGGAGGAAATTGAGCTTAATCGGGCACTGTTACAGAAGTTGAAATCGAGCCGAATGGGACAATGTTACAGAGGTTGAAATCGAGCCAATTGGGGCAATGTTACAGAGGTGGAAATTGAGCCGAATCGGGCAATGTTACAGAGGTGGAGATCGAGCCGAATGGGGCACTGTTACAGAGGTGGAAATCGAGCCGAATCGGGCACTGTTACAGAGGTGGAAATCGAGCTAAATTGGGTAGTGTTATACAAGTGGAAATCGAGCCGAATCGGGCACTGTTACAGAGTTGGAAATTGTGCCGAATCGGGCACTGTTACAGAGGTGGAAATCGAGTCGAATCGGGCACTGTTACAGAGGTGGAAATTGTGCCGAATCGGGCACTGTTACAGAGGTGAAAATCAAGCTGAATTGGGCAATGTTATAGAGGTGGAAATCGAGCCAAATCGGGCACTGTTACAGAGGTGGAAATTGGGCCGAAGCAAGCACTGTTACAGAGCTGGAAATCGAGCTGAATCGGGCACTGTTACAGAGGTGGAAATTGAGCTAAATCGCACACTGTTAGAGGTGGAAATCGAGCCGAATGGGCCACTGTTCCAGAGGTGGAAATTGGGCCGAATCAGTCACTGTTACAGAGGTGGAAATTGGGCCGAAGCAGGCACTGTTATACAAGTAGAAATCGAGTCGAATCGGGCACTGTTACAGAGGTGGAAAACGAGCCGAATGGGGCACTGTTACAGAGGTTGAAATTGGGCCGAAACGGGCAGTGTTATACAAGTGGAAATCGAGCCAAATCGGGCACTGTTACTGAGGTGGAAATTGAGCTGAATGGGGCACAGATACAGAGGTAGAATTCGAGCCGAATTGGTCACTGTTACAGAGGTGGAAATCGAGCAATCAAGCCAAATTGGTCACTGTTACAGAGGTGGAAATCGAGCCAAATCGGACACTGTTACAGAGGTGGAAATCGAGCATTTGAGCCGAATTGGTCACAGTTACAGAGGTGGAAATCGGGCCGAATGTGGCACTGCAACAGAGGTGGAAATCAAGCCGAATCGGGCACTGTTACAGAGTTGGAAATCAAGCCGAATCGGGCACTGTTACAGAGGTGGAAATCGAGCCCAATGGGACAATGTTACAGAGGTGGAAATCGAGCCGAATCGGGCACTGCTACAGAGTTGGAAATCGAGCCAAATCGAGCACTGTTACCGAGGTGCAAATCGAGCTGAATCGGGCACTGTTACAAAGGAGGAAATTGAGCTTAATCGGGCACTGTTACAGAGGTTGAAATCGAGCCGAATGGGACAATGTTACAGAGGTTGAAATCGAGCCAATTGGGGCAATGTTACAGAGGTGGAAATTGAGCCGAATCGGGCAATGTTACAGAGGTGGAAATCGAGCCGAATCGGGCACTGTTGCAGAGGTGGAAATCGAGCTAAATTGGGTAGTGTTATACAAGTGGAAATCGAGCCGAATCGGGCACTGTTACAGAGGTGGAAATTGTGCCGAATAGGGCACTGTTACGGAGGTGGAAATCGAGTCGAATCGGGCACTGTTACAGAGGTGGAAATTATGCCGAATCGGGCACTGTTACAGAGGTGAAAATCAAGCTGAATTGGGCAATGTTATAGAGGTGGAAATCGAGCCAAATCGGGCACTGTTACAGAGGTGGAAATTGGGCCGAAGCAGGCACTGCTTTCCAAGTGGAAATCGAGCCGAATTGGGCACTGTTACAGGGGTGGAAATCGAGCCAAATTGGGCACTGTTAAATAGATGGAAATCGAGCCGAATCGGGCACTGTTACAGAGGTGGAAATTGAGCCGAATCGGGCACTGTTACAGAGGTGGAAATCGAGCCAAATCGGGCACTGTTACAGAGGTGGAAATTGGGCCGAAGCAGGCACTGCTTTACAAGTGGAAATCGAGCCGAATCAGGCACTGTTACTGAGGTGGAAATCGAGCCAAATCGGGCACTGTTACAGAGGTGGAAATCGAGCAATTGAGCCGAATTGTTCACTGTTACAGAGGTGGAAATTGGGCCGGAGTGGGCACTGTTATACAAGCGGAAATCAAGCCGAATCGGGCACTGTTACAGAGGTGGACCTCGAGCCGAATGTGGCACTGCAACAGAGGTGGAAATCGAGCCGAATTGGGCACTGCTACAGAGTTGGAAATCGTGCCAAATCAGGCACTGTTTCAGAGGTGGAAATTGGGCCAATCAGGCACTGTTAATCAGATGGAAATCAAGCTAAATTGGGCACTGTTACAGAGGTGGAAATTGAGCCAAATCGGGCACCATTAGAGGGGGAAATCGAGCCAAATGGGGCACTGTTACAGAGGTGGAAATCGAGCCGAATGGGGCAATATTACAGAGGTGGAAATCAAGCCAATTGGTGCAACGTTACAGAGGTGGAAATTGAGCTCAAGTGGGCACTGTTATAGAGGTGGAAATTGAGCCGAATGGGGCACTGTTATAGAGGTGGAAATTAGGCCGGATTAGGCACTGCTACAGAGGTGGAAATCAAGCTGAATCGGGCACTGCTACAGAGGTGGAAATCGAGCCAAATCGAGCACTGCTATAGAGGTGGGAATTGAGCAATCGAGCCGAATCGGGCACTGTTACAGAGGTGGAAATTGCGCCGAATCGGGCACTGTTACAGAGGTGGAAATCAATCCGAATGGGGCACTGTTACAGAGCTGCAAATTGGGCCGAAGCAGCCACTGCTTTACAAGTGGAAATCGAGCCGAATCGGGCACTATTACAGAGGTGGAAATCGAGCTGAATGGGGCACTGTTACAGAGGTGGAAATCAAGCCGAATCGGGCACTGTTACAGAGGTGGAAATCGAGCCAAATCGGGCACAGCTACAGAGGTGGGAATCGAGCAATTGAGCCGAATTGGTCACTGTTACAGAGGTGGAAATTGGGCCGAAGTGGGCACTGTTATACAAGTGGAAATCAAGCCGAATCGTGCACTATTACAGAGGTGGAAACCGAGCCGAATGGGGCACTGTTACAGAGGTGGAACTGGAGCTGAAGTGGGCACTGTTACAGAGGTGGAAATCGAGCCGATGCGGGCACTGTTACAGAGGTGGAAATGGAGCCAAATCGGGCAATGTTACAGAGGTGGAAATCGAGCCGAATCAAGCACTGTTACAGAGCTGGAAATCGAGCTGAATCGGGCACTGTTACAGAGTTGGAAATTGAGCTAAATCGCACACTGTTAGAGGTGGAAATCGAGCCGAATGGGCCACTGTTCCAGAGGTGGAAATTGGGCCGAATCAGTCACTGTTACAGAGGTGGAAATTGGGCCGAAGCAGGCACTGTTATACAAGTAGAAATCGAGCCGAATCGGGCACTGTTACAGAGGTGGAAAACGAGCCGAATGGGGCACTGTTACAGAGGTTGAAATTGGTCCGAAACGGGCAGTGTTATACAAGTGGAAATCGAGCCAAATCGGGCACTGTTACTGAGGTGGAAATTGAGCTGAATGGGGCACAGATACAGAGGTAGAATTCGAGCCGAATTGGTCACTGTTACAGAGGTGGAAATCGAGCAATCAAGCCAAATTGGTCACTGTTACAGAGGTGGAAATCGAGCCAAATCGGGCACTGTTACAGAGGTGGAAATCGAGCATTTGAGCCGAATTGGTCACAGTTACAGAGGTGGAAATCGGGCCGAATGTGGCACTGCAACAGAGGTGGAAATCAAGCCGAATCGGGCACTGTTACAGAGTTGGAAATCAAGCCGAATCGGGCACTGTTACAGAGGTGGAAATCGAGCCCAATGGGACAATGTTACAGAGGTGGAAATCGAGCCGAATCGGGCACTGCTACAGAGTTGGAAATCGAGCCAAATCGAGCACTGTTACCGAGGTGCAAATCGAGCTGAATCGGGCACTGTTACAAAGGAGGAAATTGAGCTTAATCGGGCACTGTTACAGAGGTTGAAATCGAGCCGAATGGGACAATGTTACAGAGGTTGAAATCGAGCCAATTGGGGCAATGTTACAGAGGTGGAAATTGAGCCGAATCGGGCAATGTTACAGAGGTGGAAACCGAGCCGAATCGGGCACTGTTACAGAGGTGGAAATCGAGCTAAATTGGGTAGTGTTATACAAGTGGAAATCGAGCCGAATCGGGCACTGTTACAGAGGTGGAAATTGTGCCGAATAGGGCACTGTTACAGAGGTGGAAATCGAGTCGAATCGGGAACTGTTACAGAGGTGGAAATTATGCCGAATCGGGCACTGTTACAGAGGTGAAAATCAAGCTGAATTGGGCAATGTTATAGAGGTGGAAATCGAGCCAAATCGGGCACTGTTACAGAGGTGGAAATTGGGCCGAAGCAGGCACTGCTTTCCAAGTGGAAATCGAGCCGAATTGGGCACTGTTACAGGGGTGGAAATCGAGCCAAATTGGGCACTGTTATATAGATGGAAATCGAGCCGAATCGGGCACTGTTACAGAGGTGGAAATTGAGCCGAATCGGGCACTGTTACAGAGGTGGAAATCGAGCCAAATCGGGCACTGTTACAGAGGTGGAAATTGGGCCGAAGCAGGCACTGCTTTACAAGTGGAAATCGAGCCGAATCAGGCATTTTTACTGAGGTGGAAATCGAGCCAAATCGGGCACTGTTACAGAGGTGGAAATCGAGCAATTGAGCCGAATTGTTCACTGTTACAGAGGTGGAAATTGGGCCGGAGTGGGCACTGTTATACAAGCGGAAATCAAGCCGAATCGGGCACTGTTACAGAGGTGGACCTCGAGCCGAATGTGGCACTGCAACAGAGGTGGAAATCGAGCCGAATTGGGCACTGCTACAGAGTTGGAAATCGTGCCAAATCAGGCACTGTTTCAGAGGTGGAAATTGGGCCAATCAGGCACTGTTAATCAGATGGAAATCAAGCTAAATTGGGCACTGTTACAGAGGTGGAAATTGAGCCAAATCGGGCACCATTAGAGGGGAAATCGAGCCAAATGGGGCACTGTTACAGAGGTGGAAAGCGAGCCAAATGGGGCAATATTACAGAGGTGGAAATCAAGCCAATTGGTGCAACGTTACAGAGGTGGAAATTGAGCTCAAGTGGGCACTGTTATAGAGGTGGAAATTGAGCCGAATGGGGCACTGTTACAGAGGTGGAAATTAGGCCGGATTAGGCACTGCTACAGAGGTGGAAATCAAGCTGAATCGGGCACTGCTACAGAGGTGGAAATCGAGCCAAATCGAGCACTGCTATAGAGGTGGGAATTGAGCAATCGAGCCGAATCGGTCACTGTTACAGAGGTGGAAATTGCGCCGAATCGGGCACTGTTACAGAGGTGGAAATCAATCCGAATGGGGCACTGTTACAGAGCTGCAAATTGGGCCGAAGCAGCCACTGCTTTACAAGTGGAAATCGAGCCGAATCGGGCACTATTACAGAGGTGGAAATCGAGCTGAATGGGGCACTGTTACAGAGGTGGAAATCAAGCCGAATCGGGCACTGTTACAGAGGTGGAAATCGAGCCAAATCGGGCACTGTTACAGAGGTGGAAATCGAGCCGAATCGGGCAATGTTACAGAGGTGGAAATCGAGCCGAATCAAGCACTGTTACAGAGCTGGAAATCGAGCTGAATCGGGCACTGTTACAGAGGTGGAAATTGAGCTAAATCGCACACTGTTAGAGGTGGAAATCGAGCCGAATGGGCCACTGTTCCAGAGGTGGAAATTGGGCCGAATCAGTCACTGTTACAGAGGTGGAAATTGGGCCGAAGCAGGCACTGTTATACAAGTAGAAATCGAGCCGAATCGGGCACTGTTACAGAGGTGGAAAACGAGCCGAATGGGGCACTGTTACAGAGGTTGAAATTGGGCCGAAACGGGCAGTGTTATACAAGTGGAAATCGAGCCAAATCGGGCACTGTTACTGAGGTGGAAATTGAGCTGAATGGGGCACAGATACAGAGGTAGAATTCGAGCCGAATTGGTCACTGTTACAGAGGTGGAAATCGAGCAATCAAGCCAAATTGGTCACTGTTACAGAGGTGGAAATCGAGCCAAATCGGGCACTGTTACAGAGGTGGAAATCGAGCAATTGAGCCGAATTGTTCACTGTTACAGAGGTGGAAATTGGGCCGGAGTGGGCACTGTTATACAAGCGGAAATCAAGCCGAATCGGGCACTGTTACAGAGGTGGACCTCGAGCCGAATGTGGCACTGCAACAGAGGTGGAAATCGAGCCGAATTGGGCACTGTTACAGAGTTGGAAATCGTGCCAAATCAGGCACTGTTTCAGAGGTGGAAATTGGGCCAATCGGGCACTGTTAATCAGATGGAAATCAAGCTAAATCGGGCACTGTTACAGAGGTGAAAATTGAGCCGAATCGGGCACCATTAGAGGGGGAAATCGAGCCAAATGGGGCACTGTTACAGAGGTGGAAATCGAGCCGAATCGGGCACTGTTACAGAGGTGGAAATCGAGCTGAATCGGGCACTGTTAGAGGTGGAAATCGAGCGAAATCGGGCAATATTACAGAGGTGGAAATCAAGCCAATTGGGGCAATGTTACAAAGGTGGAAATTGAGCTGAAGTGGGCACTGTTACAGAGGTGGAAATCAAGTCAAATCGGGCACTGTTACAGAGGTGGAAATCAAACCGAATCGAGCACTGTTGCCAAGGTGGAAATCGAGCCGAATCAGGCACTGTTACCAAGTTGGAAATCGAGCTGAATCGGGCACTGTTACCAAGGTGGAAATCGAGCCGAATCGGGCGCTGTTACAGATGTAGAAATCGAGCCGAATCGGGCAGTGTTACAAGGGTGGAAATTGAGCCGCTTGGGGCAATGTTACAGAGGTGGAAATTGAGCAGAAGTGGGAACTGTTACAGAGGTGGAAACCGAGTCGAATCGGGCACGGTTAAAGAGGTGGAAATCGAGCAATCGAGCCAAATTGGTCACTGTTACAGAGGTGGAAATTGGGCCGAAGCGGGCACTGTTATACAAGTGGAAATCAAGCTGAATCGGGCACTGTTACAGATGTGGAAATCGAGCCGAATGGGGCACCGTTACAGAGGTGGAAATCGAGCCAAATGGGGCACTGTTACAGAGGTGGAAATTGGGCTGAATCAGTCACTGTTACAGAGGTAGAAATTGGGCCGAAGCAGGCACTGTTATACAAGTGGAAATCAAGCTGAATCGGGCACTGTTACAGAGGTGGAAATCGAGCAGAATCAGGCACTGTTACAGAGGTGGAAATCGAGCCGAATCAGGCACTGTTACCGAGCTGGAAATCGAGCCAAATTGGGCACTGTTACAGAGGTGGAAATTGAGCTAAATCGCACACTGTTAGAGGTGGAAATCAAGCCGAATGGGCCACTGTTACAGAGGTCCAAATCGAGTCGAATCGGGCACTGTTACAGAGGTCCAAATCGAGTCGAATCGGGCACTGTTACAGAGGTCCAAATCGAGTCGAATTGGGCACTGTTACAGAGGTGGAAATCGAGTCGAATCGGGCACTGTTACAGAGGTGGAAATTGAGCTGAATCGGGCAATGTTACAGAGGTGGAAATCAAGCAGAATCGGTCATTGTTACAGTGGTGGAAATCAAGCCGAATCGGGCACAGTTACGGAGGTGGAAATCAAGCTAAATCGGGCACTGTTACAGAGGGGGAAATCGAGCCGAATCGGGCACTGTTACAGAGGTGGAAATGGGGCCGAAGCGGGCACTGTTACAGAGGTGGAAATGGGGCCGAAGCAGGCAGAGTTATACAAGTGGAAATCAAGCCGAATCGTGCACTATTACAGAGGTGGAAACCGAGCCGAATGGGGCACTGTTACAGAGGTGGAACTTGAGCTGAAGTGGGCACTGTTACAGAGGTGGAAATCGAGCCGATGCGGGCACTGTTACAGAGGTGGAAATCGAGCCGAATCGGGCAATGTTACAGAGGTGGAAATCGAGCCGAATCAAGCACTGTTACAGAGCTGGAAATCGAGCTGAATCGGGCACTGTTACAGAGGTGGAAATTGAGCTAAATCGCACACTGTTAGAGGTGGAAATCGAGCCGAATGGGCCACTGTTCCAGAGGTGGAAATTGGGCCGAATCAGTCACTGTTACAGAGGTGGAAATTGGGCCGAAGCAGGCACTGTTATACAAGTAGAAATCGAGCCGAATCGGGCACTGTTACAGAGGTGGAAAACGAGCCGAATGGGGCACTGTTACAGAGGTTGAAATTGGGCCGAAACGGGCAGTGTTATACAAGTGGAAATCGAGCCAAATCGGGCACTGTTACTGAGGTGGAAATTGAGCTGAATGGGGCACAGATACAGAGGTAGAATTCGAGCCGAATTGGTCACTGTTACAGAGGTGGAAATCGAGCAATCAAGCCAAATTGGTCACTGTTACAGAGGTGGAAATCGAGCCAAATCGGGCACTGTTACAGAGGTGGAAATCGAGCATTTGAGCCGAATTGGTCACAGTTACAGAGGTGGAAATCGGGCCGAATGTGGCACTGCAACAGAGGTGGAAATCAAGCCGAATCGGGCACTGTTACAGAGTTGGAAATCAAGCCGAATCGGGCACTGTTACAGAGGTGGAAATCGAGCCCAATGGGACAATGTTACAGAGGTGGAAATCGAGCCGAATCGGGCACTGCTACAGAGTTGGAAATCGAGCCAAATCGAGCACTGTTACCGAGGTGCAAATCGAGCTGAATCGGGCACTGTTACAAAGGAGAAAATTGAGCTTAATCGGGCACTGTTACAGAAGTTGAAATCGAGCCGAATGGGACAATGTTACAGAGGTTGAAATCGAGCCAATTGGGGCAATGTTACAGAGGTGGAAATTGAGCCGAATCGGGCAATGTTACAGAGGTGGAGATCGAGCCGAATGGGGCACTGTTACAGAGGTGGAAATCGAGCCGAATCGGGCACTGTTACAGAGGTGGAAATCGAGCTAAATTGGGTAGTGTTATACAAGTGGAAATCGAGTCGAATCGGGCACTGTTACAGAGTTGGAAATTGTGCCGAATCGGGCACTGTTACAGAGGTGGAAATCGAGTCGAATCGGGCACTGTTACAGAGGTGGAAATTGTGCCGAATCGGGCACTGTTACTGAGGTGAAAATCAAGCTGAATTGGGCAATGTTATAGAGGTGGAAATCGAGCCAAATCGGGCACTGTTACAGAGGTGGAAATTGGGCTGAAGCAGGCACTGCTTTACAAGTGGAAATCGAGCCGAATTGGGCACTGTTACAGGGGTGGAAATCGAGCCAAATTGGGCACTGTTATATAGATGGAAATCGAGCCGAATCGGGCACTGTTACAGAGGTGGAAATTGAGCCGAATCGGGCACTGTTACAGAGGTGGAAATCGAGCCAAATCGGGCACTGTTACAGAGGTGGAAATTGGGCCGAAGCAGGCACTGCTTTACAAGTGGAAATCGAGCCGAATCAGGCACTGTTACTGAGGTGGAAATCGAGCCAAATCGGGCACTGTTACAGAGGTGGAAATCGAGCAATTGAGCCGAATTGTTCACTGTTACAGAGGTGGAAATTGGGCCGGAGTGGGCACTGTTATACAAGCGGAAATCAAGCCGAATCGGGCACTGTTACAGAGGTGGACCTCGAGCCGAATGTGGCACTGCAACAGAGGTGGAAATCGAGCCGAATTGGGCACTGCTACAGAGTTGGAAATCGTGCCAAATCAGGCACTGTTTCAGAGGTGGAAATTGGGCCAATCGGGCACTGTTAATCAGATGGAAATCAAACTAAATCGGGCACTGTTACAGAGGTGAAAATTGAGCCGAATCGGGCACCATTAGAGGGGGAAATCGAGCCAAATGGGGCACTGTTACAGAGGTGGAAATCGAGCCGAATCGGGCACTGTTACAGAGGTGGAAATCGAGCCGAATGGGGCACTGTTACAGAGGTGGAAATCGAGCTGAAACGTGCACTGTTACAGAGGTGGAAATCGAGCCGATTCGGGCAATATTACAGAGGTGGAAATCGAACAGAATCGGTCGCTGTTACAGAGGTGGAAATCGAGCCAAATGGGGCACTGTTACAGAGGTGGAAATCGAGCCGAATCGGGCACTGTTACAGAGGTGGAAATCGAGCCGAATGGGGCACTGTTACAGAGGTGGAAATTGAGCCGAATGGGGCACTGTTACAGAGGTGGAAATCGAGCCGAAACGTGCACTGTTACAGAGGTGGAAATCAAGCCGAATGGGGCAATATTACAGAGGTGGAAATCAAGCCAATTGGTGCAACGTTACAGAGGTGGAAATTGAGCTCAAGTGGGCACTGTTATAGAGGTGGAAATTGAGCCGAATGGGGCACTGTTACAGAGGTGGAAATTAGGCCGGATTAGGCACTGCTACAGAGTTGGAAATCAAGCTGAATCGGGCACTGCTACAGAGGTGGAAATCGAGCCAAATCGGGCACTGCTACAGAGGTGGGAATTGAGCAATCGAGCCGAATCGGGCACTGTTACAGAGGTGGAAATTGCGCCGAATCGGGCACTGTTACAGAGGTGGAAATCAATCCGAATGGGGCACTGTTACAGCGCTGCAAATTGGGCTGAAGCAGCCACTGATTTACAAGTGGAACTCGAGCCGAATCGGGCACTATTACAGAGGTGGAAATCGAGCTGAATGGGGCACTGTTACAGAGGTGGAAATCAAGCCGAATCGGGCACTGTTACAGAGGTGGAAATCGAGCCAAATCGGGCACTGCTACAGAGGTGGGAATCGAGCAATTGAGCCGAATTGGTCACTGTTACAGAGGTGGAAATTGGGCCGAAGTGGGCACTGTTATACAAGTGGAAATCAAGCCGAATCGTGCACTATTACAGAGGTGGAAACCGAGCCGAATGGGGCACTGTTACAGAGGTGGAACTGGAGCTGAAGTGGGCACTGTTACAGAGGTGGAAATCGAGCCGATGCGGGCACTGTTACAGAGGTGGAAATCGAGCCAAATTGGGCAATGTTACAGAGGTGGAAATCGAGCTGAATCGGGCACTGTTACAGAGTTGGAAATTGAGCTAAATCGCACACTGTTAGAGGTGGAAATCGAGCCGAATGGGCCACTGTTCCAGAGGTTGAAATTGGGCCGAATCAGTCACTGTTACAGAGGTGGAAATTGGGCCGAAGCAGGCACTGTTATACAAGTAGAAATCGAGCCGAATCGGGCACTGTTACAGAGGTGGAAAACGAGCCGAATGGGGCACTGTTACAGAGGTTGAAATTGGGCCGAAATGGGCAGTGTTATACAAGTGGAAATCGAGCCAAATCGGGCACTGTTACTGAGGTGGAAATTGAGCTGAATGGGGCACAGATACAGAGGTAGAATTCGAGCCGAATTGGTCACTGTTACAGAGGTGGAAATCGAGCAATCAAGCCAAATTGGTCACTGTTACAGAGGTGGAAATCGAGCCAAATCGGGCACTGTTACAGAGGTGGAAATCGAGCATTTGAGCCGAATTGGTCACAGTTACAGAGGTGGAAATCGGGCCGAATGTGGCACTGCAACAGAGGTGGAAATCAAGCCGAATCGGGCACTGTTACAGAGTTGGAAATCAAGCCGAATCGGGCACTGTTACAGAGGTGGAAATCGAGCCCAATGGGACAATGTTACAGAGGTGGAAATCGAGCCGAATCGGGCACTGCTACAGAGTTGGAAATCGAGCCAAATCGAGCACTGTTACCGAGGTGCAAATCGAGCTGAATCGGGCACTGTTACAAAGGAGGAAATTGAGCTTAATCGGGCACTGTTACAGAAGTTGAAATCGAGCCGAATGGGACAATGTTACAGAGGTTGAAATCGAGCCAATTGGGGCAATGTTACAGAGGTGGAAATTGAGCCGAATCGGGCAATGTTACAGAGGTGGAGATCGAGCCGAATGGGGCACTGTTACAGAGGTGGAAATCGAGCCGAATCGGGCACTGTTACAGAGGTGGAAATCGAGCTAAATTGGGTAGTGTTATACAAGTGGAAATCGAGCCGAATCGGGCACTGTTACAGAGTTGGAAATTGTGCCGAATCGGGCACTGTTACAGAGGTGGAAATCGAGTCGAATCGGGCACTGTTACAGAGGTGGAAATTGTGCCGAATCGGGCACTGTTACAGAGGTGAAAATCAAGCTGAATTGGGCAATGTTATAGAGGTGGAAATCGAGCCAAATCGGGCACTGTTACAGAGGTGGAAATTGGGCCGAAGCAGGCACTGCTTTACAAGTGGAAATCGAGCCGAATTGGGCACTGTTACAGGGGTGGAAATCGAGCCAAATTGGGCACTGTTATATAGATGGAAATCGAGCCGAATCGGGCACTGTTACAGAGGTGGAAATCGAGTTGAATCGGGCACTGTTACAGAGGTGGAAATTGTGCCGAATCGGGCACTGTTACAGAGGTGGAAATCAAGCTGAATTGGGCAATGTTATAGAGGTGGAAATCGAGCCAAATCGGGCACTGTTACAGAGGTGGAAATTGGGCCGAAGCAGGCACTGCTTTACAAGTGGAAATCGAGCCGAATTGGGCACTGTTACAGGGGTGGAAATCGAGCCAAATCGGGCACTGTTACAGAGGTGGAAATTGGGCCGAAGCAGGCACTGCTTTACAAGTGGAAATCGAGCCGAATCAGGCACTGTTACTGAGGTGGAAATCGAGCCAAATCGGGCACTGTTACAGAGGTGGAAATCGAGCAATTGAGCCGAATTGTTCACTGTTACAGAGGTGGAAATTGGGCCGGAGTGGGCACTGTTATACAAGCGGAAATCAAGCCGAATCGGGCACTGTTACAGAGGTGGACCTCGAGCCGAATGTGGCACTGCAACAGAGGTGGAAATCGAGCCGAATTGGGCACTGCTACAGAGTTGGAAATCGTGCCAAATCAGGCACTGTTTCAGAGGTGGAAATTGGGCCAATCGGGCACTGTTAATCAGATGGAAATCAAGCTAAATCGGGCACTGTTACAGAGGTGAAAATTGAGCCGAATCGGGCACCATTAGAGGGGGAAATCGAGCCAAATGGGGCACTGTTACAGAGGTGGAAATCGAGCCGAATCGGGCACTGTTACAGAGGTGGAAATCGAGCTGAATCGGGCACTGTTAGAGGTGGAAATCGAGCGAAATCGGGCAATATTACAGAGGTGGAAATCAAGCCAATTGGGGCAATGTTACAAAGGTGGAAATTGAGCTGAAGTGGGCACTGTTACAGAGGTGGAAATCAAGTCAAATCGGGCACTGTTACAGAGGTGGAAATCAACCCGAATCGAGCACTGTTGCCAAGGTGGAAATCGAGCCGAATCAGGCACTGTTACCAAGTTGGAAATCGAGCTGAATCGGGCACTGTTACCAAGGTGGAAATCGAGCCGAATCGGGCGCTGTTACAGATGTAGAAATCGAGCCGAATCGGGCAGTGTTACAAGGGTGGAAATTGAGCCGCTTGGGGCAATGTTACAGAGGTGGAAATTGAGCAGAAGTGGGAACTGTTACAGAGGTGGAAACCGAGTCGAATCGGGCACGGTTAAAGAGGTGGAAATCGAGCAATCGAGCCAAATTGGTCACTGTTACAGAGGTGGAAATTGGGCCGAAGCGGGCACTGTTATACAAGTGGAAATCAAGCTGAATCGGGCACTGTTACAGATGTGGAAATCGAGCCGAATGGGGCACCGTTACAGAGGTGGAAATCGAGCCAAATGGGGCACTGTTACAGAGGTGGAAATTGGGCTGAATCAGTCACTGTTACAGAGGTAGAAATTGGGCCGAAGCAGGCACTGTTATACAAGTGGAAATCAAGCTGAATCGGGCACTGTTACAGAGGTGGAAATCGAGCAGAATCAGGCACTGTTACAGAGGTGGAAATCGAGCCGAATCAGGCACTGTTACCGAGCTGGAAATCGAGCCAAATTGGGCACTGTTACAGAGGTGGAAATTGAGCTAAATCGCACACTGTTAGAGGTGGAAATCAAGCCGAATGGGCCACTGTTACAGAGGTGGAAATTAGGCCGGATTAGGCACTGCTACAGAGTTGGAAATCAAGCTGAATCGGGCACTGCTACAGAGGTGGAAATCGAGCCAAATCGGGCACTGCTACAGAGGTGGGAATTGAGCAATCGAGCCGAATCGGGCACTGTTACAGAGGTGGAAATTGCGCCGAATCGGGCACTGTTACAGAGGTGGAAATCAATCCGAATGGGGCACTGTTACAGCGCTGCAAATTGGGCTGAAGCAGCCACTGCTTTACAAGTGGAACTCGAGCCGAATCGGGCACTATTACAGAGGTGGAAATCGAGCTGAATGGGGCACTGTTACAGAGGTGGAAATCAAGCCGAATCGGGCACTGTTACAGAGGTGGAAATCGAGCCAAATCGGGCACTGCTACAGAGGTGGGAATCGAGCAATTGAGCCGAATTGGTCACTGTTACAGAGGTGGAAATTGGGCCGAAGTGGGCACTGTTATACAAGTGGAAATCAAGCCGAATCGTGCACTATTACAGAGGTGGAAACCGAGCCGAATGGGGCACTGTTACAGAGGTGGAACTGGAGCTGAAGTGGGCACTGTTACAGAGGTGGAAATCGAGCCGATGCGGGCACTGTTACAGAGGTGGAAATCGAGCCAAATTGGGCAATGTTACAGAGGTGGAAATCGAGCCGAATCAAGCACTGTTACAGAGCTGGAAATCGAGCTGAATCGGGCACTGTTACAGAGTTGGAAATTGAGCTAAATCGCACACTGTTAGAGGTGGAAATCGAGCCGAATGGGCCACTGTTCCAGAGGTTGAAATTGGGCCGAATCAGTCACTGTTACAGAGGTGGAAATTGGGCCGAAGCAGGCACTGTTATACAAGTAGAAATCGAGCCGAATCGGGCACTGTTACAGAGGTGGAAAACGAGCCGAATGGGGCACTGTTACAGAGGTTGAAATTGGGCCGAAATGGGCAGTGTTATACAAGTGGAAATCGAGCCAAATCGGGCACTGTTACTGAGGTGGAAATTGAGCTGAATGGGGCACAGATACAGAGGTAGAATTCGAGCCGAATTGGTCACTGTTACAGAGGTGGAAATCGAGCAATCAAGCCAAATTGGTCACTGTTACAGAGGTGGAAATCGAGCCAAATCGGGCACTGTTACAGAGGTGGAAATCGAGCATTTGAGCCGAATTGGTCACAGTTACAGAGGTGGAAATCGGGCCGAATGTGGCACTGCAACAGAGGTGGAAATCAAGCCGAATCGGGCACTGTTACAGAGTTGGAAATCAAGCCGAATCGGGCACTGTTACAGAGGTGGAAATCGAGCCCAATGGGACAATGTTACAGAGGTGGAAATCGAGCCGAATCGGGCACTGCTACAGAGTTGGAAATCGAGCCAAATCGAGCACTGTTACCGAGGTGCAAATCGAGCTGAATCGGGCACTGTTACAAAGGAGGAAATTGAGCTTAATCGGGCACTGTTACAGAAGTTGAAATCGAGCCGAATGGGACAATGTTACAGAGGTTGAAATCGAGCCAATTGGGGCAATGTTACAGAGGTGGAAATTGAGCCGAATCGGGCAATGTTACAGAGGTGGAGATCGAGCCGAATGGGGCACTGTTACAGAGGTGGAAATCGAGCCGAATCGGGCACTGTTACAGAGGTGGAAATCGAGCTAAATTGGGTAGTGTTATACAAGTGGAAATCGAGCCGAATCGGGCACTGTTACAGAGGTGGAAATTGTGCCGAATCGGGCACTGTTACAGAGGTGGAAATCGAGTCGAATCGGGCACTGTTACAGAGGTGGAAATTGTGCCGAATCGGGCACTGTTACAGAGGTGAAAATCAAGCTGAATTGGGCAATGTTATAGAGGTGGAAATCGAGCCAAATCGGGCACTGTTACAGAGGTGGAAATTGGGCCGAAGCAGGCACTGCTTTACAAGTGGAAATCGAGCCGAATTGGGCACTGTTACAGGGGTGGAAATCGAGCCAAATTGGGCACTGTTATATAGATGGAAATCGAGCCGAATCGGGCACTGTTACAGAGGTGGAAATCGAGTTGAATCGGGCACTGTTACAGAGGTGGAAATTGTGCCGAATCGGGCACTGTTACAGAGGTGGAAATCAAGCTGAATTGGGCAATGTTATAGAGGTGGAAATCGAGCCAAATCGGGCACTGTTACAGAGGTGGAAATTGGGCCGAAGCAGGCACTGCTTTACAAGTGGAAATCGAGCCGAATTGGGCACTGTTACAGGGGTGGAAATCGAGCCAAATCGGGCACTGTTACAGAGGTGGAAATTGGGCCGAAGCAGGCACTGCTTTACAAGTGGAAATCGAGCCGAATCAGGCACTGTTACTGAGGTGGAAATCGAGCCAAATCGGGCACTGTTACAGAGGTGGAAATCGAGCAATTGAGCCGAATTGTTCACTGTTACAGAGGTGGAAATTGGGCCGGAGTGGGCACTGTTATACAAGCGGAAATCAAGCCGAATCGGGCACTGTTACAGAGGTGGACCTCGAGCCGAATGTGGCACTGCAACAGAGGTGGAAATCGAGCCGAATTGGGCACTGCTACAGAGTTGGAAATCGTGCCAAATCAGGCACTGTTTCAGAGGTGGAAATTGGGCCAATCGGGCACTGTTAATCAGATGGAAATCAAGCTAAATCGGGCACTGTTACAGAGGTGAAAATTGAGCCGAATCGGGCACCATTAGAGGGGGAAATCGAGCCAAATGGGGCACTGTTACAGAGGTGGAAATCGAGCCGAATCGGGCACTGTTACAGAGGTGGAAATCGAGCCGAATGGGGCACTGTTACAGAGGTGGAAATCGAGCCGAATGGGGCACTGTTACAGAGGTGGAAATCGAGCTGAAACGTGCACTGTTACAGAGGTGGAAATCGAGCCGAATGGGGCAATATTACAGAGGTGGAAATCAAGCCAATTGGTGCAACTTTACAGAGGTGGAAATTGAGCTCAAGTGGGCACTGTTATAGAGGTGGAAATTGAGCCGAATGGGGCACTGTTACAGAGGTGGAAATTAGGCCGGATTAGGCACTGCTACAGAGGTGGAAATCCAGCTGAATCGGGCACTGCTACAGAGGTGGAAATCGAGCCAAATCGAGCACTGCTACAGAGGTGGGAATTGAGCAATCGAGCCGAATCGGGCACTGTTACAGAGGTGGAAATTGCGCCGAATCGGGCACTGTTACAGAGGTGGAAATCAATCCGAATGGGGCACTGTTACAGAGCTGCAAATTGGGCCGAAGCAGCCACTGCTTTACAAGTGGAAATCGAGCCGAATCGGGCACTATTACAGAGGTGGAAATCGAGCTGAATGGGGCACTGTTACAGAGGTGGAAATCAAGCCGAATCGGGCACTGTTACAGAGGTGGAAATCGAGCCAAATCGGGCACTGCTACAGAGGTGGGAATCGAGCAATTGAGCCGAATTGGTCACTGTTACAGAGGTGGAAATTGGGCCGAAGTGGGCACTGTTATACAAGTGGAAATCAAGCTGAATCGGGCACTATTACAGAGGTGGTAATCGAGCTGAATGGGGCACTGTTACAGAGGTGGAAATCGAGCTGAATCGGGCAATGTTACAAAGTTGGAAATTGGGCTAAATCGGGCACTGTTATACAGCTGGAAAGCGAGCTAAATCGGGCACTGTTACAGAGGTGGAAATTGGGCCTGATTAGGCACTGCTACAGAGGTGGAAATCAAGCCGAATCGGTCACTGTTACAAAGGTGGAAATCAAGCCGAATCGGATACCATTACAAAGGTGGAATTCAAGCCGAATCGGGCACTGTTACAAAGGTGGAATTCGAGCCGAATCGGGCAATGTTACAGAGGTGGAAATCGAGCCAAATTGGGCACCGTTACAGAGGTGGAAATTGAGCCAAATCGGGCATTGTTACAAAGGTGGAAATCGAGCTGAATCGGGCACTGTTACAGAGGTGGAAATTGGGCCAAATCGGGCACTGTTATACAGATGGAAAGCAAACTAAATCGGGCACTGTTACAGAGGTGGAAATTGGGCCAAATCGGGCACTGTTAATCAGATAGAAATCAAGCTAAATCGGGCACTGTTACAGAGGTGAAAATTGAGCCGAATCGGGCAGTGTTAGAGGTGGAAATCGAGCCGAATGGGGCACTGTTACAGAGGTGGAAATCGAGTCCAATCGAGCACTGTTAAAGAGGTGGAAATCGAGTCGTTTTGGGCAATATTACACAGGTGGAAATCAAGCCAATTGGGGCAATGTTACAGAGGTGGAAATTGAGCTGAAGTGGGCACTGTTACAGAGGTGGAAATGGAGCTGAATCGGGCACTGTTAGAGGTGGAAATCAAGCCAAATGGGGCACTGTTACAGAGGTGGAAATCGAGCCGAATTGGGCACTGTTACAGAGGTGGAAATCGAGCCAAATCAGTCACTGTTACAGACGTGCAAATCGAGCCAAATCAGTCACTGTTACAGAGGTGGAAATCGAGCCGAATCGGGCACTGTTACAGAGCTGCAAATTGAGCCAAATCAGTCACTGTTACAGAGGTGCAAATCAAGTCAAATCAGTCACTGTTACAGAGGGGGAAATCGAGCCGAATCGGGCACACTTAAAGAGGTGGAAATCGAGCAATTGAGCTGAATTGGTCACTGTTACTGAGGTGGAAATTGGGCCGAAGCGGGCACTGTTATACAAGTGGAAAGCAAGCCGAATCGGGCACTGTTACGGAGTTGGAAATCAAGCCGAATGGGGCACTGTTACAGAGGTGGAAATTGGGCCGAATTGGGCACTGTTACAGAGGTGGAAATCAAGCCGAATCGGGCAATGTTACAAAAGTGGAAATCGAGCCGAATCGGGCACTGTTACAGAGGTGGAAATTGAGCTGAATCAGGCACTGTTACAGAGGTGTAATTCGAGCCGAATTGGTCACTGTTACAGAGGTGGAAATTGGGCCGAAGTGGGCACTGTTATACAAGTGGAAATCAAGCTGAATCGGGCACTGTTACAGAGGTGGAAATCGAGCCGAATTGGGCAATGTTGCCAAGTTGGAAATTGGGCCAAATCTGGCACTGTTACTGAGGTGGAAATTGAGCTGAATGGGGCACAGATACAGAGGTAGAATTCGAGCCGAATTGGTCACTGTTACAGAGGTGGAAATCGAGCAATCAAGCCAAATTGGTCACTGTTACAGAGGTGGAAATCGAGCCAAATCGGGCACTGTTACAGAGGTGGAAATCGAGCATTTGAGCCGAATTGGTCACAGTTACAGAGGTGGAAATCGGGCCGAATGTGGCACTGCAACAGAGGTGGAAATCAAGCCGAATCGGGCACTGTTACAGAGTTGGAAATCAAGCCGAATCGGGCACTGTTACAGAGGTGGAAATCGAGCCCAATGGGACAATGTTACAGAGGTGGAAATCGAGCCGAATCGGGCACTGCTACAGAGTTGGAAATCGAGCCAAATCGAGCACTGTTACCGAGGTGCAAATCGAGCTGAATCGGGCACTGTTACAAAGGAGGAAATTGAGCTTAATCGGGCACTGTTACAGAAGTTGAAATCGAGCCGAATGGGACAATGTTACAGAGGTTGAAATCGAGCCAATTGGGGCAATGTTACAGAGGTGGAAATTGAGCCGAATCGGGCAATGTTACAGAGGTGGAGATCGAGCCGAATGGGGCACTGTTACAGAGGTGGAAATCGAGCCGAATCGGGCAATGTTACAGAGGTGGAGATCGAGCCGAATGGGGCACTGTTACAGAGGTGGAAATCGAGCCGAATCGGGCACTGTTACAGAGGTGGAAATTGTGCCGAATCGGGCACTGTTACAGAGGTGGAAATCGAGTCGAATCGGGCACTGTTACAGAGGTGGAAATTATGCCGAATCGGGCACTGTTACAGAGGTGAAAATCAAGCTGAATTGGGCAATGTTATAGAGGTGGAAATCGAGCCAAATCGGGCACTGTTACAGAGGTGGAAATTGGGCCGAAGCAGGCACTGCTTTCCAAGTGGAAATCGAGCCGAATTGGGCACTGTTACAGGGGTGGAAATCGAGCCAAATTGGGCACTGTTATATAGATGGAAATCGAGCCGAATCGGGCACTGTTACAGAGGTGGAAATTGAGCCGAATCGGGCACTGCTACAGAGTTGGAAATCGAGCCAAATCGAGCACTGTTACCGAGGTGCAAATCGAGCTGAATCGGGCACTGTTACAAAGGAGGAAATTGAGCTTAATCGGGCACTGTTACAGAGGTTGAAATCGAGCCAAATGGAACAATGTTACAGAGGTTGAAATCGAGCCAATTGGGGCAATGTTACAGAGGTGGAAATTGAGCCGAATCGGGCAATGTTACAGAGGTGGAGATCGAGCCGAATGGGGCACTGTTACAGAGGTGGAAATCGAGCCGAATCGGGCACTGTTACAGAGGTGGAAATCGAGCTAAATTGGGTAGTGTTATACAAGTGGAAATCGAGCCGAATCGGGCACTGTTACAGAGGTGGAAATTGTGCCGAATCGGGCACTGTTACAGAGGTGGAAATCGAGCCGAATCGGGCACTGTTACAGAGGTGGAAATTGTGCCGAATCGGGCACTGTTACAGAGGTGAAAATCAAGCTGAATTGAGCAATGTTATAGAGGTGGAAATCGAGCCAAATCGGGCACTGTTACAGAGGTGGAAATTGGGCCGAAGCAGGCACTGCTTTACAAGTGGAAATCGAGCCGAATTGGGCACTGTTACAGGGGTGGAAATCGAGCCAAATTGGGCACTGTTATATAGATGGAAATCGAGCCGAATCGGGCACTGTTACAGAGGTGGAAATTGAGCCGAATCGGGCACTGTTACAGAGGTGGAAATTGAGCCAAATCGGGCACTGTTACAGAGGTGGAAATTGGGCCGAAGCAGGCACTGCTTTACAAGTGGAAATCGAGCCGAATCAGGCACTGTTACTGAGGTGGAAATCGAGCCAAATCGGGCACTGTTACAGAGGTGGAAATCGAGCAATTGAGCCGAATTGTTCACTGTTACAGAGGTGGAAATTGGGCCGGAGTGGGCACTGTTATACAAGCGGAAATCAAGCCGAATCGGGCACTGTTACAGAGGTGGACCTCGAGCCGAATGTGGCACTGCAACAGAGGTGGAAATCGAGCCGAATTGGGCACTGCTACAGAGTTGGAAATCGTGCCAAATCAGGCACTGTTTCAGAGGTGGAAATTGGGCCAATCGGGCACTGTTAATCAGATGGAAATCAAGCTAAATCGGGCACTGTTACAGAGGTGAAAATTGAGCCGAATCGGGTACCATTAGAGGGAGAAATTGAGCCAAATGGGGCACTGTTACAGAGGTGGAAATCGAGCCGAATCGGGCACTGTTACAGAGGTGGAAATCGAGCCGAATGGGGCACTGTTACAGAGGTGGAAATCGAGCCGAATGGGGCACTGTTACAGAGGTGGAAATCGAGCCGAAACGTGCACTGTTACAGAGGTGGAAATCAAGCCGAATGGGGCAATATTACAGAGGTGGAAATCAAGCCAATTGGTGCAACGTTACAGAGGTGGAAATTGAGCTCAAGTGGGCACTGTTATAGAGGTGGAAATTGAGCCGAATGGGGCACTGTTACAGAGGTGGAAATTGGGCCGGATTAGGCACTGCTACAGAGGTGGAAATCAAGCTGAATCGGGCACTGCTACAGAGGTGGAAATCGAGCCAAATCGAGCACTGCTACAGAGGTGGGAATTGAGCAATCGAGCCGAATCGGGCACTGTTACAGAGGTGGAAATTGCGCCGAATCAGCCACTGCTTTACAAGTGGAAATCGAGCCGAATCGGGCACTATTACAGAGGTGGAAATCGAGCTGAATGGGGCACTGTTACAGAGGTGGAAATCAAGCCGAATCGGGCACTGTTACAGAGGTGGAAATCGAGCCAAATCGGGCACTGCTACAGAGGTGGGAATCGAGCAATTGAGCCGAATTGGTCACTGTTACAGAGGTGGAAATTGGGCCGAAGTGGGCACTGTTATACAAGTGGAAATCAAGCTGAATCGGGCACTATTACAGAGGTGGAAATCGAGCTGAATGGGGCACTGTTACAGAGGTGGAAATCGAGCTGAATCGGGCAATGTTACAAAGTTGGAAATTGGGCCAAATCGGGCACTGTTATACAGCTGGAAAGCGAGCTAAATCGGGCACTGTTACAGAGGTGGAAATTGAGCCAGATTAGGCAATGCTACAGAGGTGGAAATCAAGCCGAATCGGGCACTGTTACAAAGGTGGAAATCAAGCCGAATCGGGTACCATTACAAAGGTGGAATTCAAGCCGAATCGGGCACTGTTACAAAGGTGGAATTCGAGCCGAATCGGGCAACGTTACAGAGGTGGAAATCGAGCCAAATTGGGCACCGTTACAGAGGGGGAAATTGAGCCCAAATCGGGCAATGTTACAAAGGTGGAAATCGAGCTGAATCGGGCACTGTTACAAAGGTGGAAATCGAGCTGAATCGGGCACTGTTACAGAGGTCGAAATTGAGCTATATCGGGCACTGTTACAGACGTGGAAATTGCGCCAAATCGGGCACTGTTACAAAGGTGGAAATCGAGCCGTATCGGGCAATGTTACAAAGGTGCAAATCAAGCCGAATCTGGCACTGTCAGAGAGATGGAAATCGAGCTGAATTGGGCACTCTTACAGAGGTGGGATTCGAGCCGAATCGGTCACTGTTACAGATGTAGAAATAGGTGATCTCGGTCAAAATACGTGGGCAAAATCTCATCTTCAGCTAAAATAAGAGACCAAAGTTGTGAACGATCTGGTTCACCCTCAGAGGGATGGAGATGGCGGCTAGGGAACAGAGTTCGTAATGGGGCCTGAAGACGATGGCTTCAATCTTCCCAATATTGGAGGAAATTTCCGCTCATACAGTGTTGGATGTCGCAGAAGCAGTCAGTTAACCCAAAGATGGTGGAAGCAGCGAGAGAGGTGATCATGAGATAGAGCTGGGTGTGGTCAATGTACATCTGGAACCTGCTTGAACACAGTATCACAGGTGCAACACGTAATTGAGAAATAGGAAAGGGCAAACAATAGATTCTGGAGGGAGTTCAGATGCAACAGTGTGAGTGCAAAAGAGGATAACACTAGAAGACATTGACCAGAGCAGTACAGAGCATAAGACACCAGCCTCAGCTAACAGGTAAGTGTTTCTCTTGCAAGCTGTTCATCATGGTTTAGTGGCAGCTATCATGCCTCTGAAGCAGAAGGCTATGGGTTCAAGTTTCACTGTAGAGACTTGAGCCCACAAACAAATCTGATACATCCAGTGCAGTAATGAGGGTATGCTGCACTGTCAAAGGGCATGTATTTCAGATGAGATGTCAAGCCAAGTCCCCCTTTGCACACTGAGGTGAATTCCATAATTTCAAAGAAGAGCAGAGGAATTCTCCTTGGTGTTCAGGCCAATCACTAAAAGCATAATCTAGTCATTTATCATATTGCTTTTTGTGCACATTGGCAATGGTAAGAAATAGCAAGGATCCATATTTCTTTTCCATATGTATGTTACACTGGTGACCACACATCGAGAAGTGCTTCATTGTCTGTAAAGCGCTTTGGGATGTGCTGTGGCCATGATGGGCCCTTTATAAATGCAAACCTTTCCTTTTTCTTTTTACAAATGCCTGTAAGTGACAAGGGTAATGGGTGACTTCATACAAATCAAATAGAGACTACAGACATTGTGGTTCTGTTTAAACAAGCTGTTGATGAATTTGGTCTGCATGTTTATATGTTATTTCTCTGTGAAACAGATATCCACATTAGGCGATGTGTATCACCTGACATGTGCCAGCAACAGCTAGCATTTATATAGCATCTTTAACATCCCAAAGCACTTGACTGAAATGGTAAAGAAAACTTGACACCAAAACACACAAGGCTATATTGGAATAAATGGCCAAAAGCATGGTCAAAGATTAGGTTTTAAGGAGAATCTTAAAGGAGAGAGTAGTGACGTAGAAAGGTTTGGGGAGGGAATTCCAGAGCTAAGGGCCTTGGCAGCTGAAAGCAATGCCACCCTTAGAGCAGGCTCGATGTAGCCACATAGTATATTCCTATTTCTCATGTTCAACAATGGAGGGATGGCAATTAGGGGTTCTCAAGAGGCCAGAATTGGGGAGTTAAGTTTAGTTTACTTCTGTTAAGTTTAGTTAGTCTAATAAATGGAGGCGTGGCAGGCTGCCTCAGGCTCCTCGAATGCACATCCCATTCCACGTGAGAAGTCCAAAAGAAGTCTTGACAACCACATGTAGAGGAAGTGTCACCAGCTGGACCTGCTTGAGATCCACGTTTAGGATCTTGAGCAGCCACTTGCATCACTAAAGCACATCTGTGAGGCTGAGAGCTATGTGGATAGCATATTTCTGGATGAGGTCGCTGTTCAGCCTGACAGGGAGTGGATGACTGTGAGACAGTCAAGGAGGACTAAGCCGGTACAGCAGGGGTCCCATGAGAGTATCTCATTCTCCAACCAGTATTTAGTTCTGAATATTGGTAAAAATGATGTTCCCATCTGGGGAGTGCAGATACTGTTGGCTTAGCTATACAATGGGGCAGGAGGAAGATTAGGAAAGCAATAATGCTAGGGGATTCTATTATTTGGGGAACAAACAAGTGTTTCTGTGGCTGTAGACTTGAATCGAGGATGGAATGTTACCTCCATGCTGATGTCAGTGATGTCACAGAGTGGCTCTGCAGCGGACCCGGAGGAGGGAGGGTGAAGAGCACAGGGACGTGGTCATAGTGGTACTAATGACATAAGTAGGTGGGAGTTAAGGTCCTCAGGTAGATTTTAGGGGGCTAGGAAAGAGACCAGCAAGCAGAACCTCAAATGTACTAACCATAGAGCCGTAGAAAAGTTACAGTGCAGAAAGAGGCCATTCAGCCCATTGGGTCTGCGTTGGCCAGAAAGAGAAAAAAGAAACTAGCCACTCATTTTAATCTCATTTTCCAGCACTTGGTCCGTAGCCTTGCAGGTTACAGCACTTCAGATGCAGATCCAGGTACCTTTTTAATGAGTTGAGTGTTTCAACCACCAACTTAGGCAGTGAATTCCTGATGCCCACCACCCTCTGGGTGAAAAAGTTTTTCCTCATATCCCCTCTAATCCTTCTACCAATCACCTTAAATCCATGCCAACTGGTAATTGACCCCTCAGCTGCAGGACACAAGACTTTCTTATCTACCCTATCTTGGTCTTTTATAATTTTACACACCTCAATTAGGTCACCCCTTGGCCTCCTCTGTTCTAAGGAAAACAACCCCAGCCTATCCAGTCTTGCCTCATTGGTGCAATTTTCAAGCTTTGGCAACATTCTTGTAAACCTCCTCTGCACTCTCTCCAGAGCAATTATGTCCTTCCTGTAATGTGGTGACCAGAATTGTACACGAAGTTCAAGCTGTGGCCTAACCAGCATTTTATATAGTTCTATCATTACATCCTTGATTTTGTATTCAATACCTCGCCCAATAAAGGAAAGCATTCCTTATGCTTTCTTGACCACCTTGTCCACATTTCCTGCCACCTTCAAGGACCTATGGACATGCACTCCAAGGTCTCTCACTTCCACAACACCTCTCAATAACTCCCATCTTATTAAGCATTCCCTTGCTTTGTTTGCCCTTCCCAAATGCATTACCTCACACTTTTCTGGGTTGAATTCCATTTTCCACTTTTCCACCTGCTCAACCAAACCATTGATATCATTCTGGAGCTGACAGGTATCCTCTTCACTATCAACTACACTGCAAATTTCCCAACCTTCCCTTCCACAATTATGTCTAAATCATTAATATATACAACAAACAACAAGGGTCCCAACACTGAGCCCTGTGGAACACCACTGGAAACCATTTTCCATTCACAAAAACATCCATTGACCATTACCATTTGTTTCCTATCACGGAACCAATTTTGGATCCAACCTGCCACCTTCCCCTGTAACCCACTTTCACTTTCCTGACCAGTCTGCCATGTGGGACCTTGTCAAATGCCTTACTGAAATCCATGTGGACAACATCCACTACACTATCCTCATCAATCTTCCTTGTTACTTCCTCAAAAAATTCTATTTAGTAAAACACAATCTTCTCCTAAAACTATGCTGACTATCCCTGATCAATCTGTGCCTTCCTAAGTGACAGTTCATCCTGTCTCTCAGAATTTTTTCCAATAATTCGTCCACCACTGAAGTCAGACTGACCGGCCTATAATTTTATGGCCTATCCCTTGGACCCTTTTGAAATAACAGCACAACGTTCGCAGACCTCCAGTCCTCTGAGACCTCGCCTGTATCTAGTGAGGATTGGAAAATGATCCTCAGAGCATCCGTTATTTCCTCCCTGGCTTCCTTCAACAGCCTGGGATACAATCCATCTAGCCCTGGTGATTTATCCATCTTCAAGGATGGTGGTCCCTCCAGTACTTCTCCTCTCATTATGCTTATTGTATCTAATATTTCACACTCCTCCTCATTAACTCGAATGTCTGCATCATCCCTCTCCTTAATGAAGACAGAGACAAAGTACTCACTGAGAACCCTACCCATGTCTTCTGCATCAGCCCACAAGTTACCATGTACATCTCTGATAGGCCCTCCCTTTTCCTTGGTTATTCTCTTGCTTTCGTCTCTAAATGTGCTGATTTTAGGATTTTCTTCTGAGTTTACCTGCCGAAATTTTTTCGTATCCTCTTTGCTTTTCTAACTTCCATTTTACTTCATCCCTATACTTTCTATACTCTTCTGGGCTTTTTAAAGTGTTGATTTTTTTTGACTGTCATAAGCTTTCTTTTTCTGCTTTATCTTGGCCTGTATACTTCTGGATAACCAGAGGGCACTAGATTTGGCAGTGCCACTCTTTATCTTTGTGGGGACATGTCTACACTGTGCCCATAGAATCTTGCTTTTGTTCACCTCCCATTGATTTAACACATTTTCCTTCTAGTAGCTGTATCCAATCACTTTCGCCAGCTCACCTCTCAGCTTTGTAAAATATGTCTTCCCCCAGTTTAGAACTTTTACTCCTTCTTTGTCCTTTTCCATAATGATGCTAAATCTAACTGTATTATATCACTATCTGGCTTCCCTTGCCACTTGCAAGTGAATATAGAAATAAGAGGATAAAGAAGATGAATTTATGGCTGGGGAGATGGTGCAGGAGGGAGGAGTTTAGATTCCTGGGATGTTTGGACCAATTCTGGGGTAAGTGACAGCTGTACAGGTTGCACCTCAACAAACCTGGAAACAATGACCTTGCAGTTGTTGAGGAGAGTTTAAACTAACTTGTAGAAGGATGGGAACCAGAGTGCAGCATTAAGTGAAATGAGAAACAGAGTGCACAAAGGAGAGACAGATAGTACTAGGATAAGAAATAACAAGGTAATAGGTACAGTCAGAGAAAAAGGGAAAGCAATCAGGTCTAAATTGAGTTTATTATGCATGGATGTGAATGTACAAGACAATAAATAAGCTGCAGACTCAGATAACCACGTGGAAATATGATGCTGTGACGGTTACGGAGACCTGGCTCATGAAAGGACAGGATTAGGTACTACATACTCCTGGGTACAAGGTGTTCAGAAAAGATATGAGGGGGAAAGTTGGTAATATTGATTAAGGAGGGTATTGCAGTACTGAAGAAGGAGAATGACCTAGAGAGGTTAAAGACAGAATCTATTTGATTAGAGCTACAAAACAATAGAGGTAACATTAAACAAATGTGTGTATTCCATTGACAACCGATTAGAAGGAAAGATATAGGGGAGCAAATTTGCAGGAAAATTACAGAGGTGAAAAAACTATAGGGCAGTTATAATGGGGGACATTAAATGTAAAGGGATGATAGGGCAAAGAATTTCTGAAGTGTGTTCAAGAGAATTTTCTTGTTAGTATGCTGGCCCACTGAGGAAGACTGCACTGCTGGACTTAGCTCTGGGGGATGAAGTGAGTTAAGTAGATAAAGTGAGAGGAAGGGAACAGTGATTGCAGCTTCAAAAGATTTAAATTAGCTATGGAAAAGGACAAAGGAGCAAATGGAATAAAAATAATTAATTGGAGGAGGGCTGATTTCAGTGGGATGAAAACATGTCTGGCCCAGGTAAATTGGAATCAAAGGTTGGAAGGCGAAACTAACAGAACAATAGTCTGCCTTTCAAGCGGAGATGGATCAACTATAGATAAGGTGCATTCCCAAGGGGGAAGTTAGGACAAACAAAACCAGAGTTCACTGGATGACTGAAGAGAGAGCAAGATGATGGTGAAAAAGGGTGAGTATGGTAGATATCAGGTTGATAATACAGCAAGAATCAGGTTGAATATGGAAAGTTCAGAAGTGAAGTGAAAGCGGAATTAAGGCAGGAGGGGGTCAGATAACAGAGAGGGGAATTCAAAATGTCTTCGATAGGCATATATAATTACCAAAAAGGTAGGAGGAGGAGCAGTGGGATCGACAAGCACCAAAAAGGGGGATTGGTGCATGGAGGTAGAGGGCATGGCTGAAGTACTAAATGAGTACTTTGCACCTTTCTTTACCAAGGAAGAAAATGCTGAAGTAAGTGCAAGAGGAGATAGTTGAGATAATGGATATATATATTAAAGATTGGTTAAGAGGAGGTACCAGCAAGGCTTGCTGTATTTAAAGTTCGTAAGTCATCAGGACCTAGTGGGATGCAGTTGAGGGTAGGAAAATAAAGGAGGAAATTGCAGAGGGACAAGCCACAACCTTTCCGAACTTCCTTACGTAGAGGAGGGGTGCCAGAGTAATCGAAAATTACATTGTTCAAAAAAAGCACGCAAGGATAATCCCAGCAATTACAGGCTAGTCAGTTTAACGTCAGTGGCGAAAAACTTTTAAAAATGATAACCCAGGCATGATTAACCAACACTGGGGAAAGTGTGGATGAATTAAGGAAATCTATCACAAATTTGTTAAAGGCAAATAGTGTTTAACTGACTTAATTGAATATTTTGATGAAGCAACAGAGCATTGATGACGTCATGTAGCTGATGTGATGTATGTGGACTTCCAAAAGGCACTTGATGAAGTGTCACATAATAGATATGCCAGTAAAGCTGAAGCCCACAAAAGGACAGTGGCAGCATGGATAAAAAGTTGGTTGAGTGACAGGAAGTGTGTGGTGGTGTTTTTCAGACTGGAGGATGGTATGTAGTGGGGTTCCCGAGGGGTTGGTACTAGGACCACGCTTCAAGAGGACATACACAGTTTGATGAAATAGGACACATGGCAGATGGAGTTTAATGCGAAGAGGTGAGAAATGATGCATTTTGGTAGGAAGAATGAGGAGAGGGAATATAAAGGATACAATTCTGAAGAAGTGCAGGAAGAGAGACCGAGGGGTATATATGCACAAATTGTTGAGGTAACAGGACAAGCTGAGGGAGTGGTTAAAAAGGCATATGGGATCCTGGGATTTATAAATAGAGGCATATCGTACAAAGCAAGGAAGTCATGAACTTTTATAACACGCTGGTTCGGCCTCAGCTGCAGCATTTGGAGTGTGGTCCAAAACGTGTACCACACTTTAGGAAGGGTGTGAAGGCTTTAAAGAGGTTGCAGAAAAGATTTATAAGAATGATCTCAGGGATGAGGGACCTTAGTTATGTTGATAGAATGGAGAAGCTGGGGTTATTGTCTTCAGAAAAGATTGTGAAGAGATTTGATTGAGGTGTTCAAAATCATGAGGGGTCTAAGCAGAGTAGATAGGGAGAAATTCTTTGCATCGGTGGATAGATTAGAAACCAGAGAACTTTTCTTATGGAGCAAATGGTGAGGGTAAGAGCAAGATTGATTCAGATTCAAATCTTGACATTCAAAAGGGAATTGGATAAGAACTTGAAGAGAAAAAAATTGCAGGCAATGGGAAAGGGCAGGTGAACAGGATGGGGAATTGCTTTTAAAGAGAGTGAGCACAGTCGAATGGCCTCCTTCTATGCTGAGTGATTCTATTGTTTGATCAAAGTTTGAGATATAAAGGGGAAGTCCAGGACTATGGGGAATAGTCTAGTATAGCCAGACTTTTCAGAAATGAAATCCATCAACACTTCTTCATGCAAAGTGTGGCAGAATTTTGGAACTCTTTCATAAAGGGGATTTGATGTTGGATCAGTGGTTAATTCTAAAACAGATTATATTAGCCAGTCAATCTCTTAAGGTATGAAGTGCTATGAGGTATAGGGAGGTATACAGAGTTAGGTTGCAGATCACCCATAACCTTGTTAAATGCAAGCACAGGCTCGAGGAGCTAAATGGCCTATTCCTACTTCTGATTTCCATCACACCTCAATTGGCTGCTTTGCCTTCAGCCATGTAGGCCCTAATGATGGGACGTACATCCCTTCTCTCCCAACTGTGATGTGTGAAATGAATCTGGGTGTACTTCCATCCAGGGCAGGGAGCACATAGATCAATGATAAAAAGCCGCTGATGATTTGCTCTAAAGCTTCACTCAGGAATCACTGAATAGTTGTTGCTTACAATCAACAGGAAGCAGCTCGTGAATTTCCTTTTCTCCTTAATTCATTATTGGGGATGCGAGCATTTATTGTCCACTCCTAACTGTCCTTGAAGATGGTGGCGAGCTGCCTTCTTGAACTACCGCAGTCCATGAGGTGAAGCATGACCACTTGTATTAAAGTCCTCTAGATATAAAGACCAACATTCCATTAACCTTTTTGATTAGTTTCTGTAGCTGTTCATGACATTTCATTGGTCCATGTATCAGAACATTCCAGTGCACTCCTTCTGAATTGGCCAAATGCCACTGCCAACATTCACTGCCCAGGCATATCCATGAAGAATGGCCACTAGGGTAAAGTATATTAGACCTTAAACTGGTTGGAGTCAATGCCCATCCTGTTTGGGGTTGGGAATGAGGGGTGAAGGGGGAAGAAATTCAGGTTGGGGAGAAAATAAAACTCAAAATTCCATTTATTTAGATTCCAAGGTCAATACCATTTTCACTTTTGCAATTTACATAGAGGCACTGAATGTTTTAAGAAATCCAAAAGTTTACAATAGTACAAAACAAAACTTTACACAAGTTGCAGAAATACACACTCTTCAATGCCCTTTAAAAACAAAGGAATATTTTGAAGTAGAGCAATTACCGTTGTTACAACACTGCAAAAATTAACTGCAGAGGCAAAAGAAATAGATTTCAATTTCCACCCAAAGGTGGTATCAATTACAGGGGCTTTAAATAATATATAAAACTCCCTCCTCCTAAAAAGACCCCAATACTTGCTTGGGACACACAAATACAGTTATCATTTCATAGAATGGCTTTTTTAAATAATATCTATTAGTGCAAATTTTGCTGAAAATTTCTTTAGATATCCTCACCAGAAAAAAAAAGGAAATAAATAAGCAAACTATGCAATCTGTATTATTGGCAGCCAGGGCTGGCTTTCCTTGACGGTTTTGCACGGAGCCACATATAGCAGGTGAGGGCCCAGGTTTCATCCAACACCTTGCATGAGCTGTTGTGGCTCAGGGTAGTGGCTGGGGTTGAAAAAAGTCCCTTGCTGTAGCAAATGGCTAGTTTTTGGGAAAGGCATGAGGTGAGATGAAACATCTGCGTGTGTGTGTGTGTCGGGGGCTGGGAGGGGGGGGGGGGGGGGGGGGGGGGCGGGTGGTGGTGACAACAAGTTCATCTTTAATACCCTCCACTTTTGAAAAGGTCAGCCCATGCTGATTGGAGGGAACTAAAATGACCAGCAAGCCTTAGCACCTTCAGAGGTCAGGAGAAGAGAGGCAACAATCAGAGCACTTGGCTCTTTCACAAACTGCCACCAGGCTACAGAGAAGGAGTTACTTTAAAGTTACGAGCAGAACCAAGCTGGTTGATCACAGTCTATTCAGTAGTTGGAGATACACAGGCTATACAGATGCAGGTAGGGATTAATGGTCCCCACCCAGCCTTGCTCAGTATGCCTGTTTTTTTTTTTAAAAAAAGTGACAGTGAGATTCGATATGCCAGATGAGTTGTTCGTCCGTCTCATGCTTTCACCTTCCTCGTTTCTCCTTCACGCTATACTGGAGGATCATTGGTGTAGGCTGAAGGAGAAAGTAGAAAGTGAAGTTAAATAATTCGTGCCATTACACAAGAACAAAGAAAATAGTAGCAAGACTCGACTGCAAGGCCCCTTAAGCCTGCTCCGCCATTCAATAAGATCATAGTTGATCTTCTGTCTCAACTCCATTTTCCCACCCTATACCTTGTTCCCTTAGTACCCAGAAATCTATCAATCAATCTCAGTCTTTAATGTACTCATCAATTAAGCGTCCACAATCCTCTGGAGTAAGAAGTGCTGCAGACTCAAAACCCACCGAGTGAAGAAATGTTTCCTCATCTCAGTCCTAAATAATCAACCCCTTATCCTGAGATAATAACACCTTATGTGAAACTCTCCATCCAAGGGAAACAGGCCCAGCATTTACCCGGTCAAGCCCCCTGAGAATTTTACATGTTCCAACGAAGTAGTCTTTCATTTTTATGAAATTCAGACAATATAGGCTCAACATAGGACAGCCTTCTCATTTGGGAATCATTCTAGTGAGTCTTTGCTGCACCCTCTCTAAGACTAACATATCCCTTCTTTAGTAAGGAGACCGAAACTGTACACAACGCTCCAGATGCAGTCTCATAGAAGCCCCATAAATACAGCAAGACTTGCTCACTCTTCTACTCCAACCTTCTTGCAATAAAGGCTAACATGCCATTTGCCTTCCTAACTGCTTGCTGTACCGGCGTGTTAACTTTAATGATCCTTGTAAATGGATTGCCAAATTCTCTGAATACCACCATTTACTAAGTACCTCACTTTTTAAAAAGTATTCTCCTCCCACTCTTCCTACCAAATTTCACATTTTCCCACATTATTCTCTATCTGCCACTTTCCCCAATCCCATGAGCCCTAAGCTTAGGGGTGGGGAGAAAGTTACTGACCCTAGTCTGTTTCATACCTTTTCACAGGATGCCTGAGCTGTCACCTCTAGTCTTATTTCCATTGGCAGCTATGGCTCAGTGTTCACCTGGGAGAAAATTGTGGGTTCAAGCCCCATTCCAGATAATGTTGTTGTGAAGAAACTCGACACTTGTCTTTGTTAAAGGAACTATATAAATGCAAACTGCTGTTGTTGAAATTGTAAGATAATGGTAAGACTATGGCAGATTGGAAGGTTATAAAAAAATGCCTAACATCAGGAGCCACTATAGAAACCGAGTGATTCCAGTTCTCACTAAAGTAAACGGGGAGCAGCTGCAATGAGTTACAGTTACAGGTAGGAGTCCTTTTGCAATATAGTGCCAGTCTATGAATGCAACACTTTCCCCACCTTCCCCTAAAACAGCTCCTACACCCACAGCCCTAGAAAAACTGCACTTATAGAAGTTACACTGCTCTGAAAACTCTGCCTCGATGTGAGTAATAGAAAAACCCCCCAGAAAATCTGACTTCCAAAGCTGTTCATCAACGTCACCATCCAGGCTTCTCAACATATACTGTAAATGGTTTCAAAAATTGGGTCGTTGTTACAGTGGATGAAGAAGTGCAGACTTCAACCATCATGTCCCACACCCTGGAGCTCTCTCTTAACCTTCCCATCACATCTCCCCTAAGCTCTAGCTCTTTGCCCTTGCCATTGGTCACCATTCTTCTACCTACGTGGGGTCTGGTCCCTCGTCTGCCAACTGGCTTGGCACGATCCATTCTGTTAAAATGAAATTGGCTCAGAGTTTAGACTCCACTCCACCAGCTTGAGACAAAAATCTAAACTGTACTGAGGAAGTGCTGCACTCTCGGACTGTCTTTCAGGTGACGTAGTAAACCGAGACTCCACCTGTTCCCCTAGGTGGTTGCAAAAGATCTCATGCTGCTATTTTAAAGTGGAGAGGGGAGTTCTCTCTGGTGAACTGGTCAATATGAATCCCTCAAATCAACATCACTAACAACAGATTATCTGGTCACTATTATATTGCTGTTTACGGGAGCTTGCGGTTTGCAAATTGGTTGTCCTGTTTCTTACATCACAGCAATGACTACAATTCAAAAGTACTAAAATAAAAGCAAAATACTGGAGGCTGGAAATATGAAATAAACAGAAAATGCAGAAAAACTCAGCAGGCCTGGCAGCATCTGAGCAGAGAGAAACAGAGTTAATGTTTCAATTCCAATATGACTCTTCTTCGGAATGGGAACCAAGTTTTGAAGAGGAGCCATGTTGGACTTTAAACATCAACTCAATTTCCCTCTCCACAGATGTTGCCAGACCTGCTGAGTTTTTCCAGTATTTAATGTTTTTATTTCTGTCCATCAACTCCAAATCATTACTTGTGATAATGTAGGTACTCACTTAGGTCACCTGGCACTTAAATTCTCTTCTGCCTGCATCTAAAGGCACTAAGATGTACAGAGCAGAGCATTTGTAATTGCCTATCTATATAGTTACGTCAGCTAGGGCAGGATTGTGGGTAGGTACAAATAGTCGAAGCAAGGCTGGATGTGGGAAGATAGGTGAAGGAGAAAAATATCACTGATTTCCACTTCTCGCGCTAACACATGTGCGTGCAGGACAAGAACAGGGTCCGCTGATTCCCACCCCCACGAAAAGTACCTCCATCAGAAGAATGACCACTTGAATGAGGTATCAAGGAATTGTACTGGCTTCAACAGAGGGGAGTTAAATCCTTTTGAGACTATTTATTCTACAAACCTGTCACGGGGATGATCTTTAATTTTGTGATGTTACTGCACATTTTTGATAATCTTGCTTTTAGATGGATTCCTATTTGGTTCTGCATTTCTTGATTGCATGTCAATTTGTCATGTGCGCAGAGGAGAATTATCAGATATGAGGAACCACAGGACTCTCTAGAGAAGCTGGGAATGTTCTCCTTAGAGCAGCGGGGTTAATTGATGTGTTCAAAATTAAAAGGTTTGTTGATAGAATAGACAAGGGGAAACTGTTTCCGCTGGCAGAATAGTCAGTGACTAGAGGACACAAATTTTAAATTATTCAAAGAACCACCAGAGTAAGATGACCCAGAATATAATTTTATACAGCAAATTTTTATGATCTCTGCCTGAAAGCATGGAGGAAGCAGGTTTAATGATAACAATGGGAAAAGAAAGGAGATTGGATTAATTGGGCTGCTCTTTTAAGCCAGCAGACACATGATGGACTCAACGTCCATCTTCTGTGCTGCAGGTTTTGACAAATAGGGTAAAAAAAATGAAGAGGATAAAAGAAAATTGTAGTTAGATTACAAAGAGTTGCATAGTATTTACAACTGGTTTATGTCAGTGTTTATGCGTATCCATCCATCTTATTTTACTTAATTTTATTTACAGATCCTTCTATTCCTTTCTCCCTCATATACTTACCTAGTTACTTGGTACTGATCACTCACCTTGCCGTACCATCTCAAGAGCCAGAGCTGCTTCATGGTCATGTGTTCTGGCAGAGGCTCATTGTCAAATAATATTTGCACCTGCAAAAAGAAAGTCTGTTATACTGTCAGAAAGCTTGTGAAGAAACAAACAAATTTATTGCTAGCCCTCACTAGCTTACCTGTTGCTGATCCAGTACATTAATCCTGTGGCACAGAACTCTCCTCAAGTGCCTGATCTCTGCTCGAACTGAACACCTGACGTACTTTTGCTGCAAGTTTTAGATAAAAAATAAAGGCTTTTACAAAGTGTTGCTCTGTTTTCACGCTGTTCCCCTACACACAAGATAAAGCCCCATTTGCATTCCTGAACCCTTCTATTCAAAAACAAACTCAGTCAGGGATTCAGACCCACTAAACCATACAGATCCAGGTTTGATCACGTAGCTGTGCTCAGTAGCTGATGGACTGCTGCTCCAATTGGACCTGGTACCCATTAGGTTAGGGAAAGGGAAAGGAAAACTTGCAGGGGCTCCAATTCCTCAGGCTGTGATGTGCTACCGGAGATGCAGCTGGACGAGATTATTGGCAAGCAGAGAACACGGGCATTGACCCTAGGGGGTTATCAGCATTAAGAGGTCAGCACCCATGTCACTTCCAGGCAGCAATTCATGGGTACCCGTGATCACAGGGCAAAGGGGTGTATTTTACATTGGCACATTGCATCACTGCCATCATTCCTTATAATGCTCCGTTCCCACTTATGCAGGGCAGCATTCAACCATTTGTCTCTGTGAAACTAGCAACGGACCCCCAACACAACACAGGTGCAGTATGCATCTCTGTTGCATGCTGACATACACATTGGTGTTAATTTTCCAAATTTTGCTAAATTCTGGAAAGGACCCATCGGACTAGAAAGTTGCAAATATAACTCCTTTATTCAAGAAGGGAAGGAGGCAGAAAACAGGAAACCATAGGTCAGTTAGCCTGACGTCTGTCGTGGAGAAGGTGCTAGAATCAATCATTGAGGTTACAGCTGGGCACTTAGAAAAACTCAAGGTAATTGGGAAGAATCAGGAGGGTTTTATGAAAGGGAAATCATGTTCAGCCAATTTCTTGGAGTTCTCTGAAGAAATAACTTGCGCCGTGGATAAAGGGAAGCCAGTAGAGATACTTTACTTGGATTTCCAGAAGGCATTTGGTAAGGGGCACGTCAAAAGGTTATTGTGGAAAATAGAAGTTCATGGTGTAGAGGATAATATGGATAGAAGATTGACTGACTGGCAGAAAAGAGAATATGCATAATAGGTCATTTGTTGATTGGCAGGATGTAACTGTCTGTGCTGGGGCCTCAACTTTTTACAATTTATATCAATCACTTAGGAGGAGGGAAGCTAAATTTGTAGATGTTAGGTAGGAAATTATGCTGTGAAGAGGACATAAGGAGATTGCAGACAGATATAGATAGGTTGAGTGAGTGGGCAAAAATCTGGCAGATGGAGCATAATGTGGGAAAATGTTAAGTTGCTCACTTTGGCAGGGAGAATAATAAAGCAGATTATTACTTAAACGGAGAATGACTGAAGAATTCAGAGGTGCAGAGGGATTTAGGTGTTCTAGTGCATAAGTCACAAAAAGTTAGTATGCAGGTACAGTACGTAATCAAGAAGGCTAATGGAATGCTATCCTTTATTACGAGAAGAATTGAACATACGAGTGAGGGTGTTACGCTTCAGTTATGTAGGGCATTGGTGAGACCACATCTCAAATATTTTGTGCAATTTTGGTCTCCTTATTTAACGAAGGATGTAAATGCATTAGAGGTGGTTCAGAGGAGGTTTACTAGATTGATACCTGGAGTGAGTGGGTTGTCTTATGAGAATAGGTTGGACAGACTGGGCTTGCTTCCACTAGTATTTAGAAGACTGAAGGGTGACTTGATTGAACATTGAAGGGCGACATGATCCTGAACGGTCTTGACAAGGTGGACGCAAAAATGATGTTTCCTCTTGTGGGCGAGTCCAAAACAAAGGAGGACAGGGATGAGGAGAAATTCTTTGAGGGTTGTGCAACTTTGGAACTCTGCCTCAGAAGGTGGGGCCATTGAATATCTTTAAGGCGGAGGTAGATAGATCCTTGTTAGGCAAAGGAATCAAAGGTTATCTGGGGTAGATGGGAATGTGGAATTAGAAATACAAATAGATCTGTCATGATATTATTGGTGGAGCAGGCTCAAGAGGTGCATTGGCCTACCTCCGTTCCTCCTAGTCCATATCATGCACATGGAGGTTCTCTTGTACAGTGGGACAAAATAGAATTGTGGTCTCTCTCTCTGGGCACACATCAGGCCCACAGACACCATCTTGGCTTATGTGCGTTTGGGTGAGGTACTTGGAGTTGGGCTAAGGAATAGTATCTCAGGCAAGCAGTCACCATCAAAAGGAACAGAAAAGAGAAAATATTCCGGTGAACGGACACCCTTCTGTATCGAACATTGTACATTTGCAAATTGTATATCAAATCATTCTGTTCATGTTATACTTTGCTTTCTTTGGACTTTGTTCCCCTTTGATGGTGGCAGGGTTGGCTGTCCTTCAGAACTTTGTCCAAGTGCCATTCTTCACACATGACCCTGGATAGACTATGCAGAGGAGCAGGAACCTCAGCCGATTTCTCCCTGACGCCAACCCCCTCTATCCGCCTAACGAGAGCGAGGAAAAGAAAAAAAAAAAAACTTGGATTGATATAGTGCTTTTCACAACCACTGAACGTCTCAAAGCACTTTCAAGCCAAGTTTGCTTGTTGCAACAGAGGAAAATGAGAGCAAGCGAGCATTGAGGGTCTTTAGAATTGACTAGCCCAGGGGGCTGTGGATGCTCCATTGTTAAGTATATTTAAGGCTGAGATAGGTAATTCCATGAAAGATCAAAAATTTAAGGGAAATGAGGAGCAGGCAGGAAAGTGGAGCTGAAGCAGAAGACCAGCCATGATCACACTGAATAGCAGAGAAGGCTAAAGGGGCTGCATGGTCTAGTCCTTTTCTTACAATGAAAGACAGAGCTGAAAACAGAAAAAAAAAAGATATAAAATTTGCATTTATATAGCACCTTTCACAATCTCAGATGTTTCAAAGAGCTTTACTTTGGAAGTGTAGTCATTGTTGTAATGCAGGAAAATGCAGCAGCCAATTTGCATAAGTGGCACTGTGATGAGGTCCAGATAATCGGATTAGGGATAAATATTGGTCAATAGAGCCATGGGATCTTTTACCTCCATTTGATAGGGTATAGATGGGTCTTTTGTTTAATACCTCATTGAATATTGCTACTAACACCAAGATCTGCATCTGCGGCAGCTCCATCTGGGCCCACACCCTGGGCTTCTGTGCTCACAGTGGCCCTCCTACTCATTGCAGCCTCAACCCCACGGGCTCTCCATTGCTGGTGACAGACGGGTATAGGCCTGACACTCCTGCACCATCCATTTTCAGGGCTAGATGATTTGGCAGGTGAGTCGTTACACACTCCTTAGTGGATTCCGACTCCCATGACCACCGTCCTACTGTCTATGTCAACCAACACCTTTGGTGGCAAGGTGAGTGTCTGATCATTCGGAAGTCAATACCTACAATAGTGCCAGACTGGATTCTGGTGTTCATGTTTCCAGAGTAGAGCTCAGATCCATGATCTTCTAATGAGTGAGTGATACCTACTGAGCCACAGCTCACACCATGCTTAGTTACACATTATGTGGTACCAAGGGAGAGGGAGATGGGGGTTAAAAACAGAGTTCAAGGTTCAAAAAAAAAAAAAAAAATATTGCTTGCAGCACAGCAATATCAAGTTACACCTGGAAAACATGTGACTGGATTACAGATTTGAGAGGAGAAGAAAGTTTTGGAACGGAAGTTGTACATCGATATTCGCCAACAAGGAGCAGGTGATGTTTGAATTCCACTTGACACTGTGCTGCATGATTTAACAACTCCAATGTTATTTACTCTATGCACGTGTCCACCAGGGAAGGGAGGGGGTACACAGGCTGCTTTCTGACAAGAGAGAGGGAATAATTGAATTTTACTTCAATGATCTGAGAACACAGGGTGAGAAAAAAAAAAAATCAATAGACCCCATCTGCTGCAGTGTAGTGATGTGAAATGATTCGTGACCCTTGAGCCCTCACATTAACTGCAGGCTTTGTATCCACTTCATGTTAAATATGTTTTGGATTTACTGAGGGTCTGGCTATTAGAACAGACACACACACATAGAAAAACACCTTCTGCATCTGGGAATGTCAGAGGAGTGCACAGGCTGAATGCCAGCAGAATGCTCTGAAAACAGAGTATCATTACATATAGGGCTGCGTGCAAACTTCATTAGCCACCTGGTTAAACATCCCTTTCCACACCCTCCCACCCATCACTCACCCACCTAAGAAACTGTCAAGGGTATGGGTAGTTTCATAGTTCTGATGCTGAATTAGCAACCTAGAAGTTGTGTGGCCACATCCCACCATGAATTCAATAAATCAGCTGGATTCTTGGAAAATCCAGACTGGTTCGCTGGTGCCCTTGAGGGAAGGGAACCACCACCCTCACCCTGATCTGGCCTCCCTAAGGCCCTAGTCACGTAACACTCTCTGAAAGTGGCCTAGCAAGCAACTCCATTGGAAGACCAATTAATGTCGAGACGACAATCTACATCCATCACACTTTCTCAGGATGACTATAAAATGGCAATAATTGAGATATTGCCAGTGTTGTCCACATCCCAATAATAAACTGATCGCCCTACAGGAGTGATCACCCCAGATATTCACTTGTGTTGCCATAGCCTCCCGGGATTAGTGTAGTCAGATCTTTGTTGACCAGTGTGGACATGAGCTGAATGGCCTCCTTCTGTGCTGTAAACATCTGTGAGTCTATTGACACCAAACGACACAAGGAGAAATTAGGACAGGCGCTCAAAAATTTGATCAAAGCTGTAGGTTTTAAGGAGCAGAGAGGTAAAGAGGCAGAAAGGTTAGGGCCTAGACAGCTGGAGGTATGGCCACAATTTGTGAGGCGATGGAAATAGAGGATGAGCAAGAGGCCAGAATTGGAGGAGTGTAGAGATCTAAGAGGATTGCGAGGACAAGATTTAGAGACGGAGCGGCGAGGCAACAGAGGGTTTTGAATGCAAGGGTGAGAGTTCAGAATCACAGAATTGTTAGAGTGCAGGAGGTGGCTATTCGGCCAGTCCTGTCTGCACTGGCTTTCTAAATGAGCAATTCACCTAGTGCAAATTCCCTGCCTTCTCCATGTAACCCTGCACATTCTCTTTTCAGAGAAGAGTCTAATCCCTTTTGAAAGCATCGACTGAACCTGCCTCCACCACACACTCAGGTAGTGCATTCCAGATCCCAACCACTTGTGTGAAAAATCAAGATCAGGGGCTATCGTATGTCAGCGAAAACTCGGATGACGGGCGAATGTACTTGGTGTGAATCAAATGCAAGATAAATGCATTAATAGGTAGCCATTACAGTCCAACACAGTATCTTACTTGTAACACGAGTTTCCCCTTCTCTTTTCCCAGGGAGGAGCTGCAGGACCCAAACAGAATAAACACATTAATCAGCATACAGGCCAAACAACTTTCAAGGAACAGAACTCAATAAAAACAAAAAAAACCTCAAGTTTAACAATCTGGATGTTCTGGACATCTGACCATGATACCAGTGTGTCTGGGCCTATGGAGTCTCTGGCTAGACCAGCACAGGTGCGAGCCCCTCTTGCTTGCACTGCTGGTGTGCGGACTGGACATGCCACAAAATTATGAAGCCAAGCAGGCCCTGTGAATCTGCTCATTGTGTCACGGTACTACAACGCATCATGATTTACAGCTTTTTTCTTATTCATCCGTGGGATGTGGGCTTCACTGGCTAGACCAGCATTTATTTCCCATCCCCAACTGCCCTAGAGAAAAAGTGGTGGTAAGCTGTCCTCTTGAACTGCTGCAGTCTGTGTGGGTTTAGGCACAATCGCAGTGTTGTTAGGGAGGGAGTTCCAGGATTTTGACCCAGCAACAGTGAAGGAACAGCAAGATATTTCCAAGTCAGAATGGCGAGTTGCTTGGAGGGGAACTTCCAGGTAGTGGTGTGCTCATGTGTCTGTTGCCCTTGTCCTTCTAGATGGTAGTGGTCATGGGTTTGTAAGGTGCTGTCCAAGGAGCCTTGGTGAGTTCCTGCAGTGCATCTTGTAGATGGCACACACAGTTACCATTGTGCGTCGGTGATGGAGGGAGTGAATGTATGAGGATGATGTGCCAATCAAGCGGGCTGCTTTGTCCTGGATGGTGTCAAGCTTCTTGATTACTGTTGGAGCTGCACTCATCCAGGCAGCTAATCAAATGAACAAGCTCAGCATGTTTTACAAGACAGGTCAGGAGCTTCCAAAACCAACAGTGGATAGACAGCCCCTGTACCCATTAAGACGTGGTTGTAAATTTGGCTGGGTTGGCAATAACGACCTTCCCACTGTCAATGCCTGCTGGGCAAAAGGTCTAAACCAAAAGTGGGTATTCATGGAGAGCTACCGGCACTTGTATACTTACCCAAGTTAATAGGTGGCATTCTTGAAAGCAGAAAGGGATTAAAAACACAAAAAAAAGTGCACAAAAAAAATAAAAGCAAGCAACATCACACACTCAGGCTACAATCGTCTTGGGAATGAGGAAAAAGAATACAAAATTCAAATGAAGTTCACCTCCTAAACTTGCAGCAATAATGGTTACAAAATGAATTATTTTCTTAATACACTCACGATAAACTCAAAATGCAGCTGATCAATCAGACCATGGTGACCATAAAATTGCTTTATTATGCGCAACATTTTATCCCATGTGCAATGGTTGAATAATAAGCAGATTTACATCAGGCTGCCTGAGTCCCAACAAGGTTAACCCTATTTCATGAATAAAACAGCTAGCATCAATTCTCATTATTTTGGTGGAAGTGTTAACTCAATATCGCTAATGAAATTTGGTACTGAGCTATTTCCTCACTTCCCCGCTTACCAATCTCTTATAACCAGTGCTTTTGTCTGTGCTAGTTTGCTGTAGCACCTGGATGGAATTAAGGGTGCATTTACACGCTAACTTTAGAAAAGAAAGTGAAGGCTGACCTTCTGACTACCACTAAACTAAAGCTGACAGTGAGCCAAGGCTGACAACTTTAGCACCACACCAAAGTAGTTTCTGCTAAGGTTGATGTGTGAACAGGGATTCTTTTCTTATGATATGCTAAACTGAGGCCCCATCTGCCCTCTCAAGGGGGAGTACAAGATCCCACATTATTGCTCTGAAGAAAAACAGAGTAGTTCATCCCCGTGTTCTGGCTAATATTTATCCTTCAATTAACACCTATGAATAACAGATAATTTGATCATTATCATATTGCCGATTGCAGGGCCTTGAAGTGAGTATTAGCTGCAAAGTGCTTTGGAATGTCCTGAAATTGTGAAAGATGTTATATAAATCAATTTTATTGGACTGGAGATTGAGAGTATGGTAAACTAGTTATTACTGGACAAGCAACCAAGAAGATGAGAGTCAACTTCCAACATAGCGCGTTATGAGACTGAATTCAATAATTTTGGTAATTTTCCGGTTTCCACTAGAAAACTAGAGGACCTCCCCCTCTTCTCCCATGCCTTGGTGCCAACTTACACCCTAGGACAACCAGCAACCTCAGCGGTGGCTGCCTTGAAGGTCTGAAAGCAACCTCCAGTCTTGCCCTTATCACCTTTAATGGGACAGGAAACCGATCTCCATATCAATTAAGGGCTTGCCCGCCTGAAAATCTGAACTTCAGTTTCCCACTGAGGTTGGATTTCCGGCAAAAAACAAACCCAGCTCCCGTTTCCCTCCTCCAAGGTGAAAATCTGACCCCTAGTCTCAGAGTTCCTGGGCAAGGTAGATAATATATAATCAGCCAGGGGTCTTGTACCAGCCACCCTACTTGAAAAAAAAAATGATATAGCACAGAAGGATGCCATTTGGCCCATCATGCCTGTGCATTTAGCAGCTGAGAAGAGGATAAGGCCCCTCTGTAATGCCTTCCAAAATCCAGTTGTCTGTTGGCACTCACCATCTTGAGCTCAGCCATTAAGAATGTTTGCCTCTTGGGTGAGATGTTAAACTGTGGCCCCATCTGACTTCCTGGGCGGACATAAAAGATCCCATTGCACTATTTCGAAGAAAAGCAGGGGAGTTCTATCCTGTGGCCTAGCCAATATTTATCCCTCGACCAATATTACTAAAAAATTCTGGTCATTACCTGATTTCTCTTTGTGCAAATTATCAGTTGTATTGCCTACATTAGAACAATGATTACACTTAAAAAGTGCTTCATGATTGTGAAGTATTTTGGGTCTTGGGGTGGTGAAAGCTGCTATATAAATGCAAATTCTTTCTTTAGATGAGGTATTGGAGAGAAACAAGAACATGTGGAACCTTATTGCTAGTAATAGGAAGCATACACAATACAAAAGCTGAACTATGACAACAGCAGGTAAATTGTATTCCTAATGAAGAGTGGAAATGAAGATTCTGATACACATTGACAGGACTGAAGTGGAAGGCAATGTGCTGATGGACTGGGTGCATATCCATTTGGTATCACTATTTTGGGCTTTCCAGCATCATTTTATTTTCTCTGGCTCCTAGGCTTCTCCCCCTCTCTTCTAAACTTCCTCTCCAGCTTTAACCCTCCCCCACTCTTACATCCCCTTCTCTTCTGGGTCTGCCATTTCCTCACACACCATACTCCCACTCCCCCACACCCCTCCCCACCTCACATCTGAACACCCCTCTCAAACACCCAGTTTCCTACTTCCCTTATCCTGCACTTCCTCACCCTCACTGTTACATTCTCTTCTTCTGCTCTTTCTCTGCCATCCCACTTCTAGATTCCCCTCTTGTGTGCTCCCAGTCTTGTGCTTATCCTGTCCTACCCCTACGCTCCCACCATTCTCTGGCTCCCAGTCTGCCATTTCCTGCATTCCCATTGTCCACTCCCTGGCTTCCATTCTGCTGTTTCCTTCTCTACAGCTCTTGTTGCAGCACAGTATGTGGAGCAATCAGCAACATGCTGAACTAATTTCCCACACTCTGGAGGTTGATCTGGCCCAGCTTTTCGACTGAAAATGGTGGGAAGAAGAGAGAAAGAGGGACCTCTTCTAACCTGGCTTGCCCAACCAGTAATTTATTGTTTTATGTTCTTTGAAAGGACATTCATTGGGATCAGTTTTGTTCCCTTCCAAAGAGGAAAAAAAAAAATCAAATTTGAAATTATTGGCAGGCAGAAAAAGCACCAGCCTCCTTAAACACTGCTGGTAAACTGTTTATCAGAGTTTCCAACAGCTTTGTGTGAGAGAGCCTTGCTGATAGCAACACATCCAAACTAATTGCTTTAAAATTAGTATCGACCCCAGTGCCTTCCAGCTGCTGCAAATTCACCAGATTGAGTGATGAATCTGGACTCAGACAAGCCGCTCGATAGGAATTTTTCATTTTTTCCCCTTGGTGTATTGATTGAACATGCTCTCTGCCTTCTGCACTGTATAAAGCCAACCCTCCCTTCTCTCTCTTCCCCATCCCTTCCCTGCTGTCAAGGTAACACTCCACAAGTGCTTCATGCAGTAATTAAAATCAATGCAGGTGATAAACACAAAGAGGGATAAAATGCCAATGCAGGTGATAGACATACAGAGGGATGGAATGCCAGTAGATAGCCATGTAAATAAAACAATATTTTCACGTGTCAAGACAAGGGTGCAACATCACTTTCATTTGTGTTCAATGTCCCAAGGCATTTCACAAAAGTATAATCAGACAAAGATTATGCTGAACCAATGGAAGAGATATTAGGAGGTGTGGTCACAAGATTGGAATCACCTGTTCCTTTGGCCTTAGAGATTCTGCTGTGCACAAAAATGCTTACAAAGCAAGTTACTGAAATAAAGTGCTTCACATGTAGCAAATTGAGATGATAATAAGAGGTGTTATGTAAATGCAAGTTTTTCTTTCTCTGCCCAAGGTGATGTAAAAGAGTCAGAATTCTAGACTAAATCAAATATGCTCTCTCAATTAGAGGAAAATTCTTCAAATTAACATTTGTCTTCATACTATATCAGAACATAAGAAATAGGAAGAGGAGTAGACCATTTGGCCCCTCGAGCCTACTCTGCCATTCAATAAGGACATGGCTGATTTTTGTGTTTCGATTTCCATGTTCCCATCTAACCCCGATAATCTTTGATTCCTTTGCATCACAAGAATCTATCTACCTCTGCCTTAAAGATATTCAAGGACCTCACCTCCACCACCTTCTGAGGCAGAGAATTCCAAAGTCGTACAACCCTCAAAAAATTTCTCATCTCTGTCCTAAAAAGGGCACCCCCTAATTTTAAAACAGCACCCTCTAGTTCTGGATTTACCCACAAGAGGAAACATCCTTTTGACATCCACCTTGTCAAGGCCGTTCAGGACCTTGTAAACCTCAATTGGATCACCCCTCACTCTTCTAACCTCCTGTGGAAACAAGCCCAACCTTTCCTGATAAGACAACCCACACATTCCACCTCCTTTGAACTACCTCCAATGCATTTACATCCTTCTTTAAATAAGGAGACTGGACAGTATTTGAGGTGAGGTCTCATCAATGCCCTGTTTAACTGAAGCATAACATCCTAACTTTTATGTTCAATCCCTCTCGTACTCTGCAACGACATTCAGCGTTTCCAGGTTAGGCAAGGCAGCAGCCATCAACAACGTTTATAATTGATAAAAAAAATACACCCAGATTTGCTTTATTAATTCTCCAATATTTACACTTTCCAGATACCATGGGGAGATGGTGGTGTAGTGATAATGTCATGGGACTAATAACCCAGAGGTCCAGATTATGCTCTGGGGACGTGGGTTCAAATCCCACTACGGTGGCTGCTGGAATTTGAATTCAATCAATAAATGTGGAAATGAAAGCTAGTCTTGACAATAGTGACCATGAAATTATTGCAGAGGATACAAAGATAGGTGGAGGGACAGGTAGTATTGAAGAGGCAGGGAGGCTGCAGAAGGATTTGGACAGGTTAGGAGAATGAGCAAAGAAGTGGGAGATGGAATACAACGTGGGCAAGTGTGAGGTCATGCACTTTGGTAGGAAGAATAGAGGCATAGACTATTTTCTAAATGGGGAGAGAATTCAGAAATCTGGAGTGCAAAGGGACTTGGGAGTCCTAGTCCAGGATTCTCTTAAGGTTAACTTGCAGGTTGAGTCGGTAGTTAGGAAGGCAAATGCAATGTTGGCATTTATTTCAAGAGGACTAGAATATAAAAGCAGGGATGTGCTGCTGAGGCTTTATAAGGCTCTGGTCAGACCACATTTAGAATATTGTGAGCAATTCTGAGCCCCATATCTCAGGATGTGCTGGCCCTGGAGACGGTCCAGAGGAGGTTCACGAGAATGATCCCAGGAATGAAAGGCTTAACATTTGAGGAATGTTTGAGGACTCTGGGTCTATACTCAATGGAATTTAGAAGGATGAGGGGGGGGGATCTGATTGAAACTTACAGAATATTGAAAGGCCTGGATAGAGTGGGACGTGGGGAAGATGTTTCCATTAGGAGAGACTAGGACCCGAGGGCACAGCCTCAGGAGTAAAGGGAAGACCTTTTAGAACTGAGATGAGGAGAAACTTCTTTAGCCAGAGAGTGGTGAATCTATGGAATTCATTGCCACAGAAGGCTGTGGAGGCCAGGTCATAGAGTATATTTCAGACCGAGATAGATAGGTTCTTGATTGGTAAGGGGATCAAAGCTTACAGGGAGAAGGCGGGAGAAAGGGGTTGAGAAACTTATCAGTCATGACTGAATGGCGGAGCAGACTTGATGGGCCGAAAGGCCTAATTTCTACTCCTATGTCTTATATACTGGCTTGTCCTGGCTCTCGCTTCACGTGAGGCCAACAAACTCTGCTATTTCACCCAAGCAACCATCCCATGTGAGAGAAGGGTGGGGGGGGGGTGGAAAGAGGAGAGTGGAGTGCTGCTGTGATACATGGTAACATTTCAGATCATGCTCAAGATCAGTCAGTTCAGTGTGGGTATCAGCCAGTTTAGCATTGCACAAAAAATGTCCATAAGACCTTAAAAACGCAGGAGCAGAAGCAGGCCATTTGGTCCATTGAGTCTGCCTCACCATTCAATGAGATCATGGGCTGATCTGATAATCTTCAACTCCACTTTCCTGTCTTTTCCTCATAACACTCAATTCCCTTGCTGATTAAAAATCTGTCTGTCTCAGCCTTGAATATACTTAACGACCCAGCCTCTACAGCAAAGAATTCCACCTCAGAAAAAAAATTCCTCCTCATCTCTGTCTATACTCACTGGGTCATGAAAGGTGCTGCCGCCACTGGAAAGCTTCTCAAATTGGTGGCAGCAAGCGACTCTTACCCTGTAGTTTCCATTATGAGGAGCACAATTATTAAGTGAAAACAGACAGGATAAAATTTGGCATGGAAAACCACCGTCCTCCTTCACGAGACTATTATACCTGAAACATTAACATGTCCTTTCACTTCAGAGATACCGACTAAGCTGCAGTGTATTTTCAGTACTGATGAAAGGTTTCTTTTCATCATTACTATTTAAGTCCAAAATCTGAATTCAAGGCTGCCTTCTGGTCTCCCTTCAGTATTCAGGGCTGATGTTTAAAACCAAAATCTCTCAGCTAACTTGTGTCCAGCCCACACTTTCTGATGCAGATTCTTTCCAATAACAGAATAGAAAAAAGAGACTTGCATTTATATAGCACCATTCAAAGCACTGCAAAGTGCCTTACAGCCAATGAAGTACTTTTGAAGTGGAGCTATCACACATCAAGTTCCCACAAATAGCAACGTTGATAATGACTAGATAATCTGTTTTTGTTATGTTGAATGAGGGATAAATACTGGCCAAATCATTGGGAATAATTCCTCTAACTCTTCTTTGAAATATCATGGAACCTTTCACGCTGACCTGAGAGGGTAGATGGGGTCTCAGTTTAACCTCTCATCTGATAAATGGCATTTACGCCAGTGAGCACTCCCTCAGCACAGCCCAGAAAGAGAACTGCCTCAGGTCAATGGCTTTCTGATCCCATCGGTGCTGTCCCAACCTGATATAACTGAGGGAGCTCCTAGATGCATTCATGCATAGTATTTTCTGGGGCTAGAGAGAGAAAGCGTCGTCTGACTAGATCGACCCAATCAGGAGAAAACGTCAAACAAACTGCACCTCAACCAACGCCATCCATTTCATTGACTCGAGACATTCCAGCAGGATTACTTTAGTACAAGCTATGAGCTGACGTGGTTGAAAAGAGAAAAAATTAGCAGGAAATCCTTTGAAAAACTCACCCATGTCTCTCCAAACATAGTGAAACCTGCTCATCATATCTGTAGTAGTGCGCTTTGGAGTGATCGAAGGTTGTGTAAGGAGAACTGGTCAGATCTGGTGTCATAGCTGGCACAGGAGAGAAAAAAAAAATATGTACACCACATTCACAGACACCAACAAAAACTGATCACTCACAAACTCTTTCACACGCACACACCACAGAAGAGAGTGTGTATTTTATGTATTCTATGCAAAAACACACACAGACAAGCCAATTTCTCAGAGCCTTCTGAATTCTCAAAGCCTGCCAGGCAATTGTCCAGTTTTTTAAAAAAAAGTGTTTATTGAATGCTCTGAGGGTGGGGACGGAAATCACTAAAATCCCATGAGCCCCATCCTGCTATTTTGCAGCAAATAAAGTCTAATATTTAGGGTTTTTTTTAAAAAATGAAAGCAGACAGACAGATCACATGTAAAAGAAAATGGAGGTTAAACTTTCCATGTGTAGCAGGATGCTGAGAGGTCCCCACGCAACAGTAAGGGGCTTTTTCACTCGCTGATTGGACTGCTACACGTTTCCAAAAGTTTGGTTTATTCCAATTTTTAAATCATTGAAATAAGGCATTAAAACAAAATGGGGGGGGGGGGGGTGTCATGTGGTGACACCTTTAGAAATTTGTCCAACTCAGTGTTGGCAACACCTACATGCTCTCCATAAAAAATCCTCATAACAGCAACATGGGCACAAAGTCTAACAATTAACCTCTCCTCCTCCAACCCCTTCCCCAATACATTCCACCACCTGCAACTGCCGCCAACCACACCCCCCAACCCCACTTCTGCCTTTACTCTAGCCCTGAGCTGTAATTAAATGAAACTGTCCTCAGATAGTGAGCCTCTTGCATTGCTTTAAGATGAACAAACATGGTTTCCCTCAGCTTCCCCCCTCACCCCACCCCCACCAGGCCTTCCTTCAACGTTAAAAAGGCTGATTATTGCCTTGATCTTTAATTTTCTGGTCACATACACAAGCATTTCCCATCGTGCCACTTTACCAGCAGCCTTGGTTAGCTTGTGAGCCAATTTTGAACATTTTTGCCTCTTTCTTGCCAATAGTCCTCCTGAAACTGCTGGTGCTTACTAGGTTATTGTTCCTATAGTTACATAAAACGCACCACACACTAACAAGCCCAACAGCTCCATCGTGGTGTTTATTCTACATGAGTCTCTCCCACCTTTCAACATCTCACCCTATCTGCATATTTCTTTTTCCTTCATGTGTTTATCTAGCTTCCCCTTAAATGCATCTACGCTACTCACCTCAACTATTCCATGTGATGGCAAGTTCCACATTCTAAACACTCCACTTCTATCCCTTCCCCTTGTGGCCTGTTCTTAATGTGAAGGCTGAGACAGAATGTTAACAGGATTTTCCACTGGGGTAGTGTGGGTAAACATCAGCTGAGCCCTAACCCAGTCATCACCGGGAGTCGCCAATTCTGGTTGGATATATTCCTGGAGGTATCATTACATGATCTCCCACCTCCAACTGGTCAAATGGCCTTTTAAGCCACCTCAAATACTGGTATAAATAATGAATGAAATTACTCAAAAAGGAAATGAAACTGGAGTTGCTTGCAGGAAATTATCCCTTAAGTTATGGGGGCTCCAGGACAATCCTGGAGGGTTTCCAACTCCTAGCCTCACCTGATGGCTATGCACTTGCACCTTTACAAGTCTTTGTCTACATTAAAGAAATACCAGATACAACTGCATCAGCACTTGAGGGAGAGATAAGATGAGGGAACAGTAGCACGGTGATCATGTTACTGGACCAGCTACCAGAGGCCTGAACAAATGATCTGACGACACGAGTTCAAATCCCACCATGGTAGCTTGGAATTTAATCAGGAATAAAAAAAAATAGCATCAGTAATGGTGACCATGTAACGACATGATTAGTAATGCCCTTTAGGGAAAGAAATCTAGTGTCCTTGCCCAATCTGGTCCATTTGTAATTCCAGGCCCACAGGAATGAGGTCGACTCTTGACTGCTTCTTAAAATGGCCTTGCAAGCCATTCAATAGGGCAATAAATGCTTACCTTGCCAGCGATACCCACACCCTGTGAAGAAAATGAATACAGACCAAAGGCCAATGCTGGGGTCAGTGAAGAAGTCAAAGGCAAGACAGCACTGTGCACAGGCATGAATGAATCTCCAGTCATAGCACAACATTTGACTGTATGTTGGAGTGCGCTGTGCTCTGGCTCCCAAGCCCTGCACAGCAAAAGCTGTCCATCTCTCTAGATTCCATACCTTCATTAACTGGTTGGATGATCCTTTCCAGTCCTCGAGACTGATAGAATTCTCGAATTCGCTTCTCTTCACCTGTAAAAGGAGGGAACATATTTCATGTAGTTTGGAATCGGATGGGGCCACAACATACAGGATATAAACAAGGCAGCATGGGGGTCAGTACACAGAATTCCACCTCAAGGGGATCTGTGCCGAGGGGAAATCCAACAGTCATTGAGATACGAATGACAAGGTTTTGCGACATGTCCCCACTCTTAGGGGAGGAAGATAGTGGGGAGATAACACAGCAAATTTAACCAAACAGCGATTGTAAGAAAAGTGAAAAGGTTGTGCAAGCTAATAAAAGGTTGTCCCTCCTTACATCCATTTTCCCAAATCAACATTGAACAGTCTTCCCTTATAGCTGGATCTCAGCCCCAACACCCACCCCACCAAACCACATACCCCCCTTCACCTGAACACCCCACCCCCAAAACTTAGAATATGACATTGTGGGGTAAAGCAGAGCTTGGCCTGCACCTAGGGCATCAGGCAGAAATGCAGCTGCAGGTCTTGCCCTTTTGACTGGTATTAAGCCCTGTCAGGTACTGGGTCTATGCCAGGACTCTCCCAGGCCCAAACAGAAAATAGTGCAGCTCCTGGAAGAAATAGGCACCTCTACTCTGGAACTGAGGAACAGATGAGCCACTCCTGTATGGCACTGGTTGGTGGGGTGGGGGCAGGACAGAAATAGTGGTCTCTATCTCTGTTTCCCATCACATTGTACCAGACATTTATCACTCTTGAAAAGTAAAACTGGGCCAAGGTCAAAGAGGTATATTGAAAATTCACCCTCTACATAAGCCTTTGGTGGTTAGCTAGCGAATGAACTTACTCTCCTGTAGGCCTGGTACTAGTTTGTAGACAATGTCCTGCATCACTCGATCGAGCTTAAGGTTAAGAAGAGGCTGTGTCTCGTGGATTTTGATATTGCACATTGGACAGTATTTGCTGGTCTGCAGGTACTTCACGATGCAACTCTTACAGACTGGAAAGAGAAAGGGGCATTTTGAGATACACACTGGGCTCAGCACACTGTTAAATGTGTATAAAGCACAGCAGCATACAGTGCAGAAGGAGGCCATTTCACCTGTGCCAACTCAGAATAGAGTTTTCCAATTAGTCACTCCCCTGCTTTCCCCATAGTCCTGCGATTTCTTTACTGAAGTATTTATCCAATTCTCTTTTAAAAGTTACTACTGAATCTGCTTCCACCATTACTTCAGGCAGTGCATTCCAGGTCACCATAACTCACTGCACAACATTTCTTCTACATCTTCTCCCCATCCCATTCTTGTCAGTTGCCTGAAGTCTGTGGTCTATGCTTGCTGATTCTGTTGCCAGTGGAATCAACTAACCTGGAATGGAGAGAGAATCAAATGCAGGACTGAGTGCCCAGTACCAACCAATTCTGAGAAATTCCACTGAAGTTACAGCACAGAAACAGGCTACTTGGTTCAACATTCTGCCAGTGGTACAAGCTTCTTTTCCACTTACTTCATCTAACCCCATTCACATATCCTTCTATTCCTTTCTTCCTCAATTATCTGGATTCTCCTCAAATACACCTCTGCTATTTGTCTCAACTACTCCCGGTGGTAGCACATTCTAACTACCTTCCGAGTAAAGAATTTTTCCTTGAATTCTCAACTGAATTTATCCGTGACTATCTTATATTGATGGCCCCTAGTTCTGGTCTTCCCCCACAAGTGGAAGCATCCTCCTTCTGTACATCCTATCAAACCCTTTCACAACCTTAAAAAGACATCAGAGGAAGAACAATGCCACTGCATGGCTGCACTTTGATCAAAGCTCCCCTTACGCAGTGCAGTGAATTAGTCATTGAATGCTTTCATGACCTTACTTCCCGGCCCCAGCGCAAAACATCCATAACCTAAGCCAGTTTGCAAACTGCCTCAGTTTTCTTTCACTCTGGCCACAAGAAAAGTATTTCTGGAAAAATAGCATCACCTGCTGGCAATATCAAGAATTGCAAGAGATCATAAATTAGATTTAAAGTCACAAATACTGCAAAATGAGAAGCAGAAAAGCAATCAGTTTTTTTTTAAATTCGTTCATGGAATGTGGGCATCGCTGGCTGGGGCAGCATTTATTGCCCATCCCTAAACACCCTCGAGAACTGAGTGGCATTTTTAAGAGTCAACCAGACTGCTGTGGATCTGGAGTCACATGACCAGTCTGACCTTTCCTTCCCTAAAGGACATTAGTGAACCAGGAAGGTTTTTTTTATTAAATGATAGTCGACTGTGGTTCCATGGTCATCATTACACTTAACTCCAGGCTTTTTTTTTATTGAATTCAAATTCAATTGGTGGGATTCAAACCCGGGTCCCCTGGGTATCTGTAGTAATAGTCCGGTGACAATCCCACAATGCCACTGCCTTAGGTGAAAAAATAAGTTCATGTTTCAAGTGGATGCTGTATCAGAACTGCTTATAAAAAGAGAGAACTGAGTGATGAGTGGGGAAATGGAGGAGTGGAGATGTAATAGCGGAGTAAGTGAGAGGGGCTGAACAGCCTACTGTTCCTAACAGGAAGCATCCTCACACACAGTGTCCTTTCTCTCAGGTGTGCTGACAGACCAGCTGTATTTCCAGACTACCTAGTTTCTTCAGATCTGAAATTTTCTGCTGCCATTGCTGTGTAAAATTGAGAAACTGAAGAAAAGAAACACAAAGCACTTGCAGACAATTATGTAATTTTGATGTGTAGTTACTGTTGCAACGTACAAAACTTGGATTGTTTTACTACAAGCTCCCACACACAGCGATGTGATAATGGCCAGATAATCTGTTTTTTTTTAATGTAATGTCGGTTGAGGTTGGGATTAGCCAGGACACTGGGGAGAACTCACCTGCTCTTCTCAGAAATAGCACTATGAGATTTATCTCTGTGGTACTGATTTACCATTTTTTAAAAAAAATTGTACATTTAAAATATCTAGGATATCACATTTAAGATGCCAAGCAATATTAAAACCTTGTCAATTTCATGCTGCAGGTCAGAAGCAACAAGCATATTGCAAATCTGCAAAGTTCTGTGAGCGACCAACAATTAAACTCTGGTTGGCCTGAGCCTCTGCTGTCTGAACCAATAGGCTTTGTGACAAAGATAAACTTTCACTCCTCATCATCTTGACCTGTCTGCAGCATTTGACATTGTTGACTACACCATCCTCCTCCAACACCTCTCCACTGTCATCCAGCTGGGTGGGACTGCTCTCATCTGGCTCCATTCGCATCTAATTGTAGCCAGAGAATCAGTTGCAAAGGTTTTGCTTCCTGCTCCTGCACCGTTAGCTCTGGTATCCCCAAGGAGCTATCCTTGGTCTCCTAAAATTTCTCAACTATATACTGCTCCTCAGTGACATCATCCAAAGACACAACTTTCATTTTCACATGCATGTTCATGTCACCCAGCTCTATCTCACCACCACCTCTCTTAGCGTCTCCACTGTTGCTAAATTATCTGACTGCTTATATGACAGCCAAGTACTGGCTCAGCAGAATTTTCCTCCAATTAAATTTGAGTTCCCATTCCAAACTGCATTCCCTCTTTACTGACTACATACCTTTGTGGCAACTGCCTGAAATTAAGCCAATTTGTTCACAACCTTGGTTTCATATTCGATCCAGAGATGAGCTTTGGGCCTCACATTCATACAATCACTAAGACCAGCCAACTCCACCTCCGGAGCGTTTCCTGACTTTGTCCCTGTCTCAGCTCAGCTGCTGCTGAAACCCTCCCTCATGCCTTTGTTACCTCTCGACCCTACTAGTCCAATGCTGCTCTCCCACATTCTACCCTCCATAAACATTAGATAATCAGTAACTCTGCTGTCCATGTCCTAACATGCACCAAGTCCTGTTCCCCTATCATTCTTGTGCTCACTAACCTACATTTGCTCTTGGTCAAGCAAGATCTCAATTTTAAAATTCTCATCCCTGTTTTCAAATCTCTCCATGGTCTTGCCTCCTCCCCATCTCTAATCTCCTCTAACCCCACGACCCTTCAAGATATCTGCGCTCCTCCAATTCTGACTTCTTCAGTACTTCCAATTATAATTGCTCCACCATTGGTCGCAATGCCTTCAGCTGTTGAGGCCCCAAGTTCTGGAAATACCTCCCTCCATGTCTACCTCTCATTCCCCCTTTAAGACGCTTTGTAAAACCTACCTCTTTGACCCAAGCTTTTGATCATCTGATCTAACCTCTCCTTATGTGGCTTGGTGTCATACTTTGTTTTATAATGCACCTGTGAATCGCCTTAGGTTGTTTCATTATTTTAATAGTGCCATTACTGTTGTTAAAGGTACGCAACTCCATGGTGGCAGAAATAATAGACTGTATTATGCTACAAAACACACGAGTCCTTAGAAAAGATTTTATGATCTGACTTACAGTGAGACACACTAATGGGTGGAAAAACAAAATCACATTTAAGCCAGCATATTTTACTAGTGACATTTCTTATGCAATATGCTTAAAGCAACCTCTCAAAAAATCACTTCCTGCCCCAGCGATAGACCTGTAACCACTGGAACTTTACCGTAATGTTAACTAGCTCGAAATTCTCCCTCCAGGCACAATAAACATGAAGTTCTGCAGTGTATTTAAAGACAAAGCGTTGTAAAGGTGTTTCACAGAAATGTTACCAAAATTTGACATTGAGCCAAGGACAGGTTGGTTTTAAAGTAAAAAAAAGTGCTAGAAAAAAGCAGCAGGTCTGGCTCTTTGGAGTCAAAGAAGAGAGTCATATTGGGCTTGAAATGTTAACTCTGTTTCTCTCTCCACAGATGCTGTCAGATCTGTTGAGTTTCTCCAGTGCTTTCTGTTCTTATGCAAGAATTCCAACATTCACGGTATTTTATTTTAGGTTTTGAGGAATGCCTTGAAGAATGAAGTCACTATGTAATTTTCTAGGCCATCTCAGAGGGCGATTAAGTCAACCACATTGCCATGGGTCTGCAGTGATGTGGCCGGACCAGATAAGGACAGTCAGCACGAGTGATTGAGGGGTCAGTTCTGTAGTTATCCAGGAGTGAGACTAGGATTTCTAACGTTTCTAATGGTCTAACATTTTCAAACAGATAAGTCCCACAGAACTGTTCAAAGTCCCCCAACTCAAGCTCAGGAGTAGGAGCCTTTCCGGGAAGGGCCAATAGAACCATAGAAAAGTTACAGCACAGAATGAGGCCATTCAGCCCATAGTGTCTGTGCTGGCTAAACTCCCCTGCTCCCATCAGGATGTCTGTGGGGTCCTGATGCAAATCTTGGGTCGGACATGTGGTCTCATATTGTCCAGAGACCAGAAGACCTGGGCCATGAGAACTCATTCTACCATAACTCATGTTATATTTGTTCAGAAAGCACTATGCCAAGATGAAGAATTTGCCATTTCCTGGAACTAACTTCTCTCACTTTAACAAGGCTAAAGATTCAACCATACAATGCTCGCGCTTGCTAGCATACAGGCAGCAGGTAAAAAATGGATTAGACAAAAGAACATCAGAAAGACACAGATGTAAAACAACAGTGCTATACTGTAAGAAACTGGCCCAGCAGAAATTCTTATACTGTATTAGAGTATTTCTTTGCACCAACAGTTGAACAACTACAGCTGTGCTTTTGCTTGATTCCTTTTCTATATCACCTCTCTACCCACTCGTATGATGTGCATCTGTGAAGCATATTTCACTGGGCAGCTAGAGTGAATACTTTAAAACACAAATCAAGGTGCTACTGAGTGTACTCTAACCAATTCAAAAACAGAATTACCTGGAAAAACTCAGCAGGTCTGGCAGAATCGGCGGAGAAGTGTTGACGTTTCGAGTCCTCATGACCCTTCGACAGAACTAGTTCTGTCAAAGGGTCATGAGGACTCGAAACGTCAACTCTTCTCCGCCGATGCTGCCAGACCTGCTGAGTTTTTCCAGGTAATTCTGTTTTTGTTTTGGATTTCCAGCATCCGCAGTTTTTTTGTTTTTATCTCTTTAACCAATTGTTGGTTTCCTCTCCTAAAAAAGGTGCTGTCCTGGCTCACTGGGTGGAAGGTACACTAAAATCTCACCCAAGGAACCATTCTTCATATGTGAACTCAGGTGATGAGCACAGGCAGGCTATTCCACTATTTGGGAACCCAACCAATCCGCGCATGCATGCACACGCGCACAGATCTTTCACTGATTTTCATTCACTATCAAACTCTGCATCTGGGTTCTTGGCCCTAGTATAGGAGATTGAACAAAGGTCAGACTCAAAGCGGATACTTTGACTTCAGGTCATATCACGACATGGGAGATTTGTTGAGCATCTTCAAGACTGAGATAGATACATTTATGATCTCTCAGGGATTCAAGAGATATGGGGAGCTGGTGGGAAAGCGGAATTGAGGTAGGCGATCAACCATGGTGCTACTGAATGGCAGGACCATATAGTCCACACCTGCTCCTAGGATAGATATTTGAGGGAGTGGACAATGAAGGCCATTATTTCTTGGAGCTGACCATCTGGAGTGCAGAGATGTTTTAGGTACTGTGTTTGTAATGTTCAAGCAGACACAACTTTAACATCTTATCAGCTGACTTGGCTGTTTGGAACATCAAGTAAAAGATGTTTATTTTGAATACAGCATTCATCCTGTCTGTTGTGTCCTGCAGTTTCTTGAGGTTCCATGAAGAGTGGCATAGCGTGGGCATGGAATAGAGCAGAGACCAAACTGCCTCTCCAGCGAATCATAGGCCAGATAGTCTTCCCTCTGGTAAACTACTAGAATCTATAATATGGGATTTTTGAATACAATATTTGAGTAATTTGAGGCAGGTCATGTGCTACATTTAACAGGCTGGGGACTTTCTTCACCTCATATCCATGGGCGCTGTAGATGAATTAAGAGAGACTGATCACTAGACAGGTAATTAGACAACAACTCTATTATTGTTGGATCATGTAAATACCAGGATGCTAGAGATGGCAGAGGAGGATCTTGTTTTTTCTGTCATCTGGAAATTCCTACGCTCCAATGAAACTTTTAAAAGACTAGTTAATCAGGACCAGTCAGAATTATATACAAGGCTGGAAAAAAGTCTTTAAACAGAGGGTGGTTAGAATATGGAATGCTCTGCAACAAACACTGACGTAGACTCTATAAATTCTTTTAATAGGGAATTAAAGATTGGCCTGCAAGAGAAACATATTGAAGAATACTGGAGAGTGAGCACAAGTGTGTGATTAGACTGGATAGCTCACATGGAGAAATACCATGTGCGTACACAGTAATGTCCTCTAAAATACTGTAACTTTCATTTTAAATCAGTCACCATTAACCATTCACATGCACCTTCCCTTTCCTGTCAAACACTGGTGCTGAAGCAGTGGGCTACTGCCTGAAATCTCAGTTAAGAACAATGAGTGGGACAGGCAAATAGAGGAAGGACTTCTTCTCCAAACCACCCTGGGCTAGAAGCTTTTCTCTTCCCTTTTTACAGGGCATGCAGTACATAGGTGCCAGCAACCTTCCTGTGCTTCATCCAAGTGTTCATTCTTCCAAGTACAAATTTAGACAGTCATGGAAAACTATTCAGGAACTATGGTATAGTCACTTGGCAATTGGTGTTCCTGGTTTTTGCTTTGGCAATGGGGTGTAACAGGTCAGTGGTGTTTGCAAACTACTTATACATGTACATTCTCGCACACATTTAGAGTGAGTGTGAGAAGATGTGTGTGTCTATAAAGACAGCAGAAGTCTGTGTTAATGAATTATTCAGTCCCTAGCCAAGCTGTTCCAGTACAGCTCCAACACTGGTATCTACCAAACAATGAGGAAAACTGCCCAGGTGTGTCCCACATCCACAAAAAGGACAAATCCGATTTCGTTAATTACTGGCCCAACAACCTCCTCTCGACCAAAGTGATGGAAGGTGTTGTCAACAGTGTGGTAAAGCAGCACTTATAAAGGCAATAACTAGTTCACTGATGCTCAGTTTGGGTTCTGCCAGGGTCACTTGGTTCCTGGCCTCATTACAGCCTTGGGCCAAACATGGGCAAGAGGGCTGAACTCCAAAGGTGAGGTGAGAGCAACTACCCTTGAAATCAAGGCAGCATTTGACCGGGCGTGGCATCAGGGAGCCCCAGGAAAACTGAAGTCAATGGGAATCAGGAGGAAATCTCTCCACTGGCTGGAGTCATGCCTGGTACAAAGGAAGATGGTTGTGGCTGTTGGAGGCCAAATCATCAATCCTGGGACACTGCTGCAGTGATTCTTCAGAGTTGTGTCCTAGGCCCAACCATCTTCAGCTGCTTCATTAATGACCTTCTCTCTAATATAAAAGGTCAAATGTGAGGATGTTTGCTGATGAATGTTCAGCACCATCCTCAGAAACTGAGGCAGTTCCAGTCCATATGCAGCAATACCTGAACAACATTCAGGCTTGGGCTGATGTGGCAAGTGGCATTTGTGCCACAAGTGCCAGGCAATGACCATTTCCAACATGAAACAGTCTAACCATCTCCCCTTGACATTCAATGGTATTACCATGGATCAGAAACTGAACTGGTGCAGCCAGCATTTAACCGAGTGTGGCATCCAAGAGCTCTAGCAAAACTGGAGTCAAGTTGGAATCAGGAGGAAAACTCTCCACTGGTTGGAGTCATACCTAGCACAAATGAAAGTTAGTTGTGGTTATTGGAGGTCACTCATCTAAGCTCCAGGACATCACTGCAGGAGTTCCTCAGGGTAGCATTCTCGGCCCAACCATCTTCAGCTGCTTCAATGACCTTCCTTTCATCATAAGGTCAGAAGTGGAGATGTTCGCTGATGACTGCACAATGTTCAGCACCATTCGTGACTCCTCAGATACTGAAGCAGCCCATGTCCAAATGCAGCAAGACCTGGACAACATCCAGGCTTAGGCTGACAAATGGCAAGTAACGTTCACACCTCACAAGTGTCAAGCAATGACCATCTCCAACAAGAGAGAATCCAACCATCAATGTTCTTATTCACTGGCGCTACCATCACTGAACCCTGCACTACCAACATCCCGGGCGGGGTGAGGGGGGGGAGGAGGTTACCATTGACCAGAAACTGAACTGGACTAGCTATATAAATACTGTGGCTACAAGGGCAGGTCAGAGGCTAGGAATCGTGTGACAATTAGCTCACCTCCTGACTCCCCAAAGCCTGTCCACAAGGCACAAGTCAGGAATGTGGTGGGGTACTCCCCACTAGCCTGGATGAGTGCAGCTCCTACAACACAAGAAGCCTGACACCATCCAGGACAAAGCAGCCTGCTTGATTGGCACCACATCCACAAACATTCACTCCCTCCACCATCAATGCACAGTAGCAGCAATGTGTACCATCTACAAGATGCACTGCAGGAATTCACCAAGGCTCGTTAGGCAGCACCTTCCAAACCTACAACCACTACCATCTAGAAGGACAAGGGCAGCAGATAGATAGGAACACCACCACCTGAAAGTTCCCCTTCAAGTCACTCACCATCCTGACTTGGAAATATATCACCCGTTCCTTCACAGTCACTGAGTCAAAATCCTGGAACTCCCTTCCAAATAGCACTGTGGGTGTAGCTACACCACATGGCCTGCAGCAGTTCAAGAAGGTGGCTCAAGTCCACCTTCGAAGGCAATTAGAGTTGGGCAACAAATACTGGCCTTGCCAGCAATGCTCACATCCCACAAAGAATAATAAAAAAAAACTCAAGTTGGGGCTTGGCCTGGGGCTGTTCTCACTCAACTTGCACACACAGGACTCTCGTAAGTGGGAATCCTGGATGATTCTCCAACATCCTCCCACCACCACCCCCGGCATTCTCCCATGTCACAGGATGTCGTGGCCTATCAATTCTTGTCCTACTTCAGGAGCTCCCCCAAATCCCTCTCCCCCACACAGTACTTTTGAAGCATTACTCAGCATTTTCTCCACAAGAACTTTTAGAGTCTATAACCCTGATTAAATTTCACAACTACTTCAAAATTTGCTACAGTCATCTCTTTTCTGTGGAGAGATATGGAGATTTAAGTGCTCCAATAAAAGGCACAATTACATTAAGAGTTACAATGTATTCAGTTACTGCTGAGACATAACAATATCAGCTACATTTATTATGGGAGGTTAAGTTCACATATGGAGAACAGAAAAGTTTTTTTTGCGTGAAATGTTTGAGCTCAACAAGGTGAGGGCATTAATACTGGAGACAGACGTTGTACTGGAAGCAAGCAGTGTCAGTACCAAGCACTTTCGGATCAGACAATCCCAGAGCGTGTCTTTGAGCTTAACTTAAACCCAGACACCCAGTGTCCCGAAGACAACCCTGGATTCTAAATTGCTGGGAACTCAGAAGATTTCAGTGTATCACAAACTATATATTTGTGTCAGCCATGGCTCAATATGTAACACTCTCAGGATCAGAAGGCTGTGGGTTCAGGACCCACTCGAGATCCTTAACACATAAGCTAGGGTTGGATGCTCCCAATGCAGTACTGAGAGAATGCAGCAATGTTGGAGGTATCATTTTTCAGGGAGACACCAGGGCACAAAAAAGATCCACAGCATGATTTGAAGAGTAGAGGAATCCCCAACCAATGAAGGCTTTGGCCTGGAAAAAAGGGGAGGCGATGGCATAGTCGTATTGTCACTAGACTAGTAACCCAGAGACCCAGGGTAATGCTCTGGGCACTTGGGTTCGAATCTCATCATGGCAGACCATGGAATTTGAATTCAATAAAAATCTGGAATGGCCATAAAACCATTGTTGATTGTTTTTTAGGGAAGGAAATCTGATGTCCTTACCTGTGACTCCAAACCCACAGCAATGTGGTGGACTCTCAAATGCCCTCTGACCTAGCAAGCCATTCAGTTGTATCAAACTACTACAAAGCCTCAAAAAAAAATAAATAAATAAAAGGAATGAAACTGGACAGTCCATCTGGCATCAACTTAGGCACCAGAAATGACAACTAAAATCTCAGCTATGATTGAATGACGGAGCAGACTCGATGGGCCAAATGGCCTAATTTCTGCTCCTATGTCTTATGGTCAACCCTGCAAAGTCCTCCTTACTAACGTCTGGGGGCTAGTTCCAAAATTGGGAGAGCTGTCTCACAGACTAGTCGAGCAATAGCCTGACAGTCATCCTCATGGAATCATACCTTACAGATAATGTCCCAGACACCACCATCACCATTCCTGGGTATGTCCTGTCCCACAGGCAGGACAGACCCAGCAGAGATATACAGCGGTATACAGTCAGGAGGGAGTTGACCTGGGAGCCCTCAACACTGAGTCTGGACCCCATGAAGTCTCATGGCATCAGGTCAAACATGGGCAAGGAAACCTCCTGCTGATTACCATGTACCGCCCTCCCTCAGCTGATGAATCAGTGGTCCTCCGTGTTGAGCACAACTTAGAGAAAGCACGGAGGGTGGCAAGGACACAGAATGTACTCTGGGTGGAGGACTTCAATATCCACCACCAAGAGCGGCTCGGCGGCACCACTACTGACCAAGTTGGCTGAGTCCTAAAGGACATAGCTGCTAGACTGGGTCTGCAGCAGGTGGAGAGGGAACCAACAAGAGGGAAAAACATACTTGACCTCATCCTCACCAACCTATCTGGCGCAGATGGATCTGTCCATTACAGTATTGGTAGGAGTGACCACCACACAGTCCTTGTGGAGACTATGCCCCGTGTTGTGTGGCACTACCACCGGTGCTAAATTGGATAGATTTCAAATAGATCTAGCAACTCAAGCCAGGGCATCTATGAGGCACTGTGGGCCATCAGCAGCAGCAGAATTGTGCTCAAACACAATCGGTAACCTCATGGCCCAGCATATCCCCCACTCTACCATTACCTTCAAGCCAGGAGATCAACCCTGGTTCAAGAGTGCAGAAGGGCATGCCAGGAGCAGCACCAGGCATAACTTAAAATGCGGTGTCAACCTGGTGAAGCTATCACACAGGACTACTGTGCAAGCAGCAAGTGATAGGCAGAACAAGGCGTTCCCACAACCAACGGATCATATCTAAGCTCTGTAGTCCTGCCACATCCAGTTGGAAATGGTGGTGGACAATTACACAACTCACTGGAAGAAGAGGCTCTACAAATATTCCCAATCTCAATGATAGGGGAGCCCAGCACATTAGTGCAAAAGATAAGGCTGAAGCATTTGCTACAATCTTCCGCCAGAAGTAGATGATCCATCTCGACCTACTCCATCACAGATGCCAGTCTTCAGCCAATTCAATTCACTCCACTGATATCAAGAACCAGCTGAAGGCACTGGATACTGCAAAGACTATGGGCCCTGACAATATTCTGGCAATAGTACTGAAGACTTGTGCTCCAGAACCTGCTGCGCCCCTAGCCAAGCTGTTCCAATACAGCTACAACACTGGCATCTATCCAGCTTTGTGAAAAATTGCCCTTGTACACAAAAAGCAGAACAAATCCAACCCTGCCAATTACTGCCCCATTATTCTACTCTCCATCATCAGTAAAGTTAAGGAAGGGGTCATCAACAGTGCTATCAAGCAGCACTTGCTTCGCAATAACCTGCTCACTGACACTCAGTTTGGGTTCCACCAGGTTCACTCAGCTCCTGACCTCATTACAGCCTTAGTTCAAACATGGACAAAAGCAGGTAGTTAAGGTGGCACTCAGGATACTTACCTTCATTGGCCTAGGCATTGAATATAAGAGCAGGGAGGTTATGCTGGAACTGTATAAAACACTAGTTAGGCCACAACTGGAGTACTACGTGCAGTTCTGGTCACCACATGATAGGAAGGAGGTGATTGCACAGGAGAGCATGCAGAGGATATTTACCAGGTTGATGCCTGGGCTGGAGGGTCAAAGCTATGAGGAAAGGTTGGGTAGGCTGGGGTTGTTTTCCTGGGAGCAGCAAAGGTTGAGTGGGGGGGGGACCTGATTGAGGTGTATAAGATTATGAGGGGTATAGACTGGATGGGTAAGAAGGCACTTTTTCAATTAGTAGAGGAGTCAATAACTAGGGGACATAGATTTAATGCAAGAGGTAGAAGGCTAAGAGGGAAGTTGAGGAGAAATCTTTTTCACCCAAAGGGTGGGTGAGTCAGAAACTCTCATAACATTTAAGAAGTATTTAGCTATTCACTTGCGTCACCATAGCCTCCAGGGCTATGGGCCAAGCACTGGAAAATGGGATAAGTGTAGTCAGATCTTTGTTGACTAGCATGGACACAATGGGCCGAATGGCCTCCTTCTGTGCTGTAAACATCTCTGAGTCTATGAGCTGAGCTCCAAAAGTGGGGCAAGAGTAACTGCCCTTAACTTCAAAGCCGCATCTGACGGAGTTTGGCATCCAAGAGCCCTAGCAAAACTGGAGTCAATGGGTATCAGGGGGAAAACTCTCCAGCAGTTGGAGTTATACCTAGCACAAAGGAAGATGGTTGTGCTGTTGGGGGTCAGTCCCCTCAGCTCCAGGGCATCACTGCAGGAGTTCCTCAGGGTAGTGTCCTCAGCCCAACCATCTTCAGCTGCTTCATCAATGACCTTCCTACCATCATAAAAGGTCAGAAGTCGGGATGTTCACTGATGATTGCACAATGTTCAGCACCATTCACAACTCCTCAGATACTGAGGCAATCCATGTCCAAATGCAGCAAGACCTGGACAATACATTGGCTTGGGCTGACAAATGGCAAGTAAATTTCACGCCACATAGTGCCGGGCAATGACCACCTCCAACAACAGAAAATCTGACCATCGCCCCTTGATTTTCAATGGCATTACCATCATTGAATCCCCCGCTATCAACATCCTGGGGGGTTAGCATTAACCAGAAACTGAACTGGACTAGCCTTATAAATACTGTGGCTACAAGAGTAGGTCAGATGGTAAGAAATCATGTGACGAGTAACTCACCTCCTGACTCTCCAAAGCCTGTGCACCATCTACAAGGCACAAGTCAGGAGTGAGATGGAATACTCCCCACTTGCCTGGGTGAGTGCAGCTCCCACAACACTCATGAAGCTTGACACTGTCCAGGACAAAGTAGCCTGCTTGATTGGCACCACATCTACAAACATTCACTCCCTCCACCACCGACGCACAGTAGTGGCAGTGTGTGCCATCTACAGGATGGTAGGAACTCCACCAAGGCTCCTTACCCAGCACCTTCCAAACCCACAACGACTACCATCTAGAAGGACAATGACAGCAGATAGATAGTAACACCACCACCTGAAGTTCCCTTCCAAGACACTCATCATCCTGCCCTGGAACTATATCACTGTTCCTTCACTGTCGCTGGGTCAAAATCCTAGAACTCCCTCCCTAACAGCACTCTGGGTGTACCTACACCCCATGGACTGCAGCGCTTCAAGAAGGCAGCTCACCACCACCTTCTCATGGGCAACTAGGGATGGACAATAAATGCTGCCCCAATCAGCAAAGCCCACATCCCATGAATGAACACAAAAAACACATTTGGAGGTCGCTGTAGAAATGCAAATGCAAATTTTTTTAACTGATTAATTTTAGTATAAATAAAACTTTGAATAATGATCCAATAAAATGGATTAATATAAATAACACAGCAAAGTGGGAATTTAGTGCTATAATAATCTGAAAGGGCAAAATGAATTAAACAATCTAATTTCAGAAAAAATAGTTTTAAATGCAAAGTACATCCATACCCCACAACTGCTGTCTTTCTTCCTCTCTCTAAGCTCCACTATATCCTCACAGCTGAAATCAAAATTCATCATATCAAATCCCATGCTAACTCAAGCCGCAAGGTCAAAATCCACCAGTGGGTAAAAAAATGCTGTAACTTGCTACGTAACAGCACATTTGCCACAGAATTGCAACAGTTCAAGACGACAACTGACTAACTATCCATGGGCAATTAGGGATACACAACAAATACTGGCCTTGCCAGTGATGCCCAGGTTGGTTTTTAATTCATTCACAGGATCTGGCTGTTACTGGCAGGGCCAGCATTTATTTCCCACCCCTAATTGTCATCAAGAAGATGGGGAGCCCCCTTAACAACAGAGTGGCTCGCTGCGACATTTCAGACAGCAGCACCTCATTGCTGCAGGTCTGGAGTGACATATAGGTCATTCTGAGTGAAGGCAGCAGATTTCCTTCCCAAAACAAACCAGATGTGTTTTTACGACAATCTGGTCATTCCATGATTGCCATTACTGAGACTGGCTTTTGATTCCAGATTTATTTAATTAACTGAATTTAAATTCCCCAGTTGCTAATGTGGGGTTTGAACTTGTGACTCTGATCATTAGTCCAGGACTGTTGGTTACTATTCCAGTAATCACTTAATCCTGTACCCACATCCCAAGAATGAAATTAAAGCAGGCTATATCACAAGTTACTGATTACATGGCCCAAAACTTAAGAAAAAAACTTTTACATTGTCCCATCCATGAGCTGAGAACATCCGAAAAGTTTGTAGGTTGCAGCAGGAAGGGGAGGAGGGAGGTGAGGAGGTCCTGAGTTAAAAGTATGGTGAAGAGCAAAGGTACAGGAAAAGATGATGCAATGAGTGTTAATTTTAAAATTCAGAATGCTGTGTGGAGAAACAGTGAGTGTGGGAACACAGATTTAGAGCTTGGATGGTACATGCACTGAGTATGATAGTGGCAGGCTGGTGGGGGAGGAGAAGAGAAAAAGGAAAACAGAAAAGGTGTTGGAGGAAGGATTAAGGGGTGAGAAGATGATTGACTGTAAATGCATTTCTCTGCCTTACACAGCTGTACAACAGAATCAATCAGGACAACGTCCTCAGAGGTGGGAACAGTGCCCAAGGCTTCAGCACTGACCATGTTTTGTGTCCAGCAAGTATTCCTCATTTGAAAATTAGTGAGCAGAGTTTCTCTGCATCTCCTCTCCACCTTCTCCTGATTATCTAGACCAGATTTCACGGAAGTTCTGAACACACCCTTTAATGTTAAGTTTCCACCAAGGTAGTATCTCATCGTATAAATATACTCGCTTCAAAAACTCACATGTATGTAAACACTCTGTGATAGTGGTCGCATCTATGAAGTAGCCAGCACACAGATAACAAACGATGTGTTCATTCAGGTCTTTAATCTTCACTTTTACTTCTTCCTGCCAATGATAAAACACAGCCTCGCTAGTCACGCAATTGATCATATCGTAGGCCAGCGTCAATACCCTCTCATGACATCAATTCAAAAGAAAAAGCACACACATGCAATTATGTCCCAGATCTGCATGGCAGAAGGGTTGGTAACTAGAGGACCAGATTGGCAAAAGAATCGAGGGGGGAAAATGAGGGTTTTTAAAAAAAAAAACAGCAACTTCTTGTGATCTGGAATGCGCTGCCTGAAAGGATGGTAAAAGCAGATTCAATAGCAACTTTCAAAAGGGACTTGAGTAAATACTCGCAAAGGACAAATTTTCAGAGCTATGGAGAAAGAGCAGGACAAGTAAGAATAAGTGGATTGCTCTTTCAAAGAGCCAGCAAAAGGACAATGCGGCAAATGGCCTCTTTCTGTGCTGTGGGATACTATAATTCAATGAGGGGGAGGCAGTAGCATAGTGGTGTTGTCACTGGGCTAGTAATCGAGGAACACAGGGTAATGCTCTGGGGACCTGGGTTTGAATCCTACCACGGTAGATGGTGAAATTTGGATTCAATAACAAAAGTCTGAAATTAAAAGCCTAATGATGACCATGAAATTGTCGATTGTCATAAAAAATCCATCTGATTCACTAATGCCCTCTCGGGAAGGAAATCTGCTGTCCTTACCTGGTCTGGCTTACATGTGGCCGCCAGGTCCACAGCTATGTGGTTGACTCTGAAATGGCCTAGCAAGTCATTCAGTTCTCAAGGACAATTAGGGATGAGCAATAAATGCTGGCCTAGCCAGTGATGCCTCCACCCCATTAATGAATAAAATAAAAGAGGGGAGAGGTTGTAATGCCTTACTGTTGCTTCAATAGAGGTCAGTTAAACCAGCACAGGACAAGGATTTAATCAGGGATCTGATGTAATTTTTACCTACTATCCTGAGCCTGCCCTCCCAGTCTAAACTGACTACATTTTCACCTTTTCTGATTTTCAGCCTTCGAGCACCTCCCCACCGAAGTCTGCAGACTAATGAGCGAACTGATCCTCCCATCCCAGTTCAGACCACTCAAAGTGCACTCTACCCAGTCAGGCCACAGTATTCAAAGTGGGCCAGGTTGATCTCTAACAGGCTCATAGTCAGAGCAGGGTCTTGTACTAGGAAACAGGGAGGGTCTGAATGACCTCCTTTAATGCTGCATGATTCTATGACACAGGCTACAGTGAGGCTGTGACAACTGGCCACAGCACCAGAATTAGGAAAGGGCAAGCCAGCCAGAGTTCACGCCTGTGATCACGATCCTGCTGAATCTTAGAGGGTGGGCAGAATCCAGTACAACTGAATGTGGTGGAACAACTCCATCTAGGTTCAAAAGAATTAACCCTTGGGACAATACCAAAGAACCATGGAGCTACACCCCAGCATGAGGCACACAGTCTCTAAGATAGATGGTCAACACAAATATGGTTAACTATAGGTCACAACTCCTCAGATATAGTGAAGCAGCGTGCACATATGCAGCAAAATCTGGACACTATTCAGGCTTGGGCAAGCAAGTAACAATCACGCCACACAAGTGTCAAACAAGGACCACCTCCAACAAGAGAGAATGTAATCATCTCTCCTTGGTGTTCAACATATAAACTATCGCTGAAACCCCCACTATCAACATCCAGGTGGTTCCCATTAACCAGAAATTTAATTGGACCAGACATATATTTATGTGGCTACAAGATTGGTGTATTCTGCAGTGAGTAACTCACCTCTTGACTCCCTAAACCCTGTCCACCATACACAGGGCACAAGTCAGGAGTATGATGGAAAATTCCTCACTTGTATGAGTGCAGCGCCAACAACACAAATTCAATTCCACCCAGGACAAAAGCAGCCTGCTTGTTCAGCACCCCATCCTCCACCTTAAACATTTACTTCTTCCACTTTGTTAACAGTAGTTTGAGAGTACCTTATCACTTAGACTACGGCAATTCAAGTAGATGGTTCACCACCCTCTCTAGGACAATTAGAGAAGGGGCAACAAATGCTGGTCTTTGTAGCAACATACATATCCTATGAACAACTTTTTTTAAATTGTGATGCCCTCTGTGGTCAAATAGTCAACAATCATTCATGATCCAAGCTGACTGAACACTGACTCTAGAGGAGTAATCCTACATCCATAGAACCTGGCAAGGGGTGGTGGTGGTGGTGCAGTGGCATAGTGGTACTGCCACTGGTCTAGTATTCCAGAGCCAGGGTCAAGCTTTGGGGATGTGGGTTTAAATCTCACAGATGGTGAAATTTGAATTCAATAAAACAAAATCTGGAATCATGATGATAACTATGAAACTATTACTGATAGTCATTAAAACCCATCTGATCCACTAATGTCCTATAGGGAAGGAAATCTGCTGTCCAGGCCCACAGCAATGCAACTCTTAAATGCCCTCTGAGCAAGGGATGGGCAATAAATGCTGGCCAGCCAGTGACACCCACATCCCATGAACGAATAAAAGACAAAAATCATAACAAGTCCCACAACTTTAAAAGTTTAAAATTCAGAGTACAGACTGCCTGCAACATCAAAAATGTCCCTGTGGATTCTTCCTCAGTACAGCATCCTTTTTACAATGTAGAAAGGCGGGCAACATAACTGGAATGACCAATCATATGCAAGACCTTCTGGCTGCAGACTTTCCAGGGAAGGCGTTCAAAGAAAGATCAAGGGATGTCTTTCATGGAAGCAACATGAAAAGTAACAGTTTTACTCAGGTGTAAGCATCGCTGGCAGGGCCATCCATCCCCATCCCCAATGGCCTTGGTCCAATGGAGAATCTTGCTAGGCCACTTTAGAATACAGTTAATATTCAAACACAAATAGACTATACTAGGTAAGGACAGTGGGGGAAGGGGCTTTCCACAGAGTATATCATTGTGAGCCAGTTAACAGTAACTGGGATTGAAGTCACAGGGCTTCAGCACATAAACTAAGACAGATATCACCAGGTCACTTCTGACATGTCCTCCTTCAGAGGTTTCCCACCCACTGTGGTTGGCAGGGCCCTCAACCATGTCCGACCCATCTCCCACATCTCTGCCATCACACCTTCCTCTCCTTCCCTGAACCATGATAGGGTCCCCCTTGTCCTCACTTTTCACCCCACCAGCCTCTGCATTCAAAGGATCATCCTCCGCCATTTCCAGCATGATGCCACCACGAAAGACATCTTCCCTTCACCCCGCTGTGGTATTATGTGGAGACCATTCCTGGACCAGAACACCCTGATCCACTCCATCGTCCCAATACCTTCCCATGCAATCGCAAGTGGTGCAACACCTGCCCCATCACCTCCAACCTCCTCACTGTCCAAGGGCCCAAACACTCCTTTCAGGTGAAGCAGTGCTTCACTTGCACCTTCTTCAACTTATTCTACTGTATTCACTGCTCCCAATGCAGTCTCCTCTACATTGGAGAGGCCAAACGCAGACTAGGCGTTCCGCAAAGCAGTCACCCTCGGTGTGTCTGCAAGCATAACCTACACCTTCCTGTCGCTCGCTATTTCAACACACCATCCTGCTCTCATGCCCACATGCCTGCTGCAATGTTCCAGTGAAGCCCAATGCAAACTTGAGGAACAGCACCTCATCTTCCGATTAGTTCAATAACTTCAGATGATGAACTCTCTCCTCAGCCCTTTCTTACCACCTTTCTTCAATATTCATTTTATTTTTATCTTGTGTCCATTTATTTTTATTCATCATTTTATCCCCACCTTTTATCCTATTTTCGATCTTTTTTCCTCCACCACTGTCCCCTCCCCCCACAAGGGCCACTTGTTCATGCTGTTCTTTTCAGAGTGCTTACCCTTGTCCTGCTATTATCACATTCTATTTTCTTACCTTAATGCCATGATCAGTACCTCATTTAGCCATTACCACTACCATTAAAACCCCCTTTGTCCAGTTGTTCTTGACATCTTTGTCCATCTCTCCTTTGCCCCCAACTATCACTGGCTTCTATCCAGCTTCACCTACTCTACCTCCCGTTAAACAGTATAATTTCACCACATTCTTATTTCTCTTTAGCTCTGAAAAGAAGTTATATGGACTCGAAACATTAACTCGGTTTCTCTCTCCACAGATGCTGTTAGACCTGCTGAGTTTTTCCAGCATTTTGTTTTTGTTTCAGATCACCAGGGCAACACAGAGAGAGCTCCATTTTCAGAGCTGCCTGTTAGTTGAAAGATTAACTTAGAACTCTAAACTGTCTGGTTCTAATAGACATGAGCCAAGCTTATGCAAAATTTCAAAAAAAGAATTCTGACATCATAGGCAAGACAATATCAAGACACACAGATATAATGCAGTCTCAATTTTAAAGCTGCTATTTGCAACCTGATCATTTATAATTCTTCTTGCACAAGACATCTTGCAGCTTTATAAATCCAAGTCCAATTTGAATAGACAGGTTACAGCACCGTTTGTTGTTAGGTGAAATGTATTAAACCCAGTGGCAGGTTTTGGAAGGCCACATTCAGTCACAATGTGGTAAGCATTCTGAACTACATTTGCATGCTGGGCAGTCTTTGCAATTCCATTTGTGGAGGTGGTGTGATGTTCTTGCATGGAGAGAGCAGATCCTGTGACTGTTGGAGGGATGGAGACACTACTGTCAGATCACTCACCAGATTTTCGCTGGTGATGCTGGTGTCAGCCCAGAGATAGCACCATCTGTCCTTTGTCAGAATGTGCATCAAAACCTGTTTGGCTTCTCTCCTTACCAAAATCCAATGCAACTGGTGTCATTTCATGAATCTGGGGCGAGGCTAAAACCACCGCTATCATCAAGCCGGGGAAACCTTCTGATGACCAAGCTAGTCGTCAGCCCATATCTCTGCCAAGTATCTCTTATAAACTGCTTAGAGCATCTCCTCCTGGATCTCGCCACTGATGGAGCCCAACCTCCATAGGGGACAAATAAAAACAGAAAATGCTGGAAATACTCAGCAGTTTATGGCAGCAACTGTGTCAGAATGAGTATTTCCAGCATTTTCTGTTTTTATTTCAGATTTCCAGCATCTGCAGTATTTTGTTTCTCCTTAAGGAACAAACTGGATTCAGGCTTAGTAAGAGTCACATTGACCAAGTACCATTAAGACTGGCTACCAATATATGCTCAAGACAATGCTGCACTCAACCGCCTTCCAACAGCATATGACACTGCGTGGCAATATGTCTTCTATTAAAAGCTGTCAGACTTATAGAGTCCCAGGCTACAATGGATGTCCTTTCAATGCTCAGCAATTGAAAATAAAGGGTTGCACTTAGCCACCCAGCAAGCGTCACCAGGATCCTGAATGAAGGACTTCCCCAAGGCTTAACTGCAATCCTCTTCAAGATCAAAGTGAGCAACATGCTACCCATCACCTCTAGCAAGTTTGACTACGCAGATGATCAGGCCCTTGGCACCCAGGAAAGCAACTGAGGATGCCAGCAGCACATTGACCCAGGACTTCTAATGTGTTAGAGCAACATTCTCACCCACTGGCACCTCTCCCGAAACCCAACTCAAATCAATCACTGTTTTCCACCTCAGCAACCGACCGGCTAACAGCAGACTCCACGTCTCTTTTTGTGGCAAACTGGTCAAGAGTATTTGAAACAAAAAGCAGGAAATGCTGGAAAAAAACTCAGCAGGTCTGGCAGCATCTATGGAGACAGAAACAGAGTTAATGTTTCGAAGCCTTCTTCAGAGTTTCTTCGAAGAATATTTAAAACTGTTATATATGTTCAAATTCACTAGAATGATGCCTGGGCTAAGAGGGTTAAAATAATAAGGATAGATTGCACAGATTAGGATTGTATTCCATTGAGAATAGAATTTTACAGGTGATCAGTGATGACGACAACAATTGAAGGATTTGACAAGGTAGCCAGAGAGAAACAATTTTGTCTGGTGAGGGAGTACAGAAAAAGAGCTTAGCGTTAAAAATCAGAACCTGTGATGCTCAGGACTGATGTCAAACATTTCTTCACATAAGTGTGGTAGAAATCTGGAACTCACTTCCCCAAATAGCTGAGAAAACCAGAGAACAACTGAAAATTTCAAAACTGAGATCAGCAGGTTTTCCTTAGGCAAGGCTATTTATAGGAACATAAGAAATAGCAGCATGAGTAGACCATTCGGCACTTCAAGCCCACTCCACCAATGAGATCATGGCTGATCTACCTTAATACCATTTTCCTGCACTATTCCCATACCCCTTGATGTTTTTTTGTATGCAGAAATCTAGTGATCTCTATCTTGAAAATACTCAACAACTGAGCCTCAACTGCACTCTAGGGCAGAGAATTTAAGGGCTTTTCAGCATCCGCAGTATTTTGCTTTTATATTCGAGAACTTAAAGGACTTGGAACCAAGGCTGGATACTGCTCAGCCATGATCCTACTGATGACTAAAACTATACAAGGCACCAGTTAAACCACACCTAGAATACCGTGAACAGCTTTGGTCCCAAGTAGGTTCACTAGGTAGATTCCAGGTATGGAGGAATTTTTTTTATGGAGATGTGATTCTGTGAGAACAGGGTGAGTAGATTGGGCCTGTACTCATTGGAGATTAGAAGAATGAGAGGCAATTTTATTGAAACATAAGATTCATATATAAGGAATAATTGGCAATCTAGTTGTGCGAGGCCCCTTGGGAATGAGCGACCATAATAATGATAGAATTTTTCATCAAGATGGAGAATGATGTGGTTGATTCTGAGACTAGGGTCCTGAATCTTAATAAAGGAAACTACAATGGTATGAAACGCGAGTTGGCTATGATGGATTGGGAAAGGTTGCTTAAAGGGATGACGGTGAATAGGCAATGGCAAACATTCAAAGAGCACATGGGTGAACTGCAACAAATGTTTACTCCTGTATGGCGCAAAAGCTAAACAGGAAAGGTGGCCAAACCATGGCTTACAAGGGAAATTAGAGAAAGCATTAGATCCAAGGAAGAGTCATACAAAAAAAACAACAGACCTGAGGACTGGGAGCAGTTTAGAATTTAGCAAAGGAGCTCCAAGGGATTGATTAAGAAGGGGAAAATAGAGTACAAGAGTAAGCTTGCAGGGAACATAAAAACTGACTGCAAAAGTTTCTATAGGTATTTGAAGAGAAAAAGATTGGTGAAGACAAACGTCGGCCCCTTACAGTCAGAAACAGGGGAGCTTATAATGGGGAACAAAGAAATGGCTGACCAACTAAATACACACTTTGGTTCTGTCTTCACAAAGGAGGACACAACTAACATACCAGAAATGTTGGGGAACACAGTTTAGCGAGAGGGAGGAGCTAAAAGAAAATCAGTATTAGTAGGGAAATGATGTTGGGGAAATTGATGGGATTGAAGGCCAATAAATCTCCAGGGCCTGATAATCTACATCCCAGAATACTTAAGGAAATGGCCCTAGAAATAGTGGATGCATTGGTGGTCATCTTCCAAGATTCTATAGACTCGAACAGTTCCTACTGATTGGAGGGTAGCTAATGTAACCCCACTATTTAATAAGGGAGGTGGGGAGAAAACAGGGAATTATAGACCAGTCAGCCTGACATCGATAGTGGGGAAAATTCTAGAGTCCATTATAAAAAATTTAATAGCTGAGCATTTGGGAAACAGTGGCAGAATTGGACAAAGTCAGCATGGATTTATGAAAGGGAAATCATGCTTGACAAATCAATTGAAATTTTTCAATAATAACTAGTAGAGTTGATGAGGGGGAGCCAGTGGTTGTGGTTTATTTGGGCTTTCAAGGCTTTCAACAAAGTCCCACAAAAGAGATTAGCGTGTAAAATTAAAGTGCATGGAATCGGAGATAGTATATTGAGATGGATAGAAAACTGGTTGGCAGACAGGAAACAAAGACTAGGAATAAACGGGTCTTTTTCCGAATGGCAGACAGTGACTATTGTGGTACCGCAGGGATCAGTGCTGGGACCACAGCTATTCACAATAGATATTAATGATTTAGATGAGGGAATTAAATGTAATATCTCCAAATTTGCAGATGACACAAAGCTAGATGGGAGGGTGAGCTGTGAGGAGGTGCAGAGATGCTTCAGTGTGATTTGGACAAGCTGAGTGAGTGGGTAAATGCATGGCAGATGCAGTATAATGTGGATAAATATGAGGTTATCCATGTTGGTAGCTAAAACTGGAAGACAGATTATGATTGGCTTTAAATTGAGAGAGGGGAATGTGCAACAAGACCTGGGTGTCCTTGTACACCAGTCGCTGAAGGTAAGCATGCAGGTGCAGCAGGCAGCTAAGGCGGCAGATGGTATGTTGGCCTTCACATCAAGAGGATTTGAGTACAGGAGCAGGGATGTCTTGCTACAATTATACAGGGCCTTGGTGAGACCATACCTGGAATAGTTCATGCAGTTTTGGTCTCCTTATCTGAGGAAGGATGTTCTTGCTAGAGAGGGAGTGCAGCGAAGGTTTACCAGACTAATTCCTGGGATGGCGGGACTGACATATATGAGGAGAGATTGAGTCAGTTAGGATTATATTGGCTGGAGTTCATAAGAATGAGGGAGGGATCTCATAGAAACCTATAAAATTCTAACAGGACTAGACAGGATAGATGCAGAAAGGATGTCTCAGACGGTGGATGTCTCCAACGGTGGAAGAGTCCATAACCAGGGGGTCACAGTCTGAGGATACGGGGTAGACCATTTAGGACTGAGATGAGGAGAAATGTCTTCACCCAGAGATGGTGAGCTTGTGGAATTCGCTACCACAAAGGTAGTTGAGGCCAAAGTTTTCAAGAAAGCAGTTAGATATAGCTCTTGGGGCGAAAGGAATCAAAGGGTATGGGGAGAAAGCAGGAGCAGGCTATTGAGTTGGATGATCAGCCATGATCATAATGAATAGCAGAGCAGGCTCGAAGGGCCAAATGGCCTACTCCTAATCCTATTTTCCATGTTTCAATTCTTAGGGGGCTTGACAAGGTAGATGCGGAGAGGTTGTTTCTCCTTGTGGGAGAGTCTAGGACCAGACAGCTTAAAACAGATAAGGAGGAATTTCTTCTGAGGGTAGTTAATCTGTGGAACTCTTTACTGCAGAGGGCTGTAGAGGCTGGGTCGTTAAGTATATTAAAGGAGGAGATTGACATTTTTAATCAGCAAGAGAATCAAGGGTTATGGGGAAAAGGCAGGCAAGTAGAGATGAGGATTATCAGATCAGCATGATCTCACTGAGTGGCCTACCTCTGCTCCTACGCCCTTTGGTTTTATGATGGAATGCTCCTCTTTCCATGTTTTATGCTGTCGTTGGCATCTTGCTAACTGGGTAAGTTTATGGAAGTGCTATCGTGCCAACAGGCAGGATTATATAATTACAGCATGAGAAGTTTACGTAGCAAATTACCATTATATATTCGGGAAAATAAATTTATACTAGAAAAGAAGTGGGTAGAAACTGCTTTAAATAAGATTGCGCATAAGATGCGCGTTTCTTGCAGCTTAATTTGCAACTGTATAAACAACTGTGTCGAACAGCCGCATGCGCATTGTGTCTTGCTGCCCTTGCGCATGTGCAGCTCGCCGGCAACAAACCAGCCGAGCCAACGGCGCATGCCCAGCATGCCGGGCACGCAGCTACCCAGGTAACAACGCATGCGCCCCGTCTTCGACACGGGACTCCTCCTCCACTCGATCGCAATGGTTGTGAGAAGGGGAAACCGGACTGGCGGCCATTCGTCGCCGGAGACCTTGTAACGCAATCCTCCCCCGCTCCCCCCACCCACCCCACGACGGTCCAGCTTCCCTTCACACCTCGTTCCGAAGCGGATCCAGTTTGTAGACGGTCTGCAGCTGGTTCCGGAGCCGCATCGCGTTCGCCATCGGAGCGTCAACCGCCATGGCGCTGCGTCACTCTGCGTCTGAGTTCGATGTCATCACGTAGCCGCACGTGCCGCGCAAAGCGCCGCGTGATCGCAGCTGGACAACTGGGAAGCTGCAGGTAGAATAGCAATGGTGCAAATGGGGTAGGTGCAACAGGGAACAAGAACATGATGCTGTGAAATATAGACCACTATGGGACAGTATGATCAGAGATAGCATAGAGTACAATAGAAGGTACATCAGATCATGGGGCTAGCAGAAAGAGCACAATGCAATGAGAAATACAGCACCAGAGCCATGGACAATTTCCAGCTCAGTACCTGGGGACAACTGCAGTGTTGCAGGGCAACACTTCCCCAAGGAAGACAAAAGATTCTATGCTCTATTTCGAGGAACAACATAGAACCGGAGGACAGTAACAGCACAGAAATGAAGCTATTCAGCGAATAATTGTCATTTTTTTTCTTGTGTTATGTACCTTTAAAGAATGATATTTGTGTGCAAGATCACATGATCTGTAGTAAGCAATGGAGAGGAGTGTGGGCTACCTCAGCAGTCAGTGTGGAGGTAGAGTTGGGGTTGAAAGCACATGTTGGCTGCTTTTGAGTATATTGTAAATAAACTTAAAGTTTCCATCCAAGAAGTGTCTGCAGATCAACTCTATCATTGTGGGGGGGGGGGGGGGGGGGGGGTTGGCGGTATTGTCACTGGACTGGTATTCCAGAGACAAGAGTAATGCTCTACATGGTGAAATTTGAATTCAACAAAAATCTGGAATTAAGAGGCCAATGATGACCATGAAACCACTTGACTGGTGGTTCACAAATGTCCTTTAGGGAAGGAAATCTGCCATCCTTCCTTGGTCTGGCCTGCATGGTATTCTAGACCCACAGCAATGTGGTTGACTCATAACTGCCCTCTGAACAAGGGCTATTAGGGTATATGATGGGCAACAAATGCTGTCCTAGCCAGGGACACCCACATCCCATGAACATTTTTTTTTTTTTAAAAAAAGTATAACTCGGCCACCCTTACAAATACAGCCCATTGAGTCCACCCTTACAATACAGCAAACTGCCATTATCCCACTCTTAACCGTGAAGACTCTCTCAAGATTTACACAATTCCTTTTTTCAAAGCCACGTAAAATGTTGTTTTATAGAACATAGGCAGTAGGAGCAAGAGCAGGCCATTCAGCCCATCAAAGCTGTTCTACCATTCAAATAGATCATGGCTGATCATCTATAAGACCATAAGACATGGGAGCAGAAATTAGGCTATTCGGCCTATTGAGTCTGCTCCGCCATTCAATCATGGCTGATAAGTTTCTCAACCCCATTCTCCCGCCTTCTCCCTGTAATCTTTGATCCCCTTACCAATCAAGAACCTATCTATCTCGGTCTTAAATATACTCAATGACCTGGCCTCCACAGCCTTCTGTGGCAATGAATTCCATAGATTCACCACTCTCTGGCTAAAGAAGTTTCTCCTCATCTCTGTTTGAAAAGGTCTTCCCTTTACTGAGGCTGTGCTCTCGGGTCCTAGTCTCTCCTACTAATGGAAACATCTTCCCCACGTCCACTCTATCCAGGCCTTTCAGTATTCTGTAAGTTTCAATCAGATCCCCCCTCATCCTTCTAAACTCCAACGAATATAGACCCAGAGTCCTCAAACGTTTCTCATATGTTAAGCCTTTAATTCCTGGGATCGTTCTCGTGAACCTCCTCTGGACCTTCTCCAGGGCTAGAATATCCTTCCTGAGATACGGGGTCCAAAATTGCTCACAATATTCTAAATGTGGTCTGACCAGAGCCTTATAAAGCCTCAGCAGCACATCCCTGCTTTTATATTCTAGTCCTCTTGAAATAAATGCCAACATTGCATTTGCCTTCCTAACTACAGACTCAACCTGCAAGTTAACCTTAAGAGAATCCTGGACTAGGACTCCCAAGTCCCTTTGCACTCTAGATTTCTGAATTCTCTCCCCATTTAGAAAATAGCCTATGCCTCTAGTCTTCCTACCAAAGTGCATGACCTCACACTTGCCCATGTTATATTCCATCTGCCACTTCTTTGCCCATTCTCCTAACCTGTACAAATCCTTCTGCAGCCTCTCTGCCTCCTCAATATTACCTGTCCCTCCACCTATCTTTGTATCACCTGCAAACTTAGCCAGGATGCCCTCAGTTCCTTCATCTAGATCATTAATGTATAAAGTGAAAAGTTGTGGTCCCAACACTGACTCCTGAGGAACTCCACTAGTCACCGGCCGCCATCCTGAGAAGGACCCCCTTATCCCCACTCTCTGCCTCCTGCCAGACAGCCAATCTTCTATCCATGCTAGTACCTTGCCTCTAAAACCATGGGCTCTTATCTTACTGAGCAGCCTCCTGTGCGGCACCTTGTCAAAGGCCTTCTGGAAGTCCAAGTAGATAACATCCATTGGCTCTCCTTTGTCCTCCTGCTCGTTATCTCCTCAAAGAATTCTAACACATTTGTCAAGCGTGACCTCCCCTTGATGAAACCATGCTGACTTTGCCCTATTTTACCATGCACTCCCAAGTATTCTGAAATCTCATCCTTAATAATGGACTCTAAAATCTTACCAATGACCAAGGTCAGGCTAATCGGCTTGTAATTTCCCATCTTTTGCCTCACTCCCATCTTAAACAGGGGGGCTACACAGGATTTTCCAGTCCTCTGGGAACCTCCCTGACAGATCACCAATAACACCTCCACTATTTCTTCAGCTATCTCCTTCAGAACTCTGGGGTGTAATCCATCTGGTCTAGATGATTATCCACCTTCAGACCTTTCAGTTTTCCTAGCACCTTCTCCTTGGTAATGGCCACCATACTCACCTCTGCCCCCCACCCCCCCAACTCTCTTGAACTTTGGGGATGTTACTCATGTCTTCCATCGTGAAGACTGACGCGAACTACCTATTCAGTTCCTCCACTATTTTTGTTCCCCACTACTACTTCTCCAGCGTCATTTTCCAGCAGCCCAATGTCCACTTTTGCCTCTCTCTTACCCTTTATATATCTAAAAAAAACTCTTGCAATCTTCTTTTATATTACTGGCTAGTTTACCCTCATATTTAATCTTCTCCCTCCTTATTTCTTTTTTTGTTGTCCTCTGTTGGTCTTTGTAGGCTTCCCAATCCCCTGGTTTCCCACTGCTCTTCGCCGCATTGTATGCTTTCTCTTTAGCTTTTATGCTGTCCCTGACTTCCCTTGTCAGCCATGGTTGCCTCGTCCTCCCTTTTGTATGCTTCTCATTCCTAGGGATGAATTTTTGCTGTGTCTCCCAACTTACTCCCAGAAACTCCTGCCATTGCTGTTCCACTGTCTTTCCTGCTAGGCTCATCTCCCAGTCAATTCTGGCCAGCTCCTCCCTCTGTAGTTGCCTTTATTCAACTGTAGTACCATTACATCTAATTCCAGCTTTTTCCTCTCAAATTGCAGGGTGAATTCTATCATATTATGGTCACTTCCTCCTGAGGGTTCCTTCACCTAAGCTCCCTTATCAAATCTGCCTCATTACACATCACTAAATCTAGAATTGCCTGTTCCCTAGTGGGCTCCACCACAAGCTGCTCCAAAAAGCCATCTCATAGACATTCCACAAATTCCTTTTCCCAGTCTACCTGCATATTGAAATCCCCCATGATCACTGTAACCTTGCCTTTCTTGCACGCCTTTTCTATCTCCTGGTGTATCTTGTGCCCCACATCCTGACTACTGTTCGGAGGTCTGTACATAACTCCCATTATGGTTTTTTTTTTTTAAAACCTTTGCGGTTCCTCAACTCTACCCACACAGATTCTACATCATCTGACCCAACGTCATTTCTTGCTATCGATTTCATTTCATTTCTTACTAACAAAGCAACCCCACCTCCTCTGCCAACCTGCCTATCTTTTCGATAGGATGTATATCCTTGGTTATTTAGCTCCCAGTCCTGATCCCCTTGCAGCCATGTCTCCGTAATGCCCACCACATCATACCTGCCAATTTCAATCTGCGCCACAAGCTCATTTACCTTATTTCGTATACTGCGTGCATTCAGATACAACACCTTCAGTCCTGTATTTCCCGTCCCCTTTCTCATTGTCATCCCTTTATCTGATGTGCTTGAAGTTAGATTCCTAGCCCTTTCCAAACACTCTGTCCTATTTTGTGTTCTGGAGAATTTAATAGCCTCTCCTGGGCTCTCCTTTCTTTTCAGTTTTTTCATAATTTTCCATGAAGTTGAATCTACCCCCCCACATGCTAACCTGCTGCTTTGTTTCCCATTAGGCATACTTCTTGGAGTTTTACCCCCCCAACTTTCTCGCTTAAAGTCCTGTTGACCACCCTATTTACCCTTCTCGCTAGAACATTGATCCCAGATCGGTTCAAGTGGAGACCATCACAACAGTACAGGTCCCTCCTGTTCCAATACTGATGCCAGTGCCCCACGAAATGGAACCCCTCTTTCCCGCACCACTCCTTTAGCCACGTGTTTACTTCCCTTATTCTCGCGTCCCTATGCCAATTTGCACATGACTCGGGTAGTAATCCAGAGATTATAACCCTTGAGGACCTGTTCTTTAATTTAGTTCCTAGTTCCTGATAATCCCCAAACAGGTCCTCTTTCCTAGTCTTACCTATGTTATTTGTCCCGATGTGGACTACAACAACTGGATCGTCCCCCTCCCTCTCCAATATCCTTTCAAGCCAATCAGAGATGTCCCTCAACCTGGCACCGGGCATGCAAGATACCAACTGGGACTCTCAATCCTGCTTACAATGGAAGCTATCAATTCCCCTAATTATAGAATCTCCTACAACTACCACTTGTTTTTTTGCTCCCCCCTCTTGAATGGCCTCCTGTGCCACGGTGCCGTGGTCAGCTGGCTCATCCTCCCTACAGCCCTGTTCCTCATCCACACAGGGAGCAAGTACCTCATACCTGTTGGACAAGGTCAAGAGCTGAGTCTCCTCTGTTCCTGAACACAGGATCCTTCTACCTGCCTCACTTGCAGTCACACCCTGCTGACCACTGACTGGACTTGAGGTACTTAATCTACCGGGTGTGACCGCCTCCTGAAACAAAGCGTCCAGGTAACTGTCCCCCACCCGGATGTGCCGCAACGTCTGGAGCTCAGACTCCAGCTCATCAATTCTGAGCCAGAGTTACTCCAGCAACCAACACTTGCCGCAGTGACCACATCTGCAGCTCACAATGGGATCTGCCAGCTCCCACATCATACAGCTACAGCACATCAGCTGCCCAGCCATCTCTACTTAGATAATTAATTTATTAATTAGCTTTGCAGTGTTTTTTTTTTCAAATTTGGTGCAGATTTCCTACCAACCAATCAGGTCACAGCTTTCCTGTGACGTCACTTTTTTCAGTTTTGGCTTCAGTTACTCTGTGCCCCGAGGTCACCGCTCCGTTGCTCCTCCCTCCAAGTCTGCTCCTACAGACAAGGCCGCAAATCCCCGAGGTAAGCTAGATTTATACTCACCGTTCCGGTGCTCCTCTCTCCGAGTCTGCTCCCAGATTTACTTACCAATCAGCTGCTTTCTTTAAAATCCACTTTCAGAAGAGTGTCCCTCGCAGGTCTGGTGCACTCTTGAAGACACTGCCTCTTCCTCTCTCTCTGTTTTTAGGCTTGAGGAGGGAGGGAGGGATGGAAACACTACAGCAATGTAATGTTTGGGGCTATTCCATTCTTTGACAGTGTGTCCTCCTCGATTCCCTCCTGAGTCTTGGTGACTACGATGACTTCTCCCAGAATGCTTCAGTCACTTCTCACCAGTGCCCTCTATTGGATGCTACCTCATTTTTCCCCCACTACCCCCATATCCCTTGATGTCATTAATATCCAGAAATCTATCAATTTCTGTTTTGAACATGCTCCACGACTGAGCTTCCACAGCCCTCTGGGGTAGAGATTTCCAAATATTCACCACCTTGTGAAGAAAGTCCCCCTCATCTCAGTCTTAAATGGCTTGCCCATACTCCGACTCTGTCCCCTAGTTTTAGATTGACCAGGGTAAACATCCTATCCATGTCTACCCTTTAAGAATTTTGTATGTTTGAATGTGATCACCTCTCATTCTTCTAAACTCTAGGGAATACAGGCTCAGTTTCCTCAATATCGCCTCATAAGACAACCCTGCCATCTCCAGGATTAGTCTGGTGAGCCTCTGTTGCACTCCCTCTATAGCAAATACATCCTCCCTTAAATAAGCACAAAACTGTGCACAATAGTCCAGCTGAGGTCTCACAAGGCTCTATATAATTACAGCAAGATATCTTTACTCCTTTCAATAAAGGCCAACATAACATTTGTCTTCCCACTTGTTTGCTGCACCTGCATGTTAGCTTTTAGCAGCTCGTGAACAAAGACACAGGTCCCTTTGGACATCAACACTTCCCAACCTCCCACCATTTAAGAAATACTAAGCTCTGCAGTCCTGCCACATCCAGACATGAACAATACAATAAACAACTCAGGCTCCACAAAACTCATCAATGATTGGGATCATCAGTGTAAAAGATAAGGCTGAAGCATTTGATGCCAGTCTTTAGCCAATTCAATTCATTCCATGTGATATCAAGAAACAGCCAAAGGCACTGGATACTGCAAAGACTATGGGCCCTGACAATATTCCAGCAATAGTGCTGAAGACTTGTGCTCCAGAACTTGCTGTGCCCCTAACCAAGCTGTTTCAGTACAGCTACAATATTGATATTTACCTGGCAAATTGCCCAGGTATACCCTGTACACAAAGAGCAGGACAAACCCGAACCAGCCAATTACCACCCCATCAGTCTACTCTCCATCATCAGTAAAGTGATGGAAAGGGTCTTCAATAGTGTTATCAAGCGACACTTGTTTAGCAATAATCTGCTCACTGACGTGCAGTTAGGGTTCCGCCAAGGTCACTCAGCTCCTGACCTCATTACAGCCTTGGTTCAAACATGGACAAAAGAGCTGAAATCCAGAGGTGAGGCAAGTGTGACTGCCCTTGACATCAAGGCCACATTTGCCTGAATGTGGCATCAAGTGGCCCTAGCAAAACTGGAATCAATGGGAATCGGGGAAACTCTCCGTTGGTTGGGGTCAAACCTAGCATTTCAGCTCCAGGACATCGCTGTAAGAGTTCATCAGGATAGTGTCCTAGGCCCAACCATCTTCAGCTGCTTCATTAATGACCTTCCTTCCATCATAAGATCAGAAGTGGGGATGTTCACTGCTGATAGCGCAATGTTCAGTATCATTTGGGGCCCCTCAGATACTTGGCCAATCCACGTCTAAATGCAGCAGGACCTGGAGAATATCCAGGTTTGGGCTGACAAGCGACAAGTAAAATTCACACCACACAAGTGCCAGGCAATAGCTATCTCCAACAAGAGAGAATCTAACCATCGCCCCTTGACACTCAAAGGCATTACCATCGCCAAAGCCTCCACTATAAACATCCTGGAGGGTTACCATTGAACTAGACTAGACTTATAAATACTGTGGCTACAAGAACAAGTCAGAGGTTAAGTTTCCTACATTGAATAATTTGCCTCCTGACTCCCCAAAGCCTGTCCATGATTTACAAGGCACAGGTCAGGAGTGTGATGGATTACTCTCCACTTGCCTGGATGAGTGCAGCCCCAACAACACAAGAAACTTGACGCTTTCCAGGACAAAGCAGCCCACTTGATTGGCAAACATTCCCTCCACCACCAATGTACAGTGTGTACCATCTAAAAGATGCACTGCAGGAACTCACCAAGGCTCCTTAGATAGCACCTTCCAAATCCATGATCTCTACCATCTAGAAGGACAAGGGCAGCAGATGGATGAGGAGACCACCACCTGGAAGTTTCCCTCCAAGACACTCGCCACCCTGACTTGGAAATATATCACTGCTCCTTTACTGTTGCTGGGTCAAAATCCTGGAACTCCCTAACAGCACTATGGGTGTACTTACATGAAACTAGATTCAAGAAGGCAGCTCACCACAACCTTCTTAAGGGCAATTAGGGATTGGCAATAAATGCTGGCCTAGCCAGCAACACCCACATCCCATGAAAGAATAAAGGAAAGATGAATTGGAGCACAGTGCTATGTGAAATAACACTCTCGAATTGATTATGCTCTCTACTACTCTACTACTACTGCTGCTCCTTAGCACCATTGGGTTATATATTACATTGATGTTTTCACCCTTATAACCATAGTTTCTCATAGGTTCATGAGGAGAGATTTAAAGCTCGGAGGGGTAGAGAAACATAGAAACCAGGAGCAGGAGTAGGCCATTCAGCCCTTCGAGCCTGCTCTGCCATTCATTATGATCATGGCTGATCATCCAACTCAATAGCCTGCTCCCGCTTTCTCCCCATATCCTTTGATCCCGTTTGCCCCAAGAACTATATCTAACTCCTTCTTGAAAACGTACAATGTTTTGGCCTCAACTACTTTGTGGTAGCGAATTCCACAGGCTCACCACTCTCTGAGTGAAGAAATTTCTCCTCATCTCAGTCCTAAATGGTCTACCCCATATCCTCAGACTGTGACCCCTGGTTCTGGACTCCCCCACCATCGGGAACATCCTTCCTGCATCTACCCTGTCTAGTCCTGTTAGAATTTTATACGTTTCTATGAGATCCCCTCTCATTCTTCTGGACTCCAGCGAGTATAATCCTAACCGACTCAATCTCTTCTCATATGTCAGTCCCACTATCCCAGGAATCAGTCTGGTAAACGTTCGCTACACTCCCTCTATAGCAAGTACATCCTTTCTCAGATATAGAGATCAAAACTGCACACAATATTCCAAGTGTGGTCTCACCAAGGCCCTGTATAATTGCAGTAAGACATCCCTGTTCCTGTACTCGAATCCTCTGGCTATGAAGGCCAACATACCGTTTACCTTCTTTACCGCCTGCTGCACCTGCATGCTTACCTTCAGCGACACTCAGGTCTTGTTGCACATTCCCCTCTCTCAATTTATAGCCTTTCAGAAAATAATCTGCCTTCCTGTTTTTGCTACCAAAGTGGATAACCTCACATTTATCCACATTATACTGCATCTGCCATATATTTTCCCACTCACTCAACTTGTCCAAATCACCCTGAAGCATCTCTGCATCCTCCTCACAGCTCATCCTCCCAGCCAGTTTAGTGTCATCTGCAAATTTGCAGATATTATATTTAGCTCCCTCATCTAAATCATTTATATTGTAAATAACTGGGGTCCCAGCACCGATCCCTGCAATACCCCACTTGTCACTGCCTGCCATTCGGAAAAAGACCCATTTATTCCTACTGTTTCCTGTCTGCCAAACAGTTTTCTATCCATCTCAATACACTACCCCCAATCCCATGTGCTTTAATTTTACACGCCATCCAAGCAGAGATTTATTGGGGATTTATCAAATTCATAATGACTGACTTGGGTCAATACAGGAAGCAGACTTCCTCAGGGAGGCCAGTGATAAGAATGATCAATTTAAACTTGTCAGTAAGAGAGCAAAGTGATTAGGAGAATGGCTGGAATATGGAATGCTTTGCCTCGAGGAATAGCTGAGGAAGAGAGCACTGCATCTTTTAAAGGAACCATTCGATTGATATTTGAAGCAGAGGAAACTATGGGGCAACGTAAAGAACATGGGACTGAATATGGCAAAAAGCCAGAAGAGACAACAGACCAAATGGGCTACTCCTATCGTGCTGTCAAGTTCTATTAACAACTCTAAAGCCATATTCTTCAGCCATCATCAAATCCACATCCTAGCCCGTGGTCTCCTATCCCCAGATACTCAAGCTTAATCCAATGGTGTGTATCCTTGGCTCCTTGCCAAGGATGGAGCTTCAATCCCCCACGTTCAGTCCACATCATCACTACCCACCGACAAATCCAACACATTTTGTTTCTGTCCCGATATCCTTGCTGTTGCTCAAACCTCCATCCACCCAATGTGGAAACACCAGATTCAATTCTTTCAATACCCTTTCCACTTGTCCGGCCTACATAAACAGACCCACGGGGGTCATTATGAGACCCTTTTTTATTCAATATCACCAGAAATCCATTTTTATTCAATATCACCAGAAATTAAGAGCTAGGAGTTACAAGCACTATTGCTAAATTTGCAGTTTGATCAGGTAAACATAGAGATGCTTCCACCTGTGGGGAGACTAGGGCCACAAGCATCAGATGATCAGAAATAAATCTAGAGGAACATAAGTACATGGGAGCAGGAGTAGGCCATATAGCCCTTCAAGCCAGCGACACCTTTCGAGAAGGTCATGGCAGATCTGGTTGCGGTCTCAACTCCACTTTGCCATCTGTCCACCCATTACCCTTGGCTCTCTAATCTGTCTAACTCTGCTTTGAATAAATTCAATGATCCAGCCTCCATTGCTCTCTGGGGAAAGAGAATTCTAGACACTAAACTACTCTATTGAGAGAAAAAAATTCTCATCTCTCTTAAACAGTAGACCTCTCACTCTTAAACTGTGTCCTCTGGTTCTAGTCTCCCCCACAAGCGGAAACATGCTCCTGGTAGTTACCCTATCAAATCCCCTCAGGATCTCATATGTTTCAGTTAGGTCACCCCTCATTCTTCTAAACTCCAATGGGTATAGGGCCAACCTGTTCAACCTTTCTTCATATAAGCCCCTCATCCCAAAAAGGAGTCAAATCCTGTAGGGAATTCAGGAGAAACTTCTTTACCTGGGGAAGTGGCAGGAATGTGGAACTCAATACCAGAAGTAGTTGAGGCAAATCGTATAGACACATTTAGGGGGAAGCTAAATAATCACATGAGAGAGAAAGGAATAAACAGCTATGTTCATAGGATATGATGAAAAGGAGACTCACATGAAGCATAAACACCAGCATGAATCAGTTCAGCCAAATTACCTGTTTCTATTTTGATATTCTTCAAAGGGGGATTAAAACATCCAGGAAAGGGGCTGTTACTTAAATGGAAAGAAAATGGGAAAATAATGGTTATTGTCATAATAGGTTCAAACACCACAAGTTAAAAAGAAGGAAGTTAAGAACAAGAAACAGAAGGAACATTGAAGTGGGGTTTTAACCATGTGAAAGAGGCAACTCATCGTAGTTCTGGAGAAGGGATTGAAGGAGACAGTAAATCAGTAGATTGAATTATATCCTTAACCATCATACTTGCCCTCTAAATTACTGGAACGAGGACAATACTGACCTCTTGAGTGGATTTAATGGGATTTGGAAACTTAGAACAGAACAGAACATCATATTCACAGCTCTTGGGATAAAACTTGAAGTCATTGAAGGACTTGGAAGGCACATCACTCTTCCGCTCTGACATGATGTGGTTTCCCAAATACATCAGAGAGCCATAGCTCACACATCCCTTCACACAGGCTCCTTCCTATATCAACCACCCAGGTTGATTGGATCTGTTGCAAAATATGGATTGGAGCATGTACAAACCAGTGGAATGGATGTGTCAACCATAGGAACAGGAGGAGACCATTCAGCCCCTTGAGCCTGTCCTACCATTCAGTTAGATTATGGCTAATGTAGTTTAACTACATATATCCAGTTTGGTTCTGTAACCCTTAACACCCCAATCTAACAAAAATATATCAGTGTCAGTTTAAAATTTTTAGTAGATCTCAACAGCTTTTTTGGGGGGAGGTTAAGAGTTCCAGATTTCCACTACTCTTTGTGTGAAGTAGTGCTTTCTGACACCACCTCTGAAGGGCTAATTTTAAGGACACACCCTTATTTGGACTCCCACCACCAGAGGAAATCATTTCTCTCATTACCTGATCAACTCCTTCAATCGGCTTAATTTAGAACACCCCTTAGTCTTCTATACCCAAGGAAAGTATAGCCTGTGCAACTTGAACTCATAATTTAACCCTGTTAGCCCTAGTATGATCCTGAATCACAAAACCTGGACTGGAATTTTAGTCACCAATGCTAGGGGAGGCAATGATGTATTGTTGTTGGACTAGTAATCTAGAGACCCAGGGTAATGCTCTAGGGACTCAGGTTTGAATCTTGCCATAGCAGATGGTGGAATTTGAATTCAATAAAAATCTGGAGTTAAAAGTCTAATGATGACCATTGTTGATTGTTGTAAAAACCCATCTGGTTCACTAATATCCTTTAGGGAAGGAAGTCTGCAGTCATGGGGCTGGGGTTCTCTAGACTCCACATTTTGCCTCAGAGTCCCTTGTGTAGAGGAGGGGAGAATACAGCCATGGGTGTGAATTCCACACAGCTGTTTAATGACCTCTACCGTAATACCTCTGTTCCAAATGAGGACAACGTCGGAGTGAGCCGTGATGTCCATTTAATGGTTTCTCAAATCCCTCTGCAAAGGCTGCTCGATGAAGTTAACTGCCATTGCCCAAACCAGTGGGAAGGCAACAGATTTTTAAGGGCCTGTAGGCGTCCAGATGTTGGACTGTATAACAAGAAGGATGGTGCTTTGAAAGTAATTCTGAGAGCAGTGTACAATTTTCCTGAGAGTTGTAACATGATGCTGTAGAAATGCTGGGATTTGTTCTCTTCCACTGAGTTCTTTGCTTCTACCAACCCCCTAATGCCTATCACCCTCCCTTACTCATTGGCCTTTCAAGTCTATCAAGTTACTTCCCCCTCCATGATATTACCCAAATATCTATTAGCTCAGATTCTTCAACCTCATCACTCTCTTACCCTATCGCTGCCCCGTCACCCACTTTTGACCCCTCATATTGATTCGTTTGGATTCCTCATCCCTATCACTCCGTCAGCTATCAACTTGCATTCTTGTGAATTGATTTCCTTCTCCTCACTCACAAATCCTCCCACAGCCTTGTCTTGCTCCACACTGCCTAAGCCATTGTTTCCTGTGGTCTGTTCGCTCCCCATGCCTCTGCTTGGTCCTTCCTCTTTGTAATTGAATGTTGATCATTCAGCCACTACACCCCTGCCTTCCAGTTAACCTCCCCAAAAATACTTCACCTCATTCTCCATCCTTCAAAGGACTTTCCCTCTTCCTCCTATAATCCCTTCCACATCACTTCAGTGGGTAACACTCTCTCCTCCAAATCAGAAGGTTGTTGGTTCAGATTCCATGCCAGGGTCTTGAGGACAAAGTCTAGGCTCACAAGTCAGGAGTGTGATGAAATACTCTCCACTTGCCTGGATGAGTGCAGCTCCAACAGCACTCAAGAAACTCAACACCATCCAGGACAAAGTGCCTGCTTGTTGGGCACCCCATCTACCACCTTCAACAATCACTCCCTTCACCACACGTGCACAGTGACAGCAGTGTGTACCATGTACAAGATGCACTGCAGCAACTTACCAAGGCTCTTTTGACCTTTCCGTGCTGTAGCCATTCTATAATTTTATGACAGCGCCTTCCAAACTCACACCCTCTGCACTTAGAAGATACATATGAACACCATGACCTGCTGGGCTTCAAGAAAGCAGCTCACCACCACCTTCCCAAGGACAATCAGTGAAGGTCAATAAATTATGGCCTTGCCAGTGATGCTCAAACTGCATGAAAGAATAGAAAAATTCCCAATGCAGTACTGAGGGAGTGCTGCACTGTCAAGGTGCTGTCTTTCAGGTGAGAGGTAAACAAAGGCTATGCCTGTGCTCTCAGTGGATGTGAAAATCCTGTGGCACACTTCAAAGAAGCTCTCCCCATGTCCTGGATAAGATTAAATCTCAACCAATCTCAACAGCTTATTTGGTCATTAATTCACTGCTCTTTGTGGGAGCTTGCTGTGCACAATTTAGCTATAGAATTTCTTACGAAAGCGACCAAACTTCAAAAGCACTTCGCTTTCTGTAAAGTACTTTATTTTCTGGGGAAGCCTTAGGTCGTGAAAGGCGCTGTAGAAACGTAGTTCTTTCTTTCCTGTGTCTTAGTTTTTGTTATTGCCCCAATGCCCCACCAGATGGCGCCAGTTTTCAAGGAATGAGAGTCATAGGTGGTCAATTGAACTACAGTGAGGATGAAATTGGCCTGGGACATTGGACTGGGGTTAAACCAGCAGCTGATTATTCATCATGCCCAATCCTCTTTCCACTGAAGTTCACAGAACGATAGTACAAACTCTTTTTGGAGATATGCTTCCTGGTCTCTCTGTCACTGTTATTTGAAATTAAAAATCTTGGCTATAGTTTTCAAGTCAATGGAAGATATAAAAGCTGGCACAGAGTGTGACAGGCTGCTGATTCCCACTGATTTCACACTGCTGGCTTAGACCAATTTCACCCTTGGTGATTTCAGTTACTGTATGCCTCTCATTCCTGACAGGAAATAACAGTCCAGGATAAATGGCCTGCCATGTTACCTTATTTCTGAGCTCAAGATGACTACTGATACGGGAGTGGGGAGGGTAAAGAACAGGTTGTACCTGATAGAACCGGCCAAAAATTTGACTTGTTCTACCAAATCCTATCATGTGTGGTTAGGCCGCCATCTGGTGGTAGCATTCAGTAATTGTTTAATCATGGCTTTCGAAAAATAGAAGGTATATGAAATAAATACTTACGTGTATATAGTGGCTCCCATGACCTCAGGATGTCAGAAAGCGCTTTGCAGCCCGTAAAATATTTTTTAAGTGCAGTCAACTCTCCAAGGCTCCTTCGACAGCATCTCCCAAACCCATGACCTTTACCACCTAGAAGGACAAGGGCAGTAAACACACAGGAACACCAGCACTTGCAAGCCACTCACCATTCTGATTTGGAAATATGTCGCCGTTCCCTCATTGTCACTGGAACAAAATCCTGGAACTCCCCCCCTAACAGCACTGTGGATGTACCTACACCCCATGGACTGCAGAGGTTCAAGAAGGCAGCTCACTACCACCTTCTCAAGGGCAACTCAGGATGGGCAATAAATATTGGCCAAGCTACCGACGCCCACATCCTAAGAATGAATTAAAGAAAAGGAAGTGCCACAGACAATTTGTGCAGAGCAAGATCCCACAAGCAATAATGAGATAGTGACCAGATCATTTATTTTTGATGTTGGTTCAGGATAAATGTCAGCTAGAACATCTTCAAAGTGGTATGGGACCTTTTACGTTCACATGAAAGGTGCTTCGGTTCAACGTGTCAGCTGAAAGATGGCACCTCCAGCAGAGTGGCACTCCCCCAGTATTGCACTGGGAATGGTGTCCTAAATTTTTGTGATCAAGTCTCTGCATATGAAGGAATGAGCAAATTTTGTTTTCTCGATCCTCAATCCTTCTATTCACAAAGGTGCTGATCACGTTGGGGTACAGATCCACAGAAACTGATCCCACAGCTGAATAGCAGAGAGACTTATATCTGATCTATCAGTTCATTAACAGTGACATGGAGTCAGGCAAAGGGGTGGGCGAGGGTGTGGTGGGGGAATTAACCGCCCAGTAAAGGGGCAGAATGAAATGCAGGGCAGAAGGTGCCCTAGGTGAATTGCTTATGCAGAGAGCCAGTACAAGCACAAAGGTGCAAATGACATTTATTGCAAGATTCCATCTAAACTGAAGCCAGATATATGCATTCCTTAATATAAAGGGATTGAACATGCAACCTTTGACATTATTAGCACCATGTTCTGACCACCTAAGCTAACCGATTGATTAATCCCTCTTTATATGTGCTCAAGATACTTAATCCACCTGTTTACCCTTAATCTTATCAATACAATTAACGTAACTTTAACATAGATTGCCTTGGAAATCTTTGACATTTCTCTGGTTTTCTTGATCTCCATACATCAAAATTCTACAATGGAAGGGAAAGAAAGGGAAACAAAGCGAGAAAAAAGAGAGCAAAATAACAGAATGTAAGAGAATAAGAGCAGGTGCAGGCCATTTGGCCTCTCCACCATTCAATAAGATCATAGCTGAACTTGTCCATCAACTCCACTTTCCCACCCGCTCTCAATCCCACATGAAAAAGTTTTTAATCATTCTCAGGATATGGGTATTTCCGGCAAGGATGGTAGTGGTGGACCTTTCTCTCGAACCGCTGCAGTCCATGTGTTGAAGGGAAAGAAACAAAGAATAAGGAAGAGAAAGTCGACACGCTGCTACAAATTATCTTTCCTCTGTGGGCTATGTGATGGATGCAACTTGCTAATTTCATTTACGTCTTTTCGGGAGAGGCTGGCTTGCCTCCATTTAAACAAATCGAAAGTTATCAAAAAGGCTAATGGAATATTAACCTTTATCTCAAGGTTGCTGGAATATAAAGGAAGTGATACATCAGTTGTGTAGAGTCCTGGCTTCAACCATCTCTAGCTCCTTCATCATGACCTTGCCCTCCGAGATAAGATCAGAAGTTGGCATGTTTATTGACAATTGCACAATTCCATGCTCATATGCAACAAGACCTGGACAACATTCAAGCTTGGGTTAACAAGTGGCAAGTAACATTTTTGCCACACAAGTGCCAGGCAATGACCATCTCCAACAAGAGAGAATCTAACCATCGCCCCTTGACATTCAAATGCATTACCATCATTGATTTTCTTTTATTCATTTAAGGGATGTGGGCTTCGCTGGCTAGGCCAACATTTATTGCCCATCCCTAGTTGCCCTTGAGAAGGTGGTGGTGAGCTGCCTTCTTGAACTGCTGCAGTCCATGTGGTGTAGGTACATCTACTGTGCTGTTAGGGAGGGAGTTCCAGGATCTTGACCCAGCAACTGTGAAGGAACGGCTCAATACCATCCAGAACAAAGCAGCCCTCTTGATTAGCATCCCATCCCCCACCATAAACATTCACTCCCTCCACTACCAACACACAGTGGGAGCAGCGTGTACCATCTACAAGATGCAATGTAGGAATTCACCAAGGCTCCTTCAACAGCAACTTCCAAACCCGTGACCTCTACCACCTAAAAGGACGAAGGCAGCAGATGCAGGGGAACACCACCACCTGCAGCTACTCACCATCCTCACCTGGAAAGATATCGCCGTTCCTTCAATGTCACTGGGTCAAAATCCTGGAACTCCCTCCCTAGCAGCACTGTGGGTGTACCTACACCACATGGACTGCCATGTTTAAAAATGCATAATCTCATGAAAGAATGAAAAAAGGCTCTTGGTCAGATCCACTGCTTTTAAGACAAAAAATCTGATTTATTCTCAGGATGTGGCTGTTGCTGGCAAGGCCAGCATTTGTTGCCCATCCCTAATTGCCCTTGATCTGAGTGGCTTGCTAGGCCATTTCAGAGGGCAGTTAAGAGTCAACCACATTGCTGAGAGTCTGGAATCACATGTAGGTCAGACCAGGGAAGGACGGCAGATTTCCAAGGACATTAGTGAACCAGATGGGTTTTTATGTCAATTGATAATCATTGATGCCACCATCTCCCCCATCTAAACCTTTCTTTCTTTACTAGTCTCATTACCACCCCCTCTTTGCTTTGCTCTATCATCCTGCACCATTTCAAAGTCCTCAGCTTTTGTTCTTTCATCCCTTTCTCCCCCTTTCCCTCCCTCTATATTTTTGAAAAGCTGTTATACCTGTCACTCCTTCCAGTTCTGCTGAACGGTCACCATCCTGAAACACTGGGCAGAATCTTACAGAGGTGACAGGAGTCTTACTGGGTGCCCTGTACTTTAAGGGATTGTCCCATTATTTTGATGTTTGCCCCATGTCCCTTAAGAGACGTCTTTTGTTCCCTATTCCCAGGACAGCCTGAAGGAAACTAATCCTGGGAATCTCCAGGGTGAGCTTGAGTGATTCGAGCGGGACAGTAAGCGGGTGAGTCAGCCAGCAGAGAGGTGGTAATGTTCAGACTCAGTGAGATGCAAGTTTTAGTTGTTTGTAACCAGCCCCCACTGCCCACTATGGTGTCAAGGCCACCACTAACCGCGCCCTGACCCCAACTCCCCAGCCGCATGGTCAGTAGCATTTTGCCATCCCAATCCCATGGCCAAGGTGTCCCTTAATTTGTTTCATAAGAGCTGGTCACCCTGGGGTCTCGTCCGCCAGCAGGAGAGCCGACGAGACCTCCATGTCGCCTCTTTCAGGGAAGGCCTGCTGCACCTTGTGCCACTCAGGCGCTTGACAGCCCAGGCGCGAGCCTTCCCCCAGGATCAAGGACCCTCAGCCTGTCGCGAGCGGCCAGCCAATCAGAGGCAGTATTCAGGCGCGCCACTAAGGAGGCAGTGGCTGCCTCCGGTACTACATCACCTGAGGCCTTGGATTGAGGAGGGACCCAGGCCAGAGGCGAGCGATGGCGGGAAGGGAGTCGCAGGGTGGGAGACGTGGGGAAGGAGGGGGCGGGGTGGGGGGGGTGGTGGGTGGCTGTCAGCATCAAGGGCAGGGGGCTCTGTCTCAGCGGGCCCGCTCCCTCCCAATACCAGGTCCCTCAGTCAGACAGAGAGTGCTTTTGAATGAAGGACAACCCCATCCCCACCACAGGAGCCTGCAAGGTTGGCTTTTCACCCTTGCCCTCCGCTGGGTTAATACCCCTGATGGCTGGATGAGGCCCTTGAGTGGGCCTCACTCGGTGGAGGAGCGGGAAGGCGTCTACAGTCCTTCCCGCCCCGGACTTAATCAGGCTGGAGGCAGGAGGGTGGCAGTGTCTCTGCCTGCTGCCCTCCTGCTCAGTTAAATGTCCTCCCCCACCAAATTCCTCTCGGTGGAGGGCGCAAGATTGCACCCATCAACTCTTGTTTCTCTCCCTCCACAGACCTGTCTTGAATTTCCAATACTTCCTTTTTCAGTTGCAGATTTCCAGCATCCGCAGTATTTCACCTGTGTTTCAGGATGGTGTATGATTTGGGGAGACGCTTGGAGCAATTTGGGTTCAGCTTTGCGCACTGTACTGTACCTCAGGCTGGTTGACCTTGGAAGAGAGGCTGTGTACATTCACCAAAAGGGGACCAGTGTTAAAATCCCGAGTGGAGAGCTTGCATTCCTTTGATGTTAGAAGATTGGGTCTGATCCAGTTGAGGTGTATAAAATGTTAAAGGGATGGTTAGATTTGAGAGAAATTATTTCCACTGGCAGGGGCGGGGGTGGGGGGGGTGGTGGGGGGGTGGAATCAAGAAGAGGGCACATTCTTAAAATTAGAAGAAGGCTATTCAGAAGTGAGATCAGGAAGCATTTCTTTACACAAAGGGTAGGGGAGCGGGAACTCTCACCCCTGCACCCCACCTCCAAAGAAAAAGGTGTGGGGGTGCTGGAGGTCAATGAGAGCTTTCAAGCTCGAGAGCGATAGATTTGTATTGGATAAAAGCTATCAAGGAGCAAAGGTGTCTGCGTGGAGTTGAGGTGCAGGGAAGGATCACTAGGCTGATACCCGGGAAGGCAGGATTGTCGTAGGAGGAGAGATTGGTTCGACTGGGGCTGTGTTCACTAGAGTTTAGAAGAATGAGAGGGGATCTGATTGAAACGTATAAAATTCTAACAGGGCTAGACAGACTGGATGCAGGGAGGATGTTTCCCCTGGTTGGGGGATCTAGAACCAGGGGCCACAGTCTCAGGATATGAGGCAGGCCATTTAGGACTGAGATGAGGAAAAAATTCTTCACTCAGAGGGTGGTCAACCTGTGGAATTCTCTACCACAGAAGGCTGGTGGAGGCCAAGTCATTGAGTATATTCAAGAAAGAAATTGATAATTTTTTTTGGTTATGAGGGTCATCGAGGGGTATGGAGAGAAAGCGGGAATATGGCGTTGAGATAGGGGATCAGCCATGATCGTATTGAATGGCAGAGCAGGCCCGAAGGGCTGAAGGGCCTACTCCTGCTCCTAGTTTCTAAGCGTGATGTCGGGAAACAAACACTCCGTCACACAAAGTGCAGTGGAAATCAGGAACTCACTGCCCCTATTGAAGCTGGAGGTCAGTTGAAAGATTCGAGACTGAGATGGGTAGATTTTTTTAGGCAGGGGTGTTATTGAGGCACACTGAAGCAAGGTGAGTGGATGGAATTAAGACACAGGGCTGCCATGGCCTAATTGAATGATGGAGCCGGTTTGAGGGGCTGAATGGCCTCTTGTTCCCACACTCCCTAAAACATTGTGGGAAGGACACTTTACAGAATGCAGGAATTCTTGTGCCTTATCTTTCTCGTGGCCACATTCAGAGGCAATGGAAGGTGTGGCTGCACCCGCCAGCGTTTGTTGCGCGGGGTGGGGGGGTGGGGGGGTTGGGGGGGGGCGGGGGGGGGGGGGGTGGGTGGCAGAGGTGGGGGTGTTCCTGGAACAAATAGCATCCTCAATAGCAAGCTGAAGACATGGGCGGTTAAACCATTGTATCTGAAACCACTTAGTGCTGACTCCAATTCTCCAGCAGATCAAAGCAGAAGTGATTAATAAGACAGCAGAAAAAAATATAAAAGGCAACTCCAACAACAAAATAAATTGTAACAAGGGGCAGTAGATAACGGCATCTTTGAAGCTCTCCTGGGTTTTTGCTGTCGAATTTTTTTTCCTCGCTTTGTGCACTAGACCCATCTCCAAGGACAGATTAAAGGAACCCATATCTGATAGTCCATCAATAATGTATCTCACTGTCACTGAATTCATTCTTGCATTTCTTTTCATCTTCTTGCATTATGCAGGCACACTTTAATCTTTACTGCTCCGTGTGTTCATCATGTGGAGCAGAGAGAGCAATCGCTCACACTTACACCGCACAGGTACAGTAACACACATAAAACTTCGCTACCTGTAAAGCACACTCACTGGCCACATTCTCAGTTACCTGCTTTCAGATGATGTTGATTGAGGGATAAGTATTGGCCAGGACACTTGGGAGAACTGCTTCCTGCATTTCTTCAGAATAGTCCCGTGGGATCTCTAATTCCTGACCGGGCAGAGAGAGCCCACTTTAACATCTCATCTGAAAGACAGCACAACAGAGCAGCAGCACTTTCAACAGTGCAGCACTCCCTCAGTAATGGAGTGGCCCCTGAATCCACAACCTTCTAGCTCGGATGCTACCAACTGAACCACCTGTATATCAAACTTTAGGATACATCGAGTGTGATTAGGGGACACTGGACTTATTGAACTAGCTAAATCCATGCAGTTTGCCAATGTGAAGCTTCCTATCGCTGGGTCAGTGTCCCCATTATCTAGAGTCGAGTGGGTGATGAGATCACAAGATTGATAGAAATAAGGAAGCCTATTTGACCCATACTGACTCATCCCTCCAAAAACATCCCCTCCCTCATGACATCCAACTGGTTCTTAAATCATCCCAGGGATTTCACTTCACTACCTAACCTTGCGTTCACTGCAATTCTTAATCACTGTCTCCCTGTGAGAAAGAATTTCATGGCATCTGCCCTATTTGTACCTTTCATTAATTTGAACCAGTGTCCACAGCAATAAGTCAGCTATAGACCATCTTATTATCAGTACCTTATTCACCGCAACCAGAATGCTTTTCAATTACCTCCTTCCCAAAGGCCTGCAAGTTTCTTTGTGTTTTATCACAGTTTAAGTACTGAGGACCAGTGGTTTGGAGCCTGAGAATCTATTTGTACTCTGGATCTCTTTAAACTTCATTTCACTTATTTCAATATAAGTCACGAAGTATTGTGTTTACATTCATCCTTTTACTTATCCTTAACCTTTCTCGATTGCAGACCTATCTTTCCATGCCTTACATCTTGCTTATCTGGGCCATATTCTGTAATTATCTATCTTCTATTCTGACCTGCACTTATCCTCTCCAATCCCTATTGTCCATCTGTCCATTTTATAAATTGTCCTGGTCTACCTTGATAGACTCTGTCCTGCCCCATCCAGTACTGCCCCACCCCTATTCTACCCTGCCCCTATCTTGCCTCCATTCAGGTCCTTCCCCCACCCTGCCCCACTCCAATCTTACCCACCCATATCCTATCCTGCCCTGCCCCTTTACTGACCTGGGCATTCATCCCTCACCCTTATCCTGGCCAGCCCGAATCTTTCACAGCCCCTATGCTGCTATTATCCTGCCCAATCCTATTCAGACCCAGCATTATCCATTCAGTTAAAAAAAATTAGTTACACAAAAATCAGGACAGATTAGGGAGGCCATTCAGCCCACCGAGATCACCTCTACCACCGCCACCACCCCATTTTGGAACTTTGAGAGATTGTATACCCTTCACCTCCGGGTAATCGATCACACGTTGTGAAAAGGTGCTCCCCAATTTCCAGCCCACTTGCCTTGCAGAAGTAGCTTGGATTTGCAAAATGCTCAGGACGAACTCACCTTATTGCATTTAGTTTAAAGTTGAAAGAAAAGTCAAACACCTGGGAAAGTGTATGAAGGTTAAAGCATTCTGAACATCAAACAGAATTCCTTCTTAATCCGTTTATTTTAATCTTGTGGCTTTCTCTTTTTTTTTGTAACCCAACATTCCTATACAACCTGAGGAGGGCCAGCACCACTCCCGAAAGGAACCAGCAGTGCATTCCACAGATAGGTTTACTTAGCTGGCCAGCTTCAGTGGCCGCAAGTTAGGATGTTGAGTTCCGTGTTTGTTTTTCACATGCTTGAGCACACACTTGAGAGTTTGACCCGTGCGCTTTCGAAGATCTTTTCACAACAAAACAAAACCAGGGCAAAGTTAATAGCCCCGGATAAAGGATCGTTAATGTTAACATCAGCGAACGCCTTGAGTAAATTCAGCTGCAAAGTCGACAATTTCCTTATGGACCTGAACAGTTCAGAATCAACAGAGACATGGTCGCAGATTTATTTTGAGACTTTTGTTTATGTTGTGTGGTTTTTTTTTACAATCTTGTCTTGTTTGCACTTATCCAGTGTTTCAGTCTATGCTGTTTCAGCATCAAACACTCCCAGGGCAGGAACAACAGGGGGTTAAATAGACTAAAGTTTCCTCGACACTGTCCCAATCAAACACTCCCAGGACAGGTATAGCACGGGGTTAAATAGAACTAAAGTTTCCTCTACACTGTCCCCATCAAATACTCCCAGGACAGGTACAGCACAGGATTAAATAGAGACTAAAGTTTCCTCTACACTGTCCCCATCAAACACTCCCAGTGCAGGAACAACACGGGGTTAAATAGAGACTAAAGTTTCCTCTCCACTCTCCCCATCAAACACTCCCAGTGCAGGAACAGCACAGGGTTAAATAGAGACTAAAGTTTCCTCCACACTGTCCCCATCAAACACTCCCAGGACAGGTACAACACAGGGTTAGATACAGAGTAAAGCTCCCTCAATACTGTCCCCATCAAACACTCCCAGGACGGGTACAGCACAGGATTAGATACAGTGTAAAGCTCCCTCCACACCCACAGGCTGGGTACAGCACAGGTTTAAAAAAGAGAAACTTTTTCCCTGCCGTGTCCCATCAAATACCCCCTGGGGGGGAGGCAGTGATGTAGTGGTATTGTCACTGGACTAGTATTCCAGAGACCTAGGGTAATGCTCTGGGGACCTGGGTTTGAATCCCACCACAGCAGACGGTGAAATTTGACTTCAATAGAAACTTGGAATTAGTAGTCTAAAGATGACTATGAATCCATTACTGATTGTTGTAAAAACCCACCTGGTTCACTAATGTTCTTTAGGGAAGGAAATCTGTCATCCTTACCTGGTCTGGCCTACATGTGACTCCAGACCCACAGCAATGTGGTTGACTCTTAAATACCCTCTGAACAAGGGCAGTTAGGGATAGGCAACAAATGCTGGCCTAGCCAGTGCTGCCTACATCCCATGAATGAACAAAAAAATGACTGTTTACATGGAAAATAAGAAAGAAATTACATGTGTGCAGCATCATTCATGTCCACAGCATGTGATTGTTGAGGTGTAATCACTGTTGTTATGTGGACCTAGGCAACAGTTAGTTTGCATTCTGCAAGGTCCCAGAACCAGCGCATAAGATAGATGACCAATCAGTCTCTTTGATGTTGAGGGATGAATGTTGTCCAGGGCGCAGTTTTGAATAGTGCTGTGGAATCATTGGCATTCACTTGACTGGTCAGAACTGGCCTCAGTCTGATAATGCAGCAGGGAGATGGCACCTCTGACAATGGAAAAACCCTTCAGTCAGTCTATATGAGGCACTCAAGTCCTTGGTGTGCTCACAGCCTGCTAGCTCAGAACGATGAGTATTGAACCTAACTAACAATGAAGTGCAGTTAACAACCATGTACCTCAGTCCCAACCTCGGAAGAAGGTTCTATTGTGGAGTAAGGCTTTGCATTAATGATAAATGAGTCCTGCCTCAGAGTCAGAAGGTTAAGCCTGCTCCAGATAGTGTAAACTCTAAAATTCTGCATTAATATTCAGTGGCGTGTTGGGTAGCCCTATCCTTCATCATATGGGTCATGGGAGTCCATAAAACTACTGAGTGGTCAATTTACAGAACAGACTCTCTAGGGAGTCAGGTAGAAGCAGTTAATAATTTATTTTTTATTCATTCACAGGAAGTGGGCATCGCTGGCTAGGCCAGCATTTTTTGCCCATTCCTAATTGCCCTTGAGAAGGTGGTGGTGTCTGCCATCTTGAAACGCTGCAGTCAATGTGGTGTAAGCACAACCAAACTGCTGTTAGGAAGGGAGTTCCAGTATTCGACCCAGTGACACTGAAGGATCGGCAATATAGTTCCAAGTCATGATGCTGTGTCCCTTGGAGGGGAACTTGTAGGTGGTGATATTCCCATGCCTCTGCAGCCCTTGTTCTTCTATGTGGTAGAGGTTGCAAGTTTAGAAGGTGCTGTTGAAAGTATCTTATATGTAGCCTTGATATCAAAGCAGCATTTGCCCGAGTGTGGAATCAAGGAGTCCTAGTAAAACTGAAGTCAATAGGAATCTGGGGGAAAACACTTCACTGGTTGGAGTATTACCGAGCACAACGGAAGATAGTTGTAGTTATTGGAGATCAATCATCTCAGTCCCAGGATATCACTGCAGAGTTCCTCAGGATAGTGTCCTAGGCTCAACCATTTTCAGCTTTTTCATCAATGATCTTCCTTCCGTCATAAGGTCAGAAGTGGGGATGTTCACTGATGATTGCTCAGTGTTCAGCACATTCGCATCAGATACCGAAGCAGTCAGTGTCCATATGCAGCAAGATCTGGACAACATTCAGGCTTAGGCTGATAAGTGGCAAATGACATTAGCACCATACAAGTGCCAGGCAATGACCATCTCCAACAAGAGAAAATGTAACCATTTCCCCTTGATATTCCCATTGCTGAATCCCCCATTATCAACATCATGGGGGTTACCATTGACCAGAAACTGAACTGGACTAGCCATACAAATACTGTGGCTACAAGAGCAGGGAATTCTGTGGTGAGTAACACACCTCCTGACTCCCCAAAGCTTCTCAACCAACTACATTTTGGACCTACAGTTCCAAAAGCTCTCCACCACTGGGTTTTCCTCATCTCAAGTCTCAGTCTGTTGTAGATTCAATAATAGAGCTTGGTTGCTATGATTAGTCTCATAAAACAATCGGGATGATAGAAGGCAGATTTGGGCTAAATCTAGCCATGGTGGGATTTGAACCAATGTCCCCAGGGTGTTATCCTGGGCCTCTGGATTATTAGTCCAGTGACAGCTACAAAACCACCATCTCCCCATATCATTTTATTCTGCCTATTTAAATGCCTATCATACGTGTGCATTCCTGAGTTAAAGCAGTTTTCGGAATGAGCACCGTTTTAAGTTAGCAAGCTGTGTTAATTATGGTCCAAGATTTAGGCTACTAGTTAGTGCCAAATTTGAGCGGGTTTGTGTAATGGGTTCACCTAACCAGAACAGGACTGAGACTAACCAAACACAATTCAATTAGATCGCTTTCAACCATCAGAGAGAAGACTTTTAACCCATCAAGCTGGAGTAGTTAATGAGTTATTCTTTCACATTTGCTCTGCTTTGCTGAATGACACTATTATTCTTAGTCTTGGTGTGCTAATATTTACAAACATATGAATTAGGAGCAGGAGTGGGCCACTCAGCCCTTTAAGCCTGCTTCACCATCCAATAAGATCATGGCTGATCTGATGTAACCTCAATTCCACATTCCCGCCCACCACTGACAACCGTTCACCTCCTTATTTATCAGGAATCTGTCTAACTCTATCTTAAAAATATTCAAAGACTCTGCTTCCTTTTGAGGAAGAGAGTTCCAAAGACTCACAACTCTCTGAGAGAAAGAATTTCTCTTCATCTCTGTTTTAAGTGAGTGACCCCTTATTTTTAAACTGTGCCCCCTAGTTCTAAATTCTCCCACAAGAGGAAACATCTTTTCCACATCCACCCTGTCAAGACCCCTCAGGATCTTATATGTTTCAATCAAGTCGCCTCTTATTCTTCTAAATTCCAGTGGGTATGCGCCTAGTCTGTCCAAGCTTTCCTCATAAAACAAAACCTCCCTTTCCAGGTATTAGCCTAGTAAACATTCTCTGAACTGCTTCCAATGCATTTACCTCCTTCCTTAAATAGGAAGGCCAATACTGTACACAGTACTCTAAATGTAGTCTCACATCTTGCATAGCTGAAGCGTAACCTCCCTACTTTTGTATTCAACTCCCCTCACAATAATTGATAACGTTCTGTTAGAACAAAGAACAAAGAAAACAAAGAAAAGTACAACACAGGAACAGGCCCTTCGGCCCTCCAAGCCTGCACCGATCATATTGCCTGTCAAACTAAAACATTTTTCATTTCCGGGATCCGTATCCCTCTATTCCCATCCTATTCATGTATTTGTCAAGCTGCCCCTTAAACACCACTATTGCACCTGCTTCCACCACCTCCTCTGGCAGCAAATTCCAGACACTCACTACCCTCTGCGTGAAAAACTTGCCCTGCACATCTCCTCTATAGTTTTCTCCTCTCACCTTAAATCTATGTCCTCTAGTAATTGACTCTTCCACCCTGGGAGAAAGCTTCTGACTATCTACTCTGTCCACACCACTCATAATTTTGTAAACTTCTATCAAATCGCCCCTCAATCTCCATCGCTCTAGTGAGAACAATCTGAGTTTCTCCAATCTCTCCTCATAGCTAATAACCTCCAGACCAGGCAGCATCCTGGTAAACCTCCTCTGCACCCTCTCCAATGCTTCCATATCCTTCTGGTAATGTGACGACCAGAGTTGCACACAATATTCCAAGTGTGGCCTAACCAAGGTTCTATACAGCTGCAGCATGACTTCCAAGCTTTTATACTCAATACCCCTGCCAATGAAGACAAGCATGCCATATGCCTTCCTGACTACCTTATCCACCTGCGTTGCCACTTTCAGTGACCTGTGGACCTGTACACCCAGATCCCTCTGCCTGCCAATGCACTTAAGGGTTCTGCCATTTACTGTATAATTCCTGCATTACCTCGCATTTGTCCAGATTAAGCTCCATCTGCCAGGTCTCCGTCCAAGTTTCCAACCGACCTATATCCCGTTGTATCCTTTGACAATCCTCTTCACTATCTGCAACTCCTCCAACCTTAGTGTCATCTGCAAACTTACTAATTAGCCCAGTTACATTTTCCTCCAAATTATTTATGTATACTACAAACAGCAAAGGTCCCAGCACTGATCCCTGCGGAACTCCATTAGTCACAGCTTTCCATTCAGAAAAGCACCCTTCCACTGCTACCCTCTGTCATCTATGACCAAGCCAATTCTGTATCCATCTTGCCAGCTCACCTCTGATCCCGTGTGACTTTACCTTCTGTACCAGTCTGCCATGAGGGACCTTGTCAAAGGCCTTACTGAAATCCATGTATATAACATCCACTGCCCTTCCATCGTCAATCATCTTTGGCACTTCCTCAAAAAACTCGATCAAGTTAATGAGACACGACCTCCCCTTCACAAAACCATGCTGCCTCTCACTAATACGCCCATTTGCTTCCAAATGGTAGTAAATCTTGCCACGAGGAAACTTCTCCAATTATTTCCCTACCACTGAAGTAAGGCTCACTGGTCTGTAATTTCCTGGATTATCCCTGCTACCCTTCTTAAACAATGGAACAACATTGGCCATTCTCCAGTCCTCTGGGACCTCACCCGTAGCCAGTGAGGATACAAAGATTTCTGTCAAGGCCCCAGCAATCTCCTCCCTTGCCTCCCTCAGTACTCTGGGGTAGATCCCATCTGGCCCTGGGGACTTATTCACCTTAATATTCTTCAAGACGCCTAACACCTCCTCTTTTTTGATCTCAACATGATCCAGGCTACATACACACTCTTCCCTAGACAAAGTCCTTCTCTTTGGTGAATACCAATGAGAAGTGTTTATTCAGTATCTCTCCCATTTCTTCTGGCTCCACACACAGATTCCCACCTCTGTCCCTGAGTGGGCCCACCCTTTCCCTGGCTACCCTCTTGCTTTTTATATATGTATAAAAGGCTTTGGGATTTTCCTTAATCCTGGTTGCCAGTGACTTTTCATGGCCCCTTTTAGCCCTCCTGACTCCTTGCTTAAGTTTCTTCCTAGTTTCTTGAAATTCTCCACAGGCTTCAACTGATCCCAGCCTTCTAGCCCTTATGAATGCTTCCCTTTTCTTTTTGACTAATCTCACAATATCCTTCGGTATCCAAGGTTCCTGAAACTTGCCATACTTATCCTTCATCCTAGCAGGAACATGCCGGTCCTGAATTCTTATCAACTGACGTTTGAAAGCCCCCCACATGTCAGTTGTTGATTTGCCCTCAAACATTTGCCTCCAGTCTAGATTCCTCAGTTCCTGCCTAATTTTGTTATAATTAGCCTTCCCCCAATTAAGCACCTTAACCCGAGGACTCCTGTTATCCTTATGCACTAGTACCTTGAAACTTACTGAATTATGGTCACTTTTCCCGAAATGCTCCCCTACTGAAACTTCGACCACCTGGCTGGGTTCATTCCCTAATACCAGGTCCAGTATTGCCCCTTCCCTAGTTGGACATATTGTCTCAGGAAGCCCTCCTGGATGCACCTTACAAATTCTGCACCATCCAAACCCCTAGCACTAAGTGATTTCCAGTCAATATAGGGAAAGTTAAAATCACCCACCATAACAACCCTATTGCTTTTACATCTTTCCAAAATCTGCCTACATAACTGTTCCTCAATCTCCCACCAGCAATTGGAAGGCCTATAGTAAACCCCGAACATTGTGACTGCATTCTTCCTATTCCAGAGCTCCATCTATATTGCCTCACTGCATGAGCCCACCGAGGTGTCCTCCTGTCGTACAGCTGTGATATTCCCCTTAACCAGCAGTGCAACTCCCCCATCTCTTCTACATCCCTCTCTATCCTGCCTGAAACATCTAAAACCTGGAACGTTTATCTGCCAATCCTGTCCATCCTTCAACCAAGTCTCTGTAATAGCAATAACATCATAGTCCCAAGTACTAATCCAAGCTCTAAGCTCATCTGCCTTGCCTGTTATACTTCTCGCATTGAAACAAATGCATTTCAGACCCCCAGTCCCACTGTGTTCAGTAATTTCTCCCTGCCTGCTCTTCCTCTTAGTCCTACTGGCCATATTCACTGGTTCTCAGTCCTTTATATCCCCTGCTGTCCTATTGCTCTGGTTCCCACCCCCCTGCCATACTAGTTTAAACCCTCTCGAGTGACACTAGCAAACCTCGCAGCCAGGATATTGGTGCCCCTCCAGTTTAGATGCAACCCATCCTTCTTGTTCAGGTCCCACCTGCCCCGGAAGAGATCCCACTGATCCAGATATCGGAAACCCTCCCTCCTACACCATCTGTTCCGCCACATGTTCAGCTGCACTATCTTCCTATTTCTAGACTCACTGGCACGTGGCACAGGGAGTAATCCTGAGATTACAACCCTAGAGGTCCTGTTTTTTAACTTTCTGCCTAACTCCCTGAACTCCCACTGCATGACCTCGTCACTCTTCCTGCCAATGTCGTTAGTACCAATGTGTACCAAGACCTCTGGCTGTTCTCCCTCCCCCTTCAGAATGTCCTGTACCCAATCAGAGACATCCTGGACCCTGGCACCAGGGAGGAAACATACCATCCTGGTGTCTCATGACCACAGAAGCGCCTATCTGAGTCCCTGACTATAATGTCCCTTATGACAATTGCTCCTCTGTGCTTTGAACCCCCCTGCTGAACAACAGAGACAGCCGTGGTGCCACTGCTCTGGCTACTGCTGTTGTTTTCCCCTGATCGGCCATCCCCCCCCCCAACAATATCCAAAATGATATACCTGTTACAGAGATGGACAGCTACAGGGGATTTCTGCACTGACTGCCTGCCCCTTCTAGCAGTCACCCATCTATCTGTATGTACCTTGGGTGTGACCATGTCTCCAAAACTCCTGTCAATGACGCTTTCCGCCACCTGAATGCTCCTAAGTGCATCCAACTGCTGCTCCAACCGATCCATGCGGGTCTGTGAGGAGCTGCAATTGGATACACTTCCTAAAGATGTAGTTGTCTGGGACACTTGAAGCATCACAGATTTCCCACATCCCACAAGTGAAGCTCTTCACCCCAGCAACTGCCATTTCTAGTACCATTTAATAAATTAATTTAAATCTAATAACTGCTTATTGACTCATTATTAACTATACATTCCCTGGGGCTAGATTTCTACTATAAATGCTAAATCCTAGGAACAGTAATCACCTGCTTCTGGTCTAGATACTCTCTACTTATTAATTAAGTGATTAATTTATTTGGTTTAATTAGTTTAACAATGTTTTAGTTTCAAATTCAGTGTAGATTCTCTACCAGGCAATTAGGTCACAGATTTACCATGACGCCACTTCTAATTTTTTTTTAAGACCCGAGGTCCGCGGATCCCTGAGGTAAGATTTTTATACTCACCTCTCTGGAACTCTACCCTCCAACTCTGCTCCCTGGAACTCTCCTTGCGCTCTGTGTCTCTGCTCTCCTCACGCTCTTTTATCCTGTGTCTTCACTCTCCTCACGCTCTTTTATCCTGTGTCTCCGCTCTCCTTGCTCTCTTTTATCCTGTGTCTCCACTCTCCTCGTGTTCTTTTATCCTGTGTCTTCACTCTCCTCGCGCTCTTTTATCCTGTGTCTCTGCTCTCCTCGCTCTCTCTTATCCTGTGTCTCTGCCACTCTCCTCGTGCTCTTTTATCCTGTGTCTTCACTCTCCTCGCGCTCTTTTATCCTGTGTCTCTGCTCTCCTCGCTCTCTCTTATCCTGTGTCTCTGCCACTCTCCTCGTGCTCTTTTATCCTGTGTCTTCACTCTCCTCGCGCTCTTTTATCCTGTGTCTCTGCTCTCCTCGCTCTCTCTTATCCTGTGTCTCTGCCACTCTCCTCGTGCTCTTTTATCCTGTGTCTTCACTCGCCTCGCGCTCTTTTATCCTGTGTCTCTGCTCTCCTTGTGCTCTTTTATCCTGTGTCTCTGCTCTCCTTGTGCTCTTTTATCCTGTGTCTCTGCTCTCCTCGCGCTCTTTTATCCTGTGTCTCTGCCATTCTCCTCCTGCTCTTTTATCCTGTGTCCTCACTCTCCTCGTGCTCTTTTACTCTGTGTCTCCGCACTCCTCACTCTCGTTTATCCTGTGTCTCTGCTGCTCTCCTCACGCTCTTTTATCCTGTTATTAGCTTTCCTGATTACATGCTGTACCTGCATTATAACCTTTTGCGATTCATGCACTTGGACACCCAGATCTATCTGTATCTCACACTTCAATCTCTCACCATTTAGATATTATGCTTCTTTTTTATTCTTCCTGCAAAAATGGACAATTTCACATTTTCCCATATCTTACTCCATTTGCTGGATCTTTGACCACTCACTTAACCTATCCCTTTGTAGCCTCTTTATGTCCTCTTCACGTCCTCTTTACGACTTACTTTCCTTCCTATCTTTGTGTCATCAACAAATTTAGCAATCATACTTTCAGTCCCTTCATCCAAGTCATTTATATAAATTGTAAAAAGTGGAGGCCCCAGCACTGATCCCTGTGGCACTCCACTCGCCACATCCTGCCAACCAGAAAATGACCCATTTATGCATTCTCCCTGCTTCCTGTTAGCTAGCCAATCTTCTATCCATTCCAATATGTTACCCCCTACACCATGAGGTTTTATCTTCTGCAATAATTTTTGGTGTGGCACCTTATCAAATGCCTTCTGGAAATCTAAGTACCAACTACAAAGCCTACTGACATAGGGAAAGCTGACACTATGAAGAAACAACTTACTGTGACTTCATGGCCAGGGATTTGCCCACGTTGGGCAGGCTCGGTGGGAGCAGGTGGGAGTTGTCAGGAAGCTGCCTGCGATTGGGCTGCGACTATGATCTCACACTGGTGACCAATTAAGGCTCACCCTGTGTGAAATGCGCGCTGAGGTGCTCAGCGCTGCCTGTGTTATGAGGCGGGGAGGATGGTGAGCGGGGAACTTCATGCATGCGCGTGAGTGCACGCAGGAAAAGCTCCCTGAGCTGCCTCAGGGAGATGAAGATTTATGAAAATATCTTTTCCCACTCACTTAACCCATCCCTTTGTAGCCTCTTTATGGCCTCTTCATGTTCTCTTTCCTACCTATCTTTGTGTAATCTGCAAATTTAGCAAACATACCTTCAGTCCCTTCCTCCAATTCATTTTGGTAAATTGTAAAAAGATGAAGCCCCAAAACTGACTCTGTACATGAGCGGGGACGTATTATTAATGATAAGTTAAAATTTTTATATATTTTTTAACAGCTGTTGGAAACCTCATCCAGCCGGTGGTTGAGGTTTCCTATAAAATGCAACGGCCGCTTGGCCTTTTTTCTCAGCCCGCCAACTGTAAGCTTGAACAGGCAGTGAAAAGTTACATTTTATTGGTACTTTAATGGCCTTAATAGGCCTGTTAATTGTTAGCAGGCGCGCTGCCGACCCCCACACTCAGCCGCCGACCAAAATATCACGCATCATTTTACGCTCAGTCGGGTCGGGTGCTCGCCAGCCTGACGAACGACAAATTCTGGCCCATGTCGCTATGAGGTTCAACAAGAAAAGGAGCAAGGTCATGAGACATTGCGTCACTTCCTGTAATGATGTTCAAAGAAACTTGAGGGTGTTCATACAAGGAACTCAGAAAGTTAGCGTGCAAGTACAGCAAGCCATTAGGAAGGCAAAGGACGTGCCTGCCTTTAATGCAAGGGGATTGGAGTGCAGGAAAAAAGAAGTCCTGCTACAATTGTACAGGATTTTAGTGAGACCACATCTGGAGTATTGTGTGCAGTTTTGATTTCAACTTTCAAGAAAGGATACAATTGCATTGGAGGCCGTACAGCAAATGTTGATTTAATTGGTCCCTGGGATGAGGGAGTTGTCCTATGATGAGAGGCTGAGTAAGCTGGGCCTATATTCTCTGGAGTTTTTAAGAATGAGGCAATCTCATTGAAACATACAAGATTCTGAAGGGGCTTGATAATAGGGTGGACACAGAGATTGTTTCTGCTGGTTGGGGAATCTAAAACATAAGACCACAGTTTCAGGATAGGGGTCCAAACATTTAGGATTGAGATGAAGAGAAATTACTTCGCTCAAAGGGTTGTGAATCTTTGGCATTCTCTGCCCCAGAGGGTTGTGGATGCTCCATTATTGAATGAATTTAAAGCTGGGATAGACAGATTTTTGCTTTCTCAGGAAGATGGTAATGGGGAGTGGACAGGAAAGCGGAGCTGACACCCAAGATCAGCTATGATCGTATTGAATGGCAGAGCAGGCTCAATGAATCTTGTGGGCTCCTCCTGCCTCTATTTCACGTGCTCTTGTATGTATACTGTGTCTTATTAGCATATCACATGGTTAGAATGAACCCCATACAATAACTCTCCCAAGCCTCTAATTCTCCCCATTTAGTCCACATCGCCTCCCCTAGACTCTGGCTTCCATTTCTTTTTTTATAGTGGCGGTTTCACTTAGTCTACCCAAACAGGTCCTCAGCTCCTTTGGTGAAGTGTGGGGACTTGAGCCCTGCAGATGGTGTCTCAGGTTCTGCTGAACAGAAGGAGAATTTGTAGAGGACTCTGGTTCACCACTTGGTAATAATCTAGATCCGTCGATGAACACAGCATCTCTGGTCTGTTCGGTAGATGACTGCTTCGACTGTGTTGAAGTTTGCTTCCGTGTGGCAACATCTATTCTGTCTCACCATCCCATTATCTGTTTGAATGAGGTAGGACCATGGATGTGGTGTCTGTTCAATCACTTGTCCACAGCGATCTTGGCTTCAGATCCAAACTGGCTCTTCTCGTTGGAGGTCTGGAAGATTATGTGCTTTGTGATGTTTGTCACTGTTCCACATCTGGCTGGAATGATACTCGTCCTCTTTCTCCTTCCCCTGCCCAAATCATCAGCTTATACATGTGTCATGTGTGTGCTTGGGAGAGTGAGAAGTCGAGTTCTCAGTCGTCTTCCCAGGAGGAGTTCACATGGAGCTAAATCATTTTGGAGTGGATTGAACAATTACTCAGAAGCGCAAGTTGGAAGTCATTGTTCTTCTTCAGCAATGCTTTCACTGTACGCACTCCTCATTAGGTTCACCATTGGCTTGAGGGTATCTTGGTGGTCATATGGACAAATCCATATGATGTTGTGAACTCTTTAAAGCACTCATTGGCACACTGAAGTCCATTGTCTGAGATCACAAGGTCTGGGGTTCCATGTGTTGCAAGTACCTCCTTCAGCGATGTAATCACTGCTTCAGAAATGTGACTCTGCAGTTGCTCAAAGATTTCCAATAATGGCAGAGACTTTCCATACATGTTCTTTCACTTGCTGCCACCATATAATATTCTTAGTCACAGTGTGCTAATTCAGAATATTTACAGAGGCTGCTGAGGTAAGGAAAACATGAATTTTATTGAGAAGGACTTACTATGACATCATCTTGCTATGAATTTCAACGAGAGAGAGCAAGATCATGACACATTGCATCACTTCCTGTGATGATGTATTCTGTCTCATTTGCATATCACATAGTAAGAATTAACCCATTATACTTTATATGCCATCTCTTCTGCCTCCAATTTAAGAGTACTGCCAACTGAGTCAATCCATCACTTAGGAAACAGATATTGTGATTGAGTTCTTATAGGTTATCTTAGGCTGAATAATGTAGAATATGAGCTTAATAGAAGAAAAAATGATAAATTTACCTTTTTAACCCTATAACCTCTCTGGATCTCTGGGCTCTGCCAGTCCTGGCCTCTTGAGCACTCCCAATTTTAATCACTTCACCATTGGTGGTCATGTCTTCAGTTGCCTAGGGCTGTATACTCTGGAATTGCCCCCCTAAACCTTTACCTCCCTACATTCTTTCCTTTAAGACACTTGTTAAAACTTCCTGCTTTGACCAAGGTTTAGCCATTTAACCTAATATCTTCTGATGCTCTATGTCAAATTTTCCTCCATAACGCTCCTATAAAGTACCTTGGGACATTTTATTACATTAAAGGTGCCATAAAAAATGCAAGGTGTTGGTGTTTTAATGTCAGAAACAGTGCAGTCGTTTTGCGTACAGCAAGGACCCACAGACAGTATTGTGACAATGACAAGATTATCATTTTTTAATGATATTGATTGAAGGATAGAGATTAGCCAGGGAACCAGGAGATCTCCTCTGCTTGTCTTCAGATCCAGTGCCACTGGATCTTTTACATCCACCTGACAGGGTCTTTGTTTAACATCATATCCAAAAGATGGCACCTCTGACAGTGCAGCACTCCCTCGGTACTGCACTGAAGTGTCAGTTTAGATTCTGTGCTCAATCTCTTGGCATGCATCTGTCCGAGCACTGACTCACACATATATTCTGGTTGCCATCGGGTGAGACACATAACAGGTTCATGATTTCCTACCCTATCCCTACACTAGTGAAGCCCATATCCTATCAATGAATTTACAAAAAAACTTGGAAGTGGAGAGGAGCAAATTATCTGGGGAGGGCGATGGAGGGATTTGGAAATGAAATGTGAGACACGGTGGCATAAGTCTCTGTGAAGAGCTTGTTTTGTGTGAGGGCTTTATCTGATCAACTGCTTCTTATCTGATGCATTTCAAAGGCAACTATCTAACTGAAAATATCCTTTGAGATTCTTAACAAAATTGCAGCAAGACAGCTTCAGTAGCATGCTGCATCAATGAAATAACTCACGACTTGGGATGGGTGAATTGATCATGGGAGGGAGAACCAGTAAGTGTGCTTCATCTGGGATCAAGATTACCCTGCTGTCAGCACCTGTGGGACCACCTCTATTCAGTACTCACCATGTTTCATCATCATTATGACTCACCAGCAGAGTCCTTTAAACAAGGCTCTCACCATCTGTGCCACCTAAAGACAGATTCCAATCATTAATTCCCCTTGAAGTTCCCCTTAAAGAGAAAGTCTTATCAACAACAGGACAAAGCAGCCCACATCCACAAACGTTCACTCCCTCCACCACCAACACACAGTAGCAGCAGTGTGCACCATCTACAAGATGCACTGCAGGAATTCACCAAGGCTCCTTCGACAGCACCTTCCAAATCCATGACCAATACCATCTAGAAGGACAAGGACAATGGATAGATAGAAACACTACCACCTGGAAGTTCCCCTCCAAGTTACCCACCATCCTGACTTGGAAATATATCACCTTTCCTTCACTGTCACTGGGTCAAAATGCTGGAACTCCCTTCCTAGTAGCACTGTGGTGTACCTTCACCTAGTGGTCTGCAGCGATTCAAGAAGGCAGCTCACCACCACCTTCTCAAGGGTAAATAGGGATGGGCAATAAATGCTGGCCCAGCCAGCGAAGCCCACATCCTATGAATGAATAAAAAACAACAACTTGTATTTATATAGCACCTTTAACTTAGTGAAATATCCCACAGCACTCTTGTGGAATGTTACCAGTCAAAAATATGATATTGAGCCAAATAAGGGGATATTAGGTGACCCAAATCTTGGTCAAAGAGGTAGGTTTTAAGCAAAGAGGAGGTAGAGAGGGAATTCCAGAGCTTGGGGCCCAGGAAAGTAAAGGCACATCTGCCAATGGTGAGATCAAAGAAACGAGTGTTTGCAAGCTGGGTCAGAATTGCTTGAACACATTGGATGAAGCTGGAGAGTTGTGGGGCTGGTGGGGATTACAAAGATAGGGGGGGGACAAGATCACGGAGAGATTTGAAACAAGGTGAGAGTTTGAAAGCTGTTGCTGGACTGGACAGGGAAGATGAGTGAATGGAACTTGGTACAAGTTAGGATATTGTCAGCAAAGTTTTGGATGACTTTAAGTTAACGGAGGGTGGAAGGTCAGCAAGGAGAGTGTTGGAATAGCCGAGTCTAGAAGCATAAAAGAGGGTATCAGCAGCAGGCTAAGTCAGAGGCAGAAATGGGTGATGTTATGGAGGGGAAGGTCGGTGGTCTCAGAGAACATAGGAACAGGAGAAGGCCATTCAGCCCTTCGAGCCTGCTCCGCCATTCAATTTAATCAGGGCTGATCGAACACTTCAATGGCTTTTACCCACACTACCCCCATAATCCTTTACATTATTAGTAATCAGAAATCTACTAATCTCTAACTTAAACATATTCAATGACTGAGTGTCCACGGCCCTCTGGGTAGAGAATTCCAAAGATTCGCAACCCTCTGAGTAAAGAAATTTCTCCTCATCTCGATCCTCAGTGGCTTCCCCCTTATTTTGAAATTGTGTCCCCTGGTTCTAGACTCCCCGACCAGGGGAAATGTCTTGCCTGCATCTACACTGTCTATTCCTTTAAGTATTTAAGAAGAATGAGATCACCTCTCATTCTTCGAAACTCTAGAGAATACAGGCCAAGTTTGCTCAACCTCTCTTCATAAGATGGTCTTGCCATCCCCAGATCAAGTCTGGCACCATGCTGACTTGGAAATATATCGCTATTCCTTCACTGTCGCTGGGTCAAAATCCTGGAACTCCGTCACTAACAGCACTGTACCTTCAAGAAGGCAGCTCACCACCACCTTCTCAAGGGCAACTAGGAATGGGCAATAAATGCTGGCCCAGCCAGAGACACCCACATCCCGTGAATGAATTTTAAAAAATTTGACCAACTTTGCTGAATTTTTTAAAGAGGTAACAGAGACAGTAGATAGGGGCGACGTAGTAGATGTAATGTATCTCTATTTTGGAAAAATCTTTAATAAGGTACCACATAACAGACTAATGAATAAGGGCAGGTTGTGCAGAGTTAGGGGACAAGTAGCAGAGTGGATGTTCAGCTGGTTTCAAGACAGATAGTAAGGGTAAAGTGTAGTTATTCAGAGTGGCAGAAGGTGGAAGTGGAATCTCATAAGGATCAGTGCTGGGACAACTATTGTTTAAAATTTAGGTTAATGATTTAGACATTGGAATAGGAAAGATAATTCCTAAATTTACAGATGACATGAAATTGGAGTGGGGAGGTCGGGGCTGTTAGTCAATTTGGGGAGAACTACAACTAATCACAAGAAGGTATTAACAAAGTAGCAGAATGGGCATATCATTGGCAAATGAATTTCCACATAGAAAAATGTGTGGCATAAATTTTCGTAAGAAAAATGAGGGGGCTGCATGTTACTTGGAAATAAAAATCTAAATTGGGTAGAGGAGCAAAAGGACCTGGGAGTAAGAATGTAAGGATATAAGAAATAGGAGGAGTAAACCGCCCGGCCTGTGGAGCCTGCTCTGCCATTCAATGCAATCATGGTTCAGCTTCAACTCCACTTTCCCTTGACTCCTTGAGAGGCCAAGGGCCAGGTCTGAATCAGGGTTTGGGAAGTGGACATGGGGATTAGTTTACCGTCCCAACCCTGCCAGTCTTTCTCACCGGGATTTTCTAAGCTACATCTAATTAAAGACCAGGGGAGCAGACTTGCCACCCAGTCAGGGACAATGGGTGGATTCCCGATACTGGAGGGCTGCCGAGGTCTGAGCTGCAGATCTGAAGGTGGAAACTGCGAGGGAGAAGGCCAGGTAAGCTTTCCTCGCTGTTAAAAAAAATCTCAGCTGCCATCAGGAGACAGCCAGTTGCTGGAGCTGTGGCCCAGGTGGGAGGGGGGTGGGGGGGTGGGGGGGGGGGGGGGGGTGCGGCGGGGTGGTGTTTAAATCTCACCATCCCTTCCCACCCCATAAATTCCTGCCATGAGCCAATTACATTGGTCTGGACATGGCCCAGGCAGACATGGGCCGATCACATCGCTGTCTGAAAATCCCAGTCAGTGCAGGAACTGGGCCTTAATAGACCCCGTAATTATTAGTAATTGGCCTTGACCCCAAGCTTCCCTCGTTGAAATGGCTGGGGTCTGAATCATGCCAGCGAACTGGCACAGAGGCTGGTGGTGCCAAATTTCGTGCATGCTCCCCTATGATCCAGGCCCCACACTAATTTAAAAATCTGTCTCAAAGATCTTTCTATTTCAGCCTTAAATACATTCAATGGTGGAGCATCCATTACCTTCTGTGGTAGAGAATCCCAAAGATCCACAGCCCTTTGAGTGAAGAAGTTTCTCCATCATCTCAGTCCTAAATGATCGTCCCCTTATCCTGAACCTGTGCCCCTGTGTTTTAGATTCCACTTCCAGGGGAAACAACTTCTCAGTGTCTATCTTATCAAGCCCCTTCAGAATCTTGTATGTTTCAATGAAATCATCTCTTATTCTTCTCAAATCCAGAGAATATAGGCCTCATTTACTCAGCCTTTCATCTTAGGACAACCTTTTCATGCCAGGGACCAATCTAGTGAACTATACTGTCTGCAATGCATGTATCTCCCTCCTTAAATATGGAGCCAAAACTGCACACAGTATTCCAGGTGTGCTCTCACTAAAGCCCTGAACAAATGTAGCATGACTCCTTTAGTCATGTACTCAAATCCCTTTGCAATAAAGACCAATGTGCCACTTGCCTCCCTAATTCCTAAATGCTGTACCTGCATGCTAACTTTCTGTGTATCCTAACGAAGAACACCCAAATCCCTCTGAACATCAATATTTACAAGTTCCACGCCTTCTGAAAAATATTCTGCTTTTCCATTCTTACAACCAAAGTTATTAACACTCCCCATATTCTACTTCATCTGCCACCTTGCTGTCTGTTGCGTACAGAGTAGATAGGAAGAAATTGTTCCCGCTTGTAAATGAATCAGAACCAGAGGGCACAGTTTTAAAGTGCAAGGTGAGAAAAAACTTTTTCATGCAGTGAGCAGTTAGGGTTTGGAATGCACTGTCTGGAAGTGCGGTGAAGGAGGGTTCAATTGAGGCATTCAAGAGGGCATTGGATGATTATTTAAATGGAAGCAACATGAAGGATTATGGAGAAAAGGCAGGAGATTGGCAGTGAGTTAAAATGCTCAGAGGGCCAAATGGCCTCCTTCAGCACCATAACAATTCTGTTTTTTTTAATGCCTCAGAGATATGCAGAGATGACACACCAGCTTGTATGTGTGCAACAGGAGTTTAATACAGTTCTTTTAAAATGTCTGCTGTCACGTTTACAGCTATAGGTTCTCTTTCTCAGCATCCACACCCAGGTTTAACTAATCACACAGAGAGAACAAACACCAGAGATGCATAATCAAACACCAATCAATTAAAGAATTGATCATTACGCTTTTTTCCTACTTTAAAGCTAAAGACCTTATTTTAAATCAAACCATTCTAAACAACATATGTACACTGAGTCATTTCTTAGAGTTTAGCTTGTCCATTTTACATAAGTGCAGAAATAGTCTTTGGGATATGTCTCTGATAAGGTTGCTGAGATCTGTAAATTTGAGGTTGTGGTTCTGCATTCATCTCCTCTCCTATAACAAGTTTTATGTCCATGTGAAAAGTCACTGTGATCATGTATTCTTCAATATCACAAGTCATGTTGCTACCGCTTACAAGGTCGGCGATAACAGTACAACTAAACATATGAGCTACTCGGTTGTGAGATAATCGACCTCAAAGTTGTTTTTTTTATTCATTCATGAGATGTGGGCATCACTGGCTAGGCCAGCATTTGTTGCCCATTCCAAATCACCCTTGAGAAGGTGGTGGTGAACTCCCTTCTTGAACATCTGCAGTTATATGGTGTAGGTACACCCACAGTGCTGTTAGGGAGGGAGTTCCAGAATTTTGACCCAGCGACAGTGAAGAAATGGTGATATATTTCCAAGTCAGGATGGCGAGTATCTTGGAGGGGAACTTCCAGGTGGTAGTGTACCCCTGTGTCTGCTGCCCATGTACTTCTAGATGGTAGAGATTGTGGGCTTGGTAATGGTCATGGGTTTGGAAGGTGCTGTCTAGGGAGGATTGGTGAGTTCCTGCAGTGCATCTTGAAGATGCACTGTGCGTCAGTGGTGGAGGAAGTGAATGTTTGTGGATGGGGTGTCTTGTAGGTGGTGGACAGGATTTGAGGGGTCAGGGGGTGAGTTACTCAGCGCAGGATTCCTAGCCTCTGACCTGCTCTTGTAGCCACAGTATTTATATGGCCAGTCCAGTTCTGTTTCTGGTCAATGGTAACCTCCAGGATGATAATAGTGGGGGATTCAATGATGGTAATGCCATTAAATGTCAAGGGGTGATGGTCAGATTCTCTCTAGTTGGAGATGGTCATTGTCTGGCACTTGTGTAGCGTAAATGTTACTTGGCACTTGACAGCCCAAGCTTGGACATTGTCTAGGTCTTGCTGCATTTGGGCATGGACTGCTTCAGTATCTTGGGAGTTGCGTTTGGTGCTGAATATTGTACAATCATCAGCAAACAACCCCAATTCTGACCTTATGGGGGAAGGAAGGCCATTGATAAAGCAGCTTAAGTTGGACCTAGGACACTACCCTGAGGGACTCCTGCAGTAATGTCCTGGAACTGAGATGATTGACCTCTAACAATCACAACCATCTTTCTTTGTGCTTGGTATGACCCCAACCAGTGGAGAGTTTTCCCCCTGATTCCCATTGACTCCAGTTTTGCTAGGGCTTCTTGATGCCACACTCAGTCAAATGCTGCCTTGATGTCAAGAGTAGTCACTCTCACCTGTTGTACTGATGAAGACAATCTGACCACCTCTAAATGCATGAGGTTGATGGCCAGACTTTGAAGTGCTAGGAACATAGGAACAGTAGTAGGCCATTCAGCCCGTCGAGCCTGCTCCGCCATTCAATTAGATCATGGCTTATCAGATACCTTACCACCACTTTCCCAAACTACCTCCATATCTCTTGATGTCATTAGTCTCCAGAAACCTATCGATTTCTGTTTTGAACATGCTCAATGGTTAAGCTTTCACAGCCCTCTGGGGTAAAGAACTCCAAAGGTTCACCACCCTCTGAGTGAAGAAATTCCTCCTCACCTCAGTCATAAATGGTCTTCCTTTTATTCTGAGATTATGTCCCCTGGTTTTAGACCCACCAGCCAGGGGAACCAACTGATTTACATCTACCCTGTCAAGCCCCGTTAGAATTTTGTAAGTTTCAATGAAGTCACCCCTCATTTTTCAAAACTCCAGGGAATACAGACACAGTCTCCCCAATCTCTCCTCATAAGACAATCCTGCCATCCCCAGGATAAGCCCGGTGAACCTCCATTGCACTCCCTCTATGGCAAGTATATCATTCCTTTGCTAAGGGGACCAAAACTGTACACGTTACTCGAAATGAAGTCTCACCAAGACTCTGTATAACTGTAGCAAGACATCTTTACTCCTGTACTCAAATCCCCTCGTGATGAAGGCCAATATACCACTTGCTAACAATGTAGTCAGTGCTTGGTGATGGATGTAGGCAATAATCTTTCTATTGTAGAGATACATGTGTCATGCTCACAAGTGTAGATGCAGGCTAGTGCTTCCTGCTTTCCAATAGGGTATTTGTGTTCAACTTTCATAAAATAGGCATGACACATAGCTTCCATCAATCATATTTCCTGACGCTCATGTTGTGACATATGTTTCCGCATGTGGGTTGAAATGCATGAGGACTGGCAGAGATGCTATTTTTGTCTTGAATGTGACAAATGCTGTTAATGGTGCAATTATCAATTCCCATTTCCCATCATTGTACAGTAACTACCAAAGAGGCTCCACAACACCTGCCTACCTAGGAACAAATTTGTGATAAATGTTACTAATATTGAGGGAACAATACCAACAGTAGATGGAGTTGGAAGCGCATGATGGTTTTACTCCTGCTGTTGTCACTCTGTACTCCAAAAAAAAGTCAATCTCAGATACCATGATTATGCAGTTGGCTTTGTTGAGTGTTGTGAGAGTTGAGTGAGTACCACTGTTAAGCACTGATCGTGTTCTGCTTTGTCCCTTCCACAGATAACAACATCGTTAAGTAGGTTGATCAGCCTCTCAATGTCTGCCAAGGCTGAAGGAGCAATCTTCTGGAATATGCTTTTTCTGGTACTGAAACACCATAGTGAGTAACAACAAATGTAAATTATTGGGCGGCATGCTCTCCTTCATTGGCAGAGGTATAGAATATAAAAGTAAGGATATAATGTTCGAATTGTATAAAACACTGGTGAGGCCACAACTGGAGTATTGTGTGCAGTTCTGGTCACCACATTACAGGAAGGACATAATAACCCTGGAGAGAGTGCAGAGGAGGTTTACAAGAATGTTGCCAGGGTTAGAAAAGTGTAGCTACGAGGAGAGATTGGATAGGTTGGGGTTATTTTCCTTAGAACAAAGAAGGCTGAGAGGTGACTTGATTGAGGTGTACAAAATTACGAGGGGAATAGATAGAGTGGATAGGATAAAATTGTTTCCCTTGGCAGAGAATTCTAAAACCAGGGGACATAGACACAAAAGCAAAAAACTGTGGATGCTGGAAATCCAAAACAAAAACAGAAATACCTGGAAAAACTCAGCAGGTCTGGCAGCATAGGCGGAGGAGAGCACAGTTGATGTTTCGAGTCCTCATGACCCTTCAACAGAACTAAATAAAAATAGGAAAGGGGTGAAATATAAGCTGGTTTAAGGGGCGGGGGTGGGGGGGGAGGGGTAAGTTGTTGGGACAAGCAGCCAGTAATAGGTGGAGATAACCAAAAGATGTCACAGACAAAAGGACAAAGAGGTGTTGAAGGTGGTGATATTATCTAAAGGAATGTGCTAATTAAAAGTGGGAAGCAGGACAGATAAAAAAGGTACAGATAGCTCTAGTGGGGGAATACTAAAAGTGCTAAAAGGTAGAGATAAACAAATTTAGATACATTTAAAAATAATGGAAATAGGTGGGAAGAGAAATCTATATAAATTATTGGAAAAAACAAAAAGGAGGGGGAAGAAACAGAAAGGGGGTGGGAATGGAGGAGGGAGTTCAAGATCTAAAATTGTTGAACTCAATATTCAGTCCAGAAGGCTGTTAAGTGCCTAGTCGGAAGATGAGATGCTGCTTCTCCAGTTTACGTTGAGCTTCACTGGAGCAATGCAACAGGCCAAGGACAGACATTTGGGCTTGAGAGCAGACATGGATTCAAGATAAGTGGCAGAAGGTGTAGGGAGGAGTTGAGGAAAATCTTTTTTATGCAGAGGGTAGTGGGTGTCTGGAATTTGCTGCCCAAGTTGGTGGTAGAGGCAGAAACTCTAAACTCTTTTAAAAAGTACTTGGATCTGCACTTAAAGTGCTGTAAGCTGTAGGGCTATGGACCGGGTGCCGGAAGGTGGGATTAGAAAGGGCACCTGGGTGTCCTCGGGCTGGCATGGACAAGATGGGCTGAATAGCCTCCTTCTGTGCTGTAACTTTTCTATGGCTCTATGGAATCACCCCAGATTTGCACTAAGTGCTGTAGCGGGCGGGTAAAATGACGTTTTACCTACCAGCCACAATGTCGGGCCATATCGTCCCAAACCCTCCGCATTACTTATGCATTCCCAGGAAACATGCCATTTCCATGGTGGGCGGGCTCTCATTCACCCACCACGCCGTCATCTCATGGCTTCATCATGCCACGACCACACTTAAAGTACAGCAGCATCAGTGCTTCCAGCCCACGACTGCAACAAAGAAGACGTGGCCCTGAAAGGCAAGAAGACAGCAGCCCTTGAGCACTTTATGGACTTCGTGTAGGCCTGCTGTGATGTCCTCTCCCCTTGCTCTGCCATCAAGACAGGCAGCTACACTACCGCTCTGGCTTGGTAGGCAATGGCAGCAGTGGTCAGTACCAATGTCGCACAGAAGAGGTTGGCCATCCTATTCAGATAGGGGATGAAATATGCCAAGGTACAGCAGCCATCTCATCACTCTAAACTCACACATTCAAGCCCATCACACTAGCATCTCACTCACTGCCAGCTTCAGGGACCCATACCACCCATTCTCACACACACACCCTCACATGTCCATCTTGCCTCATCTCCTCTGGGGACTGCCTCCTTAGCCCTCACCATCTTGAGGCCACTTGCACATATCAACACGCGCCCCCAAACACACCCTGGGATACCGTCCTTCCCTAGTACAGTTCTCATCCTGCAGCCTCTTCCCTTACCTGAGGCCGCTCCTCCCTCTTCCCCAAGCAAGACCTTGCCATGCAGCCATTGAAAAGCCATCCACATATGGCTGGTCTGGTAGGTAGAGAGCTACCCATGATCCCCCTAAAATTGATGTGGTGCTGTCTGTGAAGCCTGGTGACTGCAAACATTGACCCAAGCAAGGTAGGCAAACAAACCTCGAAGTCTCGAGTGGTGAAGCCCACAAGATGCACATCGCTTATGTGCTGTTGTGAAACATGTCGGCGTGTTTGCCTGAAAACTTGGACGGACAACCCCGTGGGCAGGGATGAGTCCGCTGGTCTCAATGACATGCTGATGTATTACAATGGAGGTTCCCAATGTCCGATGGCAGGAAATGTGAGCTGATGACCGCAAACTGGTTTCACGTGAAACCGATCGCACCATACTGTCCACTCATGCCACCAAGCATGCCCGACACCAGCGGGCACAGAAAATCCCAGCCATCGGCTTTGCTCCGCTTGTGGTATACCCACTAGTGGTATCATGCATCACTTCATGCCGAGCTCCATGAAGACTGTGGAGTCATGAAATAATGTTGACAGTTCTTGGATCGTAAGAAGTGGATTCTTGTCTGGAACAATGGCTTTGTTGACCACCATAACGTCAACACGTAGGCCTGAATCTTCCAAGAAGCTTAATCACCATTGGATTGCCTCTCCACTCCTGCTTTCCCAAGCCATGCTGGAGCTCCACATTTCTTACTGGAACTTCCAATCCCAGCTTCTTCAGAAGTCTGGAGTGTACTGCTACGACTGGCTCCTGGACGAGGTCCCCAATTTGTTACGACTGGGATGGGACCCCAGTTTTGTTATGATCCCGGGTGAGGAGAATTTGAGCTAGGTCCCCTTCTTTATTCAACCCTCTTGGTTGGTCACAACAAGATTAATTTAAAAATCCTTTCCCCGTGGATACCTTTTCCCAGTCCAAATGTATTTACTTTTATTAATGAGCCAATTTAACCAGGCTTTCTTAAGTCAAAGGAAAAGTAAGTTCATTAGGTAGTAAAACCAGAGAAAAATAATAAAAATGCAACACACATACACAGATCAAAAATGAGAAGTTAAGAATCCAAATAAAAAAAGTTAAAAATATATACAAATCGGTCCTTTTCTTGTCCATGAGGCATAGATTGCGTTATGTTGTGGCCGCTAAGTTGAGTGATTCCGGTAGAACTGACCTAGGCAGATTGGCTGTTAGTTGGAGACACTTACTTCTGCAGGGTAGCTGAAGAGGATGTCCTATTTTATTTTGCTTGTGGCTTCTGCTGAACCTTGCTTCCCACAACAGAGAGAGAGAGACTTCACCTGCAAAAGGCAGGGATGACTGTTTGGTGTTTCTTCTTTATCTTTGACACTCACAGCACATCAGCACAAACTGCCCTGCTCTGCAGCTAGCTTTTTAACCCATTTTTCTAGTGTATTCGAGGAGAGGAAATAGTCATGTCTTTCATTCGTCTCAGAACTATTTACACATTCTGAGATAAATCAACAGGGGATGGATTTTTGGGTCACTGCTGAGACACGCAAATCAATCTTTTGTCTTCACAACTACAGGAGATTAAATTTCAGTCTTTTGCATCTTTCCTATCTGCCTTTCAAGTGTCCATTTCATGGGGCATTGGCATCATTATTGGAACAGGACGGATCTGTACCGTTGGGACGGTCTCCACCACCTGAACCGATCTGGGACCAATGTTCTAGCGAAAAGGGTGGCCAATAGGACTTTAAACTAGAAAGTTGGGGGGAGGGAAGGGTAAAACTCCAAGAAGTATGATTAATGGGAAACACAGCAGCAGGTTAGCATGTGGGGGGATGGATTCAACTTAATGGAAAATTATGAAAAATCTGAAAAGAAAGGAGAGCCCAGGAGAGGCTATTAAAGTCTCCAGAACACAAAATAGGACAGACTGTTTGGAAAGGGCTAGGAATCTAACTTCAAGCACATCAGATAAAGGGACGACAATGAGAAAGGGGACGGGAAATACAGGACCGAAGGTGTTGTATCTGAATGCACGCAGTATACGAAATAAGGTAAATGAGCTTGTGGCACAGATTGAAATTGGCAGGTATGATGTGGTGGGCATTACGGAGACATGGCTGCAAGGGGATCAGGACTGGGAGCTAAATTTCCAAGGATATACATCCTATTGAAAATATAGGCAGGTTGGAAGAGGGGGTGGGGTTGCTTTGTTAGTAAGAAATGAAATTAAATCGATAGCAAGAAATGAGGTAGGGTCAGGTGATGTAGAATCTGTGTGGTTAGAGTTGAGGAACCGCAAAGGTAAAAAAACCATAATGGGAGTTATGTACAGGCCTCCGAACAGTAGTCAGGATGTGGGGCACAAGATACACCAGGAGATGGAAAAGACATGTAAGAAAGGCAAGGTTACAGTGATCATGGGGGATTTCAATATGCAGGTGGACTGGGAAAATCAGGTTGGTAGTGGATCCCAAGAAAAGGAATTTGTGGAATGTCTACGAGATGGCTTTTTGGAGCAGCTTGTGGTGAAGCCCACCAGGGAACAGGCAATTCTAGATTTAGTGATGTGTAATGAGACAGATTTGATAAGGGAGCTTAAGGTGAAGGAACCCTTAGGAGGAAGTGACCATAATATGATAGAATTCACCCTGCAATTTGAGAGGAAAAAGCTGGAATTAGATGTAACGGCATTACAGTTAAATAAAGGCAACTACAAAGGCATGAGGGAGGAGCTGGCCAGAATTGACTGGGAGATGAGCCTAGCAGGAAAGACAGTGGAACAGCAATGGCAGGAGTTTCTGGGAGTAAGTTGGGAGACACAGCAAAAATTCATCCCTAGGAAGAAGAAGCATACTAAAGGGAGGACGAGGCAACCATGGCTGACAAGGGAAGTCAGGGACAGCATAAAAGCTAAAGAGAAGCATACAATGCGGCGAAGAGCAGTGGGAAACCAGGGGATTGGGAAGCCTACAAAGACCAACAGAGGACAACAAAAAAAGAAATAAGGAGGGAGAAGATTAAATATGAGGGTAAACTAGCCAGTAATATAAAAGAAGATTGCAAGAGTTTTTTTTAGATATATAAAGGGTAAGAGAGAGGCAAAAGTGGATATTGGGCCATTGGAAAATGACGCTGGAGAACAAAGAAATGGTGGAGGAACTGAATAGGTGCTTTGCGTCAGTCTTCACGATGGAAGACACGAGTAACATCCCCAAAGTTCAAAAGAGTCAGGGGGCAGGGGTGAGTACAGTGGCCATTATCAAGGAGAATGTGCTAGGAAAACTGAAAGGTCTGAAGGTGCATAAATCACCTAGACCAGATGGATTACACCCCAGAGTTCTGAAGGAGATAGCTGAGGAGATAGTGGAAGCGTTAGTGGTGATCTTTCAGGAATCACTCGAGTCAGGGAGGGTCTCAGAGGACTGGAAAATTGCTAATGTAACCCCACTGTTTAAGAAGGGAGTGAGGCAAAAGATGGGAAATTACAGGCTGATCAGCCTGACCTCAGTCGTTGGTAAGATCTTAGAGTCCATTATTAAGGATGAGATTTCAGAATACTTGGAAGTGCATGGTAAAATAGGGCAAGGTCAGCATGGTTTCATCAAGGGGAGGTCATGCTTGACAAATCTGTTAGAATTCTTTGAGGAGGTAACAAGTAGGTTACACAAAGGACAGCCAATGGATGTTATCTATTTGGACTTCCAGAAGGCCTTTGACAAGGTGCCGCACAGGAGGCTGCTCAGTAAGATAAGAGCCCATGGTGTTAGAGGCAAGGTACTAGCATGGATAGAAGAGTGGCTGTCTGGCAGGAGGCAGAGAGTGGGGATAAGGGGGTCCTTCTCAGGATGGTGGCCGGTGACTAGTGGAGTTCCGCAGGGGTCAGTGTTGGGACCACAACTTTTCACTTCATACATTAATGATCTAGATGAAGGAACTGAGGGATCCTGGCTAAGTTTGCAGATGATACAAAGATAGGTGGAGGGATGGGTAGTATTGAAGAGGCGGGAAGGTAGTATTGAAGAGGCGGGAAGGCTGCAGAAGGATTTGGACAGGTTAGGAGAATGGGCAAAGAAGTGGCAGATGGAATACAACGTGGGGAAGTGTGAGGTCATGCACTTTGGTAGGAAGAATAGAGGCATAGACTATTTTCTAAATGGGGAGAGAATTCAGAAATCTGGAGTGCAAAGGGACTTGGGAGTCCTAGTCCAGGATTCTCTTAAGGTTAACTTGCAGGTTGAGCTGGTAGTTAGGAAGGCAAATGTAATGTTGGCATTTATTTCAAGAGGACTAGAATATAAAAGCAGGGATGTGCTGCTGAGGCTTTATAAGGCTCTGGTCAGACCACATTTAGAATATTGTGAGCAATTTTGGGCCCTGTACCTCAGGAAGGATATTCTAGCCCTGGAGATGGTCCAGAGGAGGTTCACAAGAATGATCCCAGGAATGAAAGGCTTAACATATGAGGAACGTTTGAGGACTCTGGGTCTATACTCAATGGAGTTTAGAAGGATGAGGGGGGGATTTGATTGAAACTTACAGAATACTGAAAGGCCTGGATAGAGTGGACGTGGGGAAGATGTTTCCATTAGTAGGAGAGACTAGGACCCGAAGTCACAGCCTCAGAGTAAAGGGAAGACCTTTTAGAACAGAGATGAGGAGAAACTTCTTTAGCCAGAGAGTGGTGAATCCATGGAATTCATTGCCACAGAAGGCTGTGGAGACCAGGTCATTGAGTGTATTTAGGACCGAGATAGATAGGTTCTTGATTGGTAAGGGGATCAAAGGTTACAGGGAGAAGGCAGGAGAATGGGGTTGAGAAACTTATTAGCCATGATTGAATGGCAGAGCAGACTTGATGGGCCGAATGGCCTAATTTCTGATCCTATGTCTTATGGTCTCTGCTTGAAGAAGGCCATGGCACCTTTTCAGGTGCGACATTCCACATTCTCTCAGGACAGGTCTGTCAGTGTAATCCACATACGAGTTTCCCAGAAAGTAGTCACTTTACATTATCAACCATCTTTTGCTATGATTCCTTGCTTGTGTTTCTTTTAAAAACTGCCCATAAGCAGTTTGTGGTTGTAATCTACATTTCATGACACTTCATGAATGAAATGAGATTCATTCTCATTTCATCACAAAAGGGAATAAAATATAACGCAAACAAACACACTCTCCTTCATTCTCTTAGCCTTGGTCAATATTATCTCTTCAGTTCTAACTGGGTTTCTAAGTTCTGGACAGGGCGTCTGCAATCACTTTGGATTTCCCGGCAATGCGGATGATTTTTTAGGTGGTATGGTTGGAGGACAAACTCCAACGGAATGACCTCGCATTCTCTGTTTCAAACTTTTCCACAAAGGTTACATTCATTTATGGATTAGTTTGGCAACAAGGTTTCAAAGCTGCTTTATTTTATAGTCATCGCTGGTTGGTAACCCTGTGTTAGCCAATGTGAGTAATTCCTTTTGTCGATTAAAAGCCTACGAGATCCAACTCCAGGGCATTGTGGGAGGTAAGCTCCAGCTGCTCTGGGGTTCAGCCATATCAGGGTTCAGCATGTGTTGCATTTCCTGCTCGACCTGGGGCTGGCTGGTAGGGCTTTTGATTTGTTGGTGGATGTTCTCCCACATCCATGTCATGCACTGACAGTGGATACCCTCCAGTAGATCACTGTGAATTTCTTTAAATCTCCTGAGCAGGGTGGCCACATCTTCCGGCTGCTCTAGCATCAGGACTGTTGATTGGGCATTTGAGATTCTAGGGTCTGCCAGCCGAGGTTTCAACTGGGGAAGTCTCCTGTCCCTCCTGGTTACCCGCCAAGGTGTCGGCCCCCTGGTAGACACTCACTGGTTCAATGGGCTCTGAGTTCAACTTGGTTCTAACAGTACTTGAACTCCCCATATGGTAGTCCCAAGGACTGTGGAGTTTCAGGGTTACTGTCTTTCCCTGACCTGTTACCTTGGAAAGGGGTTGGTTCCAACCTGTTCCATTTTGTTTGGGACATTACTGCTCTCAGGTGGCTGTCCAGCTTCTGCTGCACTGCCCTGCAGCTCATTAACTAGGTGAGGCGTCCCCCTCACCATCTGCATGTCTACTTGGGACCTTCTCTGTTCTCCCTCTGAAGTTGGAAAAATGGCGTGGGCTAGCCAGATCTCTGGCTCATCCCACAAGGGTGCAAGCTTCTTTCTTTTTGAAACATTCTGCCTGGTTTGGGACACTTTTGCACCCCTGTTCTGTCCTGTATCTTTGGGGATATCTTTGTTCACAGGGGTTGGGCTAGCCTCAGCTGCTGTGCTCTGTGGCACTTCAGCTACGTGGCGCATCACCTTCACTCTTCCCTGGCCTATTTGGGAATTTTCCTGTTCCCTATTTAGATTTGCCATGAGTCTGTCGATCAGACAGAACACTGGTTCATTCACACCCTCTGTTGTCTTGTGAATTTTCGTTCCCCTAACCTATTCCACATCTCCTGGAACAGTACTTCCAAGTAGATGGCCAGCTCCTGCTGAACTCCCTTGTGGCTCTTTAACCAGTTGAGGCTTCTCCCATTTGTTTGGGATCTCCCCTCGTCCCTGTCTAATCTTCCAAGAAGCTGTCTGCCAAATGGATCATTGGCCTATTCCTCTTCTTTTTAACCTTTACATGGCCCTCATGGACCTCTTACTACTGCTGGTCTAGTTTCGATCCTTTTAACTTGCTCGGTTTCTACCTTGTTTCTTTGTACTTCTGCAGGTCTGCCTTTGGTCCTTTTAACTTCCAGTAGCTCTGCAGCTGGGCGCGGCACTGTCTCCTTACTTACCTTAGAACTCCCCTGGTCTCTGTTTAATTCTGCAAAAAAATGTACCTACAAACTCAAATTCCAGGTCACCCTCTCTGCCTGGTTCCCCATTCCAAGTCTTTTCCAGACATACATTAACTCTACAGACTTAAGCTTGGCCTTTTTAAATTTGTGAAACTGCTTCTTAACTACGCCAACTCTCACTGGTTCTATCACCTCCTTTTGGCCCCTGAACACTCTCCAACTCCCTGCCTGTCTACAGTCTTTGGCTGCGTGTTCCCTGCCTCTTCGATTGCAAGTAGCCCTTGCCTAGCTATTCCAATCCTTACTGGCTCTATTGCCCCCTTTAAGGCCTCTGACCCATTTTGAGTTCCCTGTATTCCTATAGATCCCAGCTGGTTTTCTCCAGCCCTTTCATCTTCTATTGATTTGAGTAATTGTTCCTGACATTTCCTGACTTTTGCCTGCCTCAGTTCCTTTCCAGTTCATGCATCTTATACAAACATACAAACAAGGAGCCGGAGTAGGCCATTCAGCCCCTCGATCCTGCCCAGCCATTTAATAAGATCATAGCTGATCTGATAATAACCTGAAATCTGCATCCCACCTACCCCTAATAACCTATCACCCCCTTGCTTACCAATTATCTATCCACCTCTGCCTTAAAAATATTCAAAGACTCTGCTTCCACCACCTTTTCAGGGAGAGAGTTCCAAAGACCCACAACCCTCTGAGTGAAAACATTTTGCCTCATCTCTGTTTTAAAGGGGTGACCCCTAATTTTTAAACAGTGACCCCTAGTTCTAAAGTTTTCCACAAGTGGAAACATCCACACCACATCCATCCTGTCAAGATGCCTCAGGATCTTATATGTTTCAATCAAGTCACCTCTTACTCTTTCAAACTCCAGCGGTTACAAGCCTAGTCTATCCAACCTTTCCTCATAAGACAACCCACCCATTCCAGGGATTAGTCTGGTAAACCTACTCTGAATTGCTTCCAATGCATTTGCATCCTTCCTTAAATAAGATTACCCATACTGTACATAGTACTCCAAATGTGGTCTCACTGGTGCTCTGTATGACTGACGCTTAACCTCCTTACTTTTGTATTCAATTCCCCTTGCGATAAATGATAATATTCTATTAGCTTTCCTAATTAAATGCTGCACCTGCATATTAGCTTTCTTTAGAAAGCTTCCTCCCTTTCCCCTTTTCTTTCCTGCCTCTCTTTCCATTCTCTTTAGAAAGCTTCCTCTTCTTCTCTTCTCTCTCTTGCCCTTTCCTTCCTTTTTTAACTGATTCACGGGATGTGGGTGTCACTGGCTGGGCCAGCATTTATTGCCCATCCCTAGTTACCCTTGAGAAGGTGGTGGTGAGCTGCCTTCTTGAACCGCTGCAGTCCATGTGGTGTAAGTACACCCACAGTGCTGTTAGGGAGGGAGTTCCAAGATTTTGACCCAGCAATAGTGAAGGAACGGCGATATATTTCCAAGTCAGGATGGTGAGTGGCTTGGAGGTGAACTTCTAGGTAGTGGTGTTCCCATTTATCTGCTGCCCTTGTCCTTCTAGATGGTAGTGGTCGTGGGTTTGGAAGGTGCGGTCGAAGGAGCCTTGGTGAATTCCTGTAGTGCGTCCTTTAGATAGTACGCACTGCTGCTACTATGCGTCGGTGGTGGAGGGAGTGAATGTTTGTGGATGTGGTGCCAAAAAAGTGGGCTGCTTTGTCCAGGGTGGTGTCAAGCTTCTTGAGTGTTGTGGGAGCTGTACTCATCCAGGCAAGTGGGGAGTATTCCGTCACACTCCTGACTTGTGCCTTGTACACGGTGGACAGGCTTTGGGGAGTCAGGAGGTGAGTTACTCATCGCAGGATTCCTAGCCTTTGAGCAGCTCTTGTAGCCATAGTATTTATATGGCTAGTCCAGTTCAGTTTCTGGTCAATGGTAACCCCCAAGATGTTGGTAGTGGGGGATTCAGTGATGGTAATGCCATTGAAATTCTCTCTTCTTTCCGTGCCTTTTTCTGACTTTTGTCTTTCTCTCTTCTCTCATTTTCTAACTCTTTTCATTCCTGCTCTACCTGCATTCTCAGCAGTTCTACTACCTTTCGTAGCCTTGCCTTACGTTCACCACACATTAATGTTCTGGCCGCGTGCTGTAATATTACGCATCTCATCTCATTCAAGGAAAACTCTCGTCCTAAGTGCCTAGCTAGCTCTTTTAACTTTGAGGACAGAACTTTTAAATGCTCAAAAGTATCTTGTCCTTCTGCTAGAAAAGCACTGGCATCAAATGTGACCATATTTACTTCAGTAGTACAGACTCAGGGAATCTTTTTGCAGTTTTTAAAATTGATTTTGAAGGAACAATTTACTTCCCCTGCTCTAATTCTTTCGTTTCACCTGCAAGAACGATCTCAGCACGAGTCCCCAATTTGTTATGATCTGGCTCCGGATGAAGTCCCCAATTTGTTAAAATCCTGGATGAGATCCCCAATTTGTTGCGACCGGGAAGGTACCCCAATTTTGTTATGATCCCAGGTGAGGAGGAATGAGCTGCCTCCCCTTTATTCAACCTCCTCAGTTGGTCACAATGAGGTTAATTTAAAACCTTCAATCTAATTATTTTCTCATGGGTTTGGATCATTGGGTAGACAAGACACACCCCCTTTTTACAACAGCACCAGCTGCTGCATTCTGGTAAATGTTCACTAATACACTAAAAAGCTGGGAAATTTAAACATGAGTGTTTGAGTCAATGGGTGAGCCAATGGGTGAATGGGTAAATATGTAGGTGGGTAAAGAGGTAGGGTGAGTGAGGTAAATGGTTAAGGGTGTATGGTTAGTGAGATAAGTGGATGTGTATAGGGTGGCAGGGGGACTGAGGGTGGGTGGATAGGGCAAGGCAGGTAAAATGGTATATGGGTAGGGTGGCAGGTCGGTAGGGTGGTATAATAGTAGGTGGGTAGCGTGGTAGGGTGTTGGGTTGTTAGAGTGATAGGTGAGTAGAGTGGCAGGTGGGTAGGGTAGCACGTGGGTAGGGAGGTAGGTGGGAAGAGCAATAGGGTGGCAGGTGGGTAGGGTGGGAGGTCAGTGGGATGGTGGGGTCGGATCAGGGGACTCAGGGTGAATCGGGTAGTGGGGGTGTAATCAGGTCAGCTTGCGAGGGTGTCAGAGGGGTTAGTTGGGCACTTGAGGCAGGTGTGGGGGGTGTCAGTTGTATAGTTACCCAGGAGTAAGACTAACGTTTTTCTGTCCAACATTTCCTGGGCAACAATACAGTTAAGTACTGTCCAAAGTCTCCGACTGTAACTCGGAGTTGGAGACTTTTTAGAAGACAGTTCGGAGACTGGAAGATCTGGGCTATAATCTAAGTTTGTTATTTTTGTGTTATGCAATAACTAGATTCAATATCCAAGTCAATGAGTCAATTCAATTCAGCTCAAGTCAATTAGGCTCCTCGGCATGGATTGTAAATGGCAACATGAGGTGCAGTACAGTAATCCCCCCAAATCCGATAAATAAGGAGGGATAATGCTGGGTATAGTCAATGTCATCGATCACGTTAATGTGTGCTCTGGTGAGGTCTACAAGTTTGAAGCCAAACCTACTGAAAAGGTTTACCCCCATAAGGCTTCTGCCATTGGTTAAGCAGAATATGAACCTGTCAAGGGTGACATTTATGTAAATACTAGAAATGTGATTGTTACCAAAACGAGAATAATCAAGTCAGTATTCTGGCAATAGGACTGAAGACTTGTGCTCCAGAACTTGCGGCACCCTAGCCAAGCTGTTCCAGTACAGCTACAACACAGGCATCAACCCAACTATGTGGATAATTGCCCAGGTATGTCCTGTACACAAAAAACAGGACAAATCCAACCCGGCCAATTAGCGTCCCATCAGTCTGCTCTCAATCATTAGTAATGGAAGGGTTCGTCAACAATGCTATCAAGCAACACTTGTTTAGTAATAACCTGCTCACTGATGCCCAGTTTGGGTTCCACCAGGGTCACTCAGCTCCTGACCTCATTACAGCCTTGGTTCAAACATTGACAAGGTGAGGTAAGAGTGATTGTCCTTGACATCAAGGCCTCATTTGATAGAGTGTGGCATCAAGGAGCCCTAGCAAAACTGGAGTCATTGAAAATCAGGGGGAAAATTCTCAGCTGGTTGAAGTCATACCAGTATAAATGAAGATGGTTGTGGTTATTGGAGGTCAGTCACCTCAGCTCCAGGACATCACTACAGGAGCCCCTCAAGTGCCAGGCAATGACCATCTCCAACAAGAGAGAAGCCAACCATTGCCCCTTGATGTTCAATGGCATTACCTCGAATCCCCCACTATCAACATCCTGGGTGTTACCATTGACCAGAAACTGAACTGGACTAGTCATAAAAATACTGTGGCTACAAGAGCAGGTCAGAGGCTAGGAACTGTGCGACAAGTAACTCACCTCCTGACTCCCCAAAGCCTGTCCACCATCTACAAGGCACAAGTCAGGAGTGTGATGGAATACTCCCCACTTGCCTGGATGAGTGCAGCTCCCACAACAATGAGGAAGCTGGACACCATCCAGGACAAAGCAGCCCACTTGTTTGGCATCACATTTACAAATATTCACTCCCTCCACCGCCAACGCACAGTGGCAGCAGTGTGTACCATCTACACGATGCACTACAGCAATTCACCAAGGCTCCTTCGACAGCACCTTCTAAACCCATGACCACTACCACCTAAAAGGACGAGGGCTGCAGATAGTCGGGAACACTGCCACCTGGAGGTTCCCTTTCAAGTAACTCACCAACCTGACTTGGAAATATGTCGCCGTTCCTTCACTGTCGCTGGGTCAAAATCCTGGAACTCCCTCCCTAACAGCACTGTGGGTGTACCTACACTACATGGACTGCAGCGGTTCAAGAAGGCAGCTCAACACCACCTTCTCAAGTGCAACTAGGGATGGGCAATAAATGCTGGCCCAGCCAGCGAAGCCCACATCCCGTGAATGAATTTTAAAAACGTGTAAGTTTGAAGAGTGCCTGTTGCAGGAGTGAGGGAAAGTTGCGAGAAATAATGGTAAAGTTTGTGCCTCAATATGGACACTTGCACACCAACATCAATAAGGTGGAAACTGAAATATCCCCAATCTTGACTGAGCGTTCTGGAAAATGACCTGGTGCTTTACCATCTATGGCAGTATGGACAAGCCTTACCTCACTCTCAGGAAGAGACTCCTCAACATTTTCAACCAATGAAGTCCTCTTCTTTGACCTGCTCCCTTTGCCAAGCGATTCCACTTTAAGCATGAGTTACACTTTTTCACTCAACCTAGACAAGGCACTGTGAATTGATGAGCACTTTCACCATTTGGGCATATGTTTGAAGGTATCTCACCACGATGGCTCTCTGGCATTTCTGGTGGAATGCGTATAATTAGATCATCATGCTTTTCTTTGGCCTGAAGTATATTTCAAGAGCACTTAACTACTGTGTCAAACAAAAATGTGTCACCTGTGAGCTGCCTGAATATTCTCTGTCTTTCTGCTCTGAGACAATGTCTGACTATCACATTGTGGGCTGCTGCTATCTACGGACCGTCCATACCTTTTGCTACCAAGTGAGTCTTGAACCCCGAAACTCATCAACCCTCTAGCATGGGTAGATCTCATGGAAAACAAAGAAATGGTGCTAAAGCCCATAAGTTTATACTTACGAACACATGAACTGGGAGCAGGAGTAGATCATTCAGCCCTTCAATCCTGCACAGCCATTTAATAAGCTAATGGCTGATCTGATAGTAACCTGAAATCTGCAACCCACCTACCCCCGATAACCTATCACCCCCTTGCTTAACAAGAATCTGTCACCTCTGCCTGAAAAATATTCAAAGACTCTGCTTCCACCACCTTTTCAGAAAGAGTTCCAAAGACTCACGACTCTGTGAAAAAATTTCACCTCATCTCTGTTTTAAATGGGTGACCCCTTATTTTTAAACAGTGACCCCTAGTTCTCCATTCTCCCACAAGAGGAAACAATCTCTCCACATCCACCCTGTCAAGACCCCTCAGGATCTTATGGCCAGGAATTTTGGCTTGGCAAGCGGAGGTGGGGCCTGCTTGCCGAGGTGTAAAATGACCCGGGGTGGCGTCAGGCGTGCGTCCCAATGTCACCGCACGTCATTTAGATTTTCAGTTCAGTAGGCCGCAGCCAACTTGGTTGCACACCCGCTGAACTGTCAAAGGCCTTTGAGGCTATTTAAAAACTAATTAAGCCAATAAACTGAGCTGCCTGGGCAACCTTAATGTTGGCCGGGGGCAGGCAAAGAGCCCAGGTGGCCTTCGCATTTTTCATGGAACCTCATCCATGGGCGGGATGTGCCTCAGGGAGATTTCTGTGCTCCTTCGCGCAAACATGCGAAAGAGCGCAGGTCCCAACCCAGGGAATCCCCCCACCCCCACTCACACAGGGAGCGTCAGTGCTTCCAGGCGAGCTTCCCGCTGAGTGAGTTCTAATTGTCCCACTCATGTAAAATGGCGGAGCAGGCCTGATTGGGGGTGCTGATCGGGATCGTGCCCGCCCCCTGGTGGGTACCCCTGCACAACCCCACCCCCCCGATGGGGAGGAAAATTCTTCCCTATATGTTTCGATCAAGTCTCCTCTTACTCTTCCAAACTCCAGTGGATACAAGCCCAATCTGTCCAACCTTTCCTCATAAGACAACCCACCCATTCCAGGTATTAGTCTGGTAAATCTTTGCTGACCTGCTTCTAACACATTTACGTCTTTCCTTAAATAAGGCGATCAATACTATTCACAGTACTCCAGATGTGGTTTCACCAATGCCCTGTACAACTGAAGCATAACCTCCCTACTTTTGTATTCAATTCCCTTCGCAATAAATGATAACATTCTATTAACTTTCCTAATTACCTGCTGTACCTGCATACTAGGCTTTAGTGATTCATACACAAGGATACCCAGATCCCTCTGCACCTTAGAGCTCTGCAATCTCTCACTGTTTAGATAATATGCTTCTCTTTTATTCTTCCTGCCAAAATGGACAATTTCACATTTTCCCACATTATACTCCATCTGCCACATCTTTACCCACTCGCTTAACTTATCTATATCTGTTGTAGCCTCCTTATGTCCACTTCACAAATTACTTTCCTACTTACCTTTGTCTCATCAGTAAATTTGGTAACCATTCTTTCAATCTCTTCATCAAAGTCATTTAAATAAATCGTAAACAATTGAGGTCCCAGCACTGATCCATGTGGCATGCCACTCATTACATCTTGCCAACCTGAAAAAGACCCATTTCTCTCTGCTTCTGATTAGCCAGCCAATCTTTTACCTTGCCAACATGTTACCCCCTATACTATGAACTTTCATCTTCCACAATAACCTTTGACATGGCACTTTATCAAATGCCTTCTAGAAATCGAAGTACAGTATATCCAGAGGTCCCCCTTTTTCCACAGCACATGCTTCTTCCTCAAAGAACTCCAATAAGTTGATTAAACACGATTTCTCTTTCACAAAACCATGTTGACTGCCTGATGACCTTGAGCTGATCCAAGTGCTCTGCTATAACTTCTTTAATAACAGCTTCTAACATTTTCCCTACAACCGATGTACTGTAGTTACCCACTTTCTGACTCCTTCCCTTTTTGAATAATGGAGTTACATTTGCTACCTTCCAATCCAATGGGGCCTTCCCTGAATCTAGGGAGTTTTGGAAAATTAAAACCAATGCATCAACTCACTAGACAATTCTTTAAGACCGTAGGATGAAGTCCATCAGGACCCAAGCTCTTGTCAGCCCACAGCTCCAACAATTTACTCAGTACCCCTTCCTTGGTGACTGAAATTTTTCTGACTTCCTTCCCCACTTCTATTTCCTGGTTTATTGCTGCTTCTGGGATGTTACTTGTATCCTCTACAGTGAAAACTGATGCAAAATAACAGTTCAATTCATCTGCCATCTGCTTGTTTTCCATTTTCAATTCTCCAGACTCACTTTCTACAAGACCAACGCTCATTTTGTTAACTCTTTTTTAAATATTTATAAAAACTCATTATCTGTTTTTATATTTCTGGCTACCTTTCTCTCATACTCTAATTTTTCCCAAAGCCATTCTTTGCTGTTCTTTATATTCTGTCCAATCTTCTGGCCTTCCACCTATCTTTGCACAAGTTTGATACTATTTTTAACCTTTCTAATTAACCACGGACAGTGTGTCCGTCCCTTAGGCTTTTTCTTACTAGTTGGGATGTATCTATTCTGTGCATTCTGAAATATCCCTTTAAATATTAGCCACTCCATCTCTCTTGACCTATCCCTTAACCTAATTTGCCAATTCATTTTAGCCAGCTCAACTTTCATGCCCTCATAATTGCCCTTATTTAAATACTTAGTCTCAGACCCACTCCTCTCTCCCTCAAACTGTATGTAAAATTCAATCATATTATCATCGCTACTACCTGGGGGGCACCTTCACTATGAGATCATTAATTACTCCCACCTCATTACACAATACCAAGTCTAGTATAGCCTGCTCTCTGGTTGGCTCCAGAACATGCTGTTTTAAGAAACTATGCCATAAACATTCAATGTACTCCTCATCTAGGCCAAGCTAGGTTAGATTTGTACTCTCTATCCCCTTTTCATTGTCTGTTTTTCATTTCCTGTAATAATACCTTTTTCTTTTGTCTTGTCTCTGGTCTTTGATATACCACATCTTCCCAAATTTGATCCCTTGCCCCCACTATTTAGTTTAAAACCCTCTCTACTTCCTTAGTTATGCAGCTCGCAAGAATACTGGTCCCAGCGAGGTTCAGGTATAGTCCATCCCAATGGTACAGATCTGCCTTTCCCCAATATTGGTGCCAGTGCCCCATGGGCAAGAACTCACTTCTCCCACACCAGTCTTTGAGCCATGCAATCATCTCCCTAATCTGATTTCTCCTATGCCAATTTGCACCTGGCTCCAGTAATAATCCACAGGTTATGACCTTTGAGGTTCTGTTTCTTAATTTTGTGCCTAGGTCCTCATAGTGACTATGCAGAACCTGCTTCTTTGGCCTGCCTATATCATTGGTACCTACAAGGACCACAACGACTGGGTCCTCCCTCTCCCATTGCAAGATCCTCTCCAGCCCTGAGTAGATGTCCTGCATCCTGGCCCCAAGCAGCCATCTGGACAAACGTTCTTTGCTGCAGAGAACAATGTCAATACCTCTCACTATGCTGTACCCTACTACCTCTACATTCCTTTTTACTCCCCCAACTTGAATGGCTTCCTGCACCACGGTGTCATGGACAGTTAGCTCATCCACCCTGCAGCACCCACTCTCATCCAAACAAGCTGAAAAAACCTCAGACCTGTTGGACAATTGCAGAGGTGTATACTCCTGCCCTCTGAGTTCCCTTAGCTGCCTCACTCCCAGTCACACTCTCCTGTCTTTGACCACTGACCAAATCAGAAGACCCTATCCTAAGAGGTGTGACTGCCTCCAGGTAACTTTCCCCCTCCTTGATGCACCCCAGTGTCTGCGGCTCAGCCTCCAGCTCATAAACTCTGAGCTGAAGCTGCTCAAACTTCAAACACTTACTGCAGACATGTTTGCCCTGGATCAGACTGGCATCCAGGAGCTGCTGCATGCTGCAGCTGTGACACATCACCTGTCCTGACATCCTTAATGTTCCAATTAACAATTTAATTATTTTATTCAATTATCTATTTTACTTCTGTTTTATATATTTTATTAACCTTACCACCAGTTGCTAGACTATTTTAAACATTCGGAGTAGAATAAACCTTAATCACTCAACAAATAACCAGCTTCTTTTCCTCTAGCAGAGTACAGCCATTTCCTGAAGGCTGAGACAGTTAAAAAGCAGAAAGCAAAAGAGCACCTCTTTCCCTAACTTCCTAAATTACCTAAGTCCCAACACCATTCTAAGTCGCACTTCTTGCAGTAAACCTTACCTACAGGACCTTTTTCCTCCATGCATTCAATTCCCATTTGAACCAAATTCCCAAATATACTCACTCGGTTTCAGTCTCACTCAGGCTGAAGTCTCCCCTCGCTGATCATGATCCCCCTCCCCAACTGATTGTGCACTTAAAAAGTCCCTTTCTTATATAAATCTGTGATGATTCACTCTCTAGTTTAGCTTCCTGCTACAGTTATCAACACCTAATTTAAGCTCTATTCAGACAAAGGGCTTTCAGGTGATTGATAGTTAACTGACACTAAGAACTGTTTAACTCGGCTACTTAACTTATAGACTGTTAATCCAGGGTTGCCAGTTCTAGATCAGAATCTGACCCTTACTCCAAAATTGAACTTGAAAAAGATTTACCAGTTTAATTCCCACTTGAACCAAATTCCCAAAAGTACTCACTCGGTCTCTGTCTCACTCAGGCCTAAGTCTCCCCTCGCTGATCGCGCGCCTCTTACTTTCCTCCTTTCTCCCTTTTTCATATGTTCATATGAAGTATAACTATTTACAATACAACCTTCACTTTAATTGCTATCCCTTCTTCCCCCCTCAAGTCTCTGACTTTGTAAGTTCAGACAGCCTTGAGGCTTGACAATTCTTCCACATCTCAGCCTGTCATGTTTGGAGGAATGGTAGTCTCCATTGCTTTGGGTTGACTTTGTTGGTTTGGCGTTGGAATTGTAGTACTCTGGGTTTCTGGTACTTGGTCGTCTCCATTTGATTCGCTTTTGGCACTCTTTATCAACAACCCATCTGTTTTGTTCGGACCCCGTGTGTTTGTCTCGTTCCTTCTGGAGGGAGGGTGCACTCCGTTCATCCTTAGAGTGGCCTCAGATTTTCTTTTACTGTGGGGTCCGCCATGTTCTTCCTGAACGTTGACATTTCAAAAATGGAACCTTTATTGCACAATTTCAGCCAAATATTTGTTTACTTTTTTATTTTCCAATTCTTTTGCAAGCTTATGAATCTTTTCATTCAGCTCAGCCACTACCCTGGTGAGTTCACTCGTCCTTATTTCAGAGTTGTCTGTAAAATCCTTATGTACACTGAACAACTTCATCTTGGCCTTCAGTTCCTTTCAGAGTCTTTCCTCCATGGTCAATGACTGCCACTTAAGTTCTTCCAATTTATTTGTTAGCTCATTAATCTGTTTCTTAGAATTTTCATTTTCTGCCTTTTAAGTCTGGATTTAGTCTTCCATAGTGCACATCCCATCTTTCGTGTTCTCCAGATTCTATTGAAGTCCAAGAATTTCATTGCTCTTTTCACGATGAGGTTCCAACATTTTATCAAACTCATCTTCCAAACATGGAAGTTAGCTCACTGCACGGATCAATTTTTACTTAGTAGAGCTGAACTTGAGTGTACTATCCTTCAATCTCACATTCTTTAATTTTACTTCTGATAGTTGTGTCTGAGACTCTTCGCACTCGTTTGTGAGAACCTCTACTTTTCCTTGTAACTGTTTAAGTTTTCCTTGACATTCCCAGTTTTTGATTTTCATTTCAGCCACTTCATTTTTCAACAACTCCATGGTTCTCAGTACTTTTGAGGCATCCAGTGATTCTTCTTCTCGTTCCTTGAGCTTCAGCATCGGACTTACATTTTCCAATCTTATTTCTGTCATTTCTTTCTCTGTCTGCAGCAGAGCTTTGTCCTTGTCCTTCATTTTGGTTTTCTGTTGGCCAAGTTCGTCTCAGGCGAAGTCTTAACTTGCTTCAGTTCTGTAATTGTACTACTCATGGCTTCATTATCCGCTCGTGGCTTGAAAAGTTCTACTCCTTTTGCATTCAATGCCTCCCTGCTTTTCCATTTAGCTGGTTCTTCAGCTCTTCAGTCTCTTTCTTGTACCTTTTGGCTTCCTCCTGGATTATTGAACATTGCTGACTCTTCTCTGCCAACTGGTTCTTTAGTTCATTCAGAGTGAAGTTAAATTAATTTTGCTTCTCTTCATAATTTTCCAGAGGCACAAGCATTGACCTAAATGATCTTTGTAATGTGCGAAGATCCATCAACAGGTTTTTCTTTTCTTTGCAAAGCTGGGTTGCTTTGTTTTTTTTTGTAATTGAACAGAGCCTCCTCGAGTTTCTTCCGGCCTTCTTCTATTCTGCTACTCAAGTCAGTCTTCATTACTTCATGCTGCTGAAGGGTTATGTACTCCTTTTGCATTTGATCTTGAAGGACAATCAGCTGTTCTTTCAGTTGTTTATTTTCTTTTTGACCTCTTGCCAACTCACTCTGCACTTCAGTGCTTTGTTTTGTTGCTGCTGATGGTGCCAATGCAGCTCTTTCAGAAGTAATATTCAATATCTTTTTCAGTTCCTCATGTTTTTCCATGGCTACATATTGATTCTTCAGACATACTGAGTCTTTCAGAATGGCAACTTCTTTGCATGCCTTTTCTGCCTTCTGTTGCATCCTTGCTGCCAACTACCCAGCAACCTTCTCACCATGGCCCCCCCCATGTGAAACTTCCCCCACCCACATTAGTTGACGGTGGCCTGGGTCGCTCCCTGATCCTGGGACCCAGGTGCCAGTTCTTCGGGCAGAAGCCGCAGCGTCCCCAGTGGCACTGCTGAGCGCAAGAGCTGCCGGCCTCTGGCTAGCAACAGTTGGTAGGTGAGCCTTACGGCCCGGGGTCTTGATTGCAGGGAAGGCCTGCTGCTGTGTTTGCCACTGCCTGATTGGCTTGTGGTTTGGCAGGCCTTCCTGAAAAGAGGCAGTATGGGCCTCTCATTGGCTCTCCAGCCACAGGCGAGAATCCCAGCACGATTCCCCTCATAGAGACATAGAATGGTTACAGCACAAGAAGGAAGTCATTTGGCCCCTCATGTAAGTGGTTACATGTGTGGTATTTTCCAATCTCAGGATGCTGCTGGCAGTACAAAATTACATCTGCCTACCACACAATTGAGTGGCACTGTGTATGAATTTCAGTGCCAATGTGATACTTGGGTAGATAAGCTGTACACCCAACGATTGGCTGATCAAATCATACACCATGTTACTTCAGTTATTCACAGGTATAGAAAATAAATGCAGGAGTAGGTCATTCAGCACTTGGAGACTGCTCAGCCATTCAATATAATTGTGGCTGATGCTCTATCTCAACGCCATATTCCTGTTCTCTCCCCATACCCCTTGATGCATTTAGAGTCTAGAAATCTATCTATTTCCTCCTGAAATTTATTCAGTGACTTGGTCTCTTTCTGTGATAGAGAATTCCACAGATTCATAGTAGGTAGAGAACAGACCATATTCAACCAGTTCCCACTTGCAAAATCCAAAACAAAACATCGACTGTTAGATGTGATTCCTTGATTGGGCAGCATTTGCTGAACAATCCTGAATGCACCATGAACAATTGATTTAAGGTAATCAGTCGAGCTCGAAATATAGCTCATTTATACTTGCTAGAAGTGACATACATTTATACGCAGGGACCAGTTCTCTGCAAAGAAAAGGAACATTTTCAAGCCTTGCACCTTTTCTGAATTATCCAGGAACATGGAGAGCTTATAGTCCCTCATACATTTCTCCATGGCAATGCTTCGGCCAATCAGAGGCAACTTGCCATCCAGCACCCCTTTTCTTCTCTGGTATGAGTTATTGTGATCATTTGAAATTTGGCATTCTTGCATTTGTCCTGATGAAAGTAAAACAGAAAGCTTCAGCAATATGTCTCTCTTTTTGACAATATTCAAGTTCTGTTTTACCAAGCAACTGTTTTTCAATTCCCCTCTGAACCTTCTATATTCGGCCTGGTTCTCAATTGTATTAGCCACCTGATATCTGTCACATGCACACTTCTCTTCTCTGTTTCACCTTAATCTCTACATCTTTCATGCTATGGATTTGTTTTCCCTACCTTTCCCCTACATGGGAATCTAAGAACATAAGAACATAAGAACTAGGAGCCAGAATAGGCAATTCAGCCCCTCATGCCTGCCCCACCATTCAATACGATCATGGCTGATCTCATTTCGGCCACAACTCCAATTTCCCACCCTGTCCCCATAACCTTTCAACCTATTACTATTTAAAAATCTGTCTATCTCCTCCTTAAATTTATTCAGCGTCCCAGCACCCACTGCACTCTAAGGTAGTGAATTCCACAGATTCACGACTCTTTGAGAAAAGTAATTCCTCCTCAACTCTGATTTAAATCTACCACCCCTTAGTCTAAAACTATGGCCTCTCGTTCTAGAATGCCGCACAAGGGGAAACATCCGCTCCATGTCTACTTTGTCTATCCCCTTTAGCGTCTTATATACTTCAGTTAGATTCCTCTCATCCTTCCAAACTCTTGCAAGTATAGGCCTAAACTGCTCAATCTCTCCTCATAAGACAAGCCCCGCATCTCCGGAATCAATTTAGTGAACCTCCTCTGAACCACCTCCAATTCAACTTCCTCAAGTAAGGTGACCAAAACTGTGCATAGTGCTCAAGGTGAGGTCTCACCAATGCCTTTTACAGTTGCAACAACACTTCCCTATTTTTAAACTCTAATCCTTTAGCAATAAATGCCAAAATTCCATTTGCCTTCCTTATTACCTGCTGTACCTGCAAACCAGCTTTCAGCGATTCATGCACAAGAACACCCAGATCCCTCTGCACTGAAGCATTCTGAAGTTTCTCTCCATTTAAATAATAAATGAATAACCTGACACTTATCCATGTTAAACTCCATCTGCCAAATTTTGGCCCATTCACCTAACCTGTCCATATCCATTTGTAAATTTCTTATTCCTTCATTGCAACTTATTTTTGGTATCATCTGCAAATTTAGCTATAATACCTATTATCCCTGAATCCAAGTCATTAATATAGATTGTAAATAGTTGGGGCCCAAGGACCGAACCCTGTGGCACCCCACAGCTTGCCATTCAGAAAAAGACCCATTTATCCAGACTCTCTGCTCTCTGTTGGTTAGCCAATCCTGTATCCAAGCTAATATATTACTCCTAACTCTGTGTGATCTTATCTTGTGTATTAATCTTTTGTGCAGCACCTTATCAAAGGCCTTCTGGAAATCCAGATATACTACATCTACAGGATCCCCATTATCCACTTTGCTTGTCACATCTTCAAAGAACTCTAGCAAATTAGTCAACCATGATTTACTCTTCATAAAACCATGCTGACACTGATGAATTGCATTTTGACTTTTCAAAAGCCAGTGCTAATCCACACTGAATATACCTAGGTGGCTGCGTAGTGTCTGAAAAACAAATGCCACGCTGCCCAATTTTTATGCCAATCTGTCTAGGTTTCAGTTGTTACTACTCTGTTGAGGTGTGATGTTTATGACTGTGCAAAAATTGTCTTACATTCTACAAATAAGAAATAAACATCACCCACATTCTAGTAAAAATGGAGGATATGTGGTGCCACATTGCCATCTACTGGTGTAACAGTATATCATGCATAAAAAATCACATGACAACAGCTTCAGTGTTGATAGGTTCAAAACAAGTCATCTGACATTGTTTGTCCTGGTGTATAAATAGGATGGCTTTCAGTATTTCTTTGGTATTCTCTGCTGAGAACTCATTGATTGGTAATTTGAAGACACCTATGGCTATCCTACTTGTAAACATGTAGACATATAAAATAGTTTGCACTTGCTGCCAATATTAATAACACATTTCATTTATATAGTGCTATTAGTGCTTTACAGAAGTGTTATAAAGCAAAATTCAACACTGAGCTGCATAAGCTGACATCTGGGCAAAAGCTTTGTCAAAAAGGTAGATTTTAAGAAATGTTTTAAAGGAAGAAAGAGGTAGGAATTTGGCATGAAATAGGGAGGAAATTGCGTATCTTAGGCAGATGAAGGTCTGGCCAGCAAGTTGAATTATCTTTGACATCCAATCTGTATAATTTGGATTAATTTCCTTGGTTCATCCAACATTTTTGGCGAGTCAGCCAGGAGTCAATCTGCTTGAGCTTTGGATTAGAATTGGACATCCTGCTAGAGCAAAGAGATATTGACAAGGTGGAAAATCTGGATCAATGTTAATACTAAAGAGAAGTCAAAAGAATATACAGCTAGAAATTTGAAATAACCCTGTAGTTTACCCCAAGCAGCTACTAGCACAATTCTGCAATACATCCAATTAAACCAGTAAGCTGTTCCTTCCTGCTAAACAATTAGGCCAATTTCCTGGTATCAAAGATGTTATTTCTCTACTATTCAACTTTTGCTCTTCCTAAACCTGAGTTCATCCATTACTCTGCTGCCCATAGCTTAACACACAAGCCCTGTTCACCCATCATCCCTGTGCCCGCTGACCTACCTTGGCTCCCAGGCCAGGAACCCAGTTGGGAACACTCATGCCTTTGAGCCAAAAGGTTGTAGCTTCAAGTCCCTCTCCAGAGCTTTGAGTGCAAAATTGAAGCTGACAATCAAGTGAAGTATTGATGGAGTGCTGCACTGTCAAAGATGCTGCTTTTCAGATGTAATATTGAACTGAAACCCAATTTGCCTCCCCAGATGAACATAAAAGATCCATGCCTTTACTTCGAAAAAGGGCAGGGGAGGTTCCCCAGTGTTCTGACCAACATTTATCCTACAACCAACATCATTAAAACAAATTATCTGGTCAGTATAACATTGCAGTTTGTGGACTCTTGCTGGTCACAAATTGGTGACCAAGTTTTCTACATTAAAAGAGTGCATACACCTGACTGTAAAACTGCGGGACACCCAGAGTCCTTAAAAGGCATATATAAATACAAGTTCTTTTTCCTTTATCTCCTGCCTCTTGTGGGTTATATGGTTCCATGAACAATAACAGACTATGCTACTAGCCAATATGCCAACCGTCAGTATTTGCTGCCAAACCAACACTCATCTCGCATTCTCGTTGGCTCCTTTCTTGTGCTGCTGAACAGCATTTCACACTCAGAGCAGGAAGCCTGACAGGTCATCACCCCAAATTCGACATGTGTGATCCACCCTCCCTCATCACCGGGTCCAAATCATTAACCTACCTACCTACCAGCATTGTAAGGGTTGAAACCACAACTTTCTGGCTCAGTGATGATCGTGGCAACAATTGAACTGGCAGAGAAATCCCACTTGTTAATTTGACTCCAGGATATCACTCCAATGATGGGAGGGCTGGCAGAGTGCCGTTGGCGCCGGTGGTGTATTAATTACCTCTAGAACTCGAAAGATATGAGTGGAATGATAACAAAGATGAGAGATAACTTCTGCAGTTACTTCAAAGCATTCGGTGGTTTCTGACAGCCCTCCGTGCGTTAGCACATCATTTCAGCGCCAAATGAATCTCATAACAACAAACCAGCAATGGTCAGGAGTCCAACTTACCAGATTCTGTGTAACACAGGCACCTTCTTTTCAATTTTTGTTGAGCATTTGGGTGGCTCAGCTGGCGAATGAACTGCCCCTTTCCTAGCTCTGTTAACCTTAAGCCCCCGCAACCCTTGCAGAATATTATGCTTCTCCAATCTGGCCTCTTGTGTGTCCCCTGCTCCTGTCCCCCAGCTTTAGCAACCTTGCCTTCAGCTAGGCCCTAAGCTTTAGAATTTCATCAACCTACACCCCGATCTCCACCCGCACACCTCTCCATCACTCTCTCATTCTTCATGTCCTTAAAATCTACCCCTTTGACCAAGCTTTTGCTCACCTGTCCTAATATCTCCTTACGTGCTTCAGTGTCAAATTTTGTTCAATAGCTTTCCTGTGAAGAGCTTTGGGCTGTTTTACTACATTAAAGGCTCTATATAAATGCAAGTTGATGTTGTTGTTAATGCTGCCTGGTGTGGTAGTGCACTGTACAGGACAGGACACTATTTGTTTCCAATCCCATTCGGTACTGACGTTAACTAATCTCAATTTTGGGTAGAGTGAGAAAGGAGCTGCAGTGGGTTTGAGTGACTAAGGAATGGGAAAGGGGACAAATACCATGATATTCCTGATTGGCATGTGCTGATTCCTACTGAAGACTATGTATTTAGGCTTCCAAAACAAAAAGTCATGAGATTAATTAATTCTACCAAATTCTACTGATAAGTGAAGGCAGGTCACTTGGGCTAGTCAATAGATGGTGACTGGCACAACGTGACAAGGACCAGTAAGAAACATGACATCCAGGACAAAGCAATCTACTTGCCGGGGGAACCCATTCACTACATTAAACATTCAGTCCTCCACCATGGCTTCAGCATTCTATCCACAGGAGGCACTGCAGTACATCACCTATACTTCTATGGCAACAGTCCTCACACCTCAACCTCAACTGCCTAGAAGGAGAAGTGAAGCATTATCATAGGAACACCACCACCTTCCAGCTTCCCCCCACAAGTCACACACCACCCTGATTGGAAATATACCACCACTCCTTCACTGTCGCTGAGTCAAAATCCTGGAACTGAGAGTACAGTCACCACATGGACTGTAGTGGTTCAGTAAGAAGACGGCTCACCACCAGCCTTTCAGGGGCAACCAAGGATGGGCAATAAATGCTAGCCTTGCTGGCAACAGCCATATCCTGACAATGAATTGGAAAAGGGGAAGAAAATTGTGAGGCATAAATGAAAGGGTGACTGTGTTGACAAAACTTGTTCGCTATTTCTGCAGCACCAGTTTACTGTGCTGGCTTTTATCATGTTGAGGTGTGTTAATTGGGACTAATGAAATGATGACAATGATACATTTTCTGATTCTCCCTCCTAACACAGAAGAAAGTTTACAAACACTTTGATCATAAAGTGGGGAAAGAAAGAAGAAAACAAATGATTGTTGGATTCTTTCTGTACTGTAACCCTCACATTATATCTCATTTAATCTTCGGCTCCTATTCTATCCGACAGGCTATTTCAAACACATCTCACTCTTTGAGCAAAGGAAGTTCTTCCTGAAACTGGGATTGATAGATTTTTGTTTGGCAACAGTATTAAGAATCAAGGCAGGTGGTTGGAATCAAGGCTGTTGTGATTAAATTGAATGGTGGAACAGGTTATATATAGGGGCTGTATAGCCTCCAGCAGTTCCTTAGTTCCTGAAATCTGCTTTCAAACTATGGGGTGAAGTTGGTCTTGAGAAATTGGTCATTTCTTTGCAGTAGTGAAAACAGGGTGATAGGAAGCTGACAGCCCAATTTACACCGATTGGATTTAGTGGAAATGAAGTGATATAAAGTGCAAAGCAGGAACATGATGCATTATTGCACATATTGCATTACCCTGTAATGAATTTATCATCTCTACTTTTGCTATAATTTAGGTTTGTATCTTCTGCTACCACATTCTTGTTTTAACTTAATATCCTGGATTGCTGACCACTTCTAGCTCTGATGCACCTCCATGAAACTCATCCTTTAAGCCTTTGCTTTCTGGACCACAAAGACATAGTGTCCTTCATAGTTCGTTTTCCAATATACTCAAGGTCAGTTGTGCCACTCCTCTTTACAGTATTGTGGTCTGTTTGCTGTGGCCTGGTGACCAGAGATGAAGGGAATAGATGCAAGTCTAATCATTTTGGCACTAGACTAACACTGGAGAAGGTTGGAGTTCAAATCTCTCATGTGCCAGGTTGTGAAGTTTAACTTATTAAAGCTGGCAATTGGTAGATTCATATAAAAAAAAACACAGGAAACCTACTGATTGTTCTAAACATCCAACCAGTTCATTATCATAGAAGCACAATTAGGTGGCCATTCAGCCCATTGTGCCCATGCCTGACAATGTACTGGCTCTTTGAAAGGGCCATCCAATTAGTCCCACATCCCCTGTTCTTTTGCATTCTCCTGCAATTTTTTTTCCTTTTCATGTATATTTACAATTCCCTTTTGATAGTTACAGTTGAATTTACTTCCATCACCCTTTCAAGCAGTGCATTCTAGATCATAACAATTAATCGAGCAAATAAAATTCTCCTATTTTCCTCACTGAAATTTTTGATGACCTTAATTTTTATTTTATTCACTCATGGGATGTGGGCTTTGCTGGCTAGACCAGCATTTATTGCTCATCCCTATTTGCCCTTGAGAAGGTGATGGTGAGCCACCTTCTTAAACCACTGCAGCCCATCTGGTGTAGTTACACCCACAGTGCTGTTAAGAAGGGAGTTCCAGGATTTTGACCCGGCAACAGTGAAGGAACGGCAATACACTTCTAAGTTGAGATGGTGTGCAACCTCTAAGAAGCTAAGATATAGGAGCAGGAGAAGACCCTATGGCCCATGGAGCCTGCTCCATCTGATTATGGATGATCTTGGACTTCAACTCCACTTTCTTCCCATATCCTTCGATTCCCTGAGAAACTAAAAATTTTTCTATCTCATTCTTAAATATATTCAATGATGGCGCATCCACAACCCTCTGAGGTGTTTAATCCTAAAGGTTCATGACCCTAAGAATGAAGAAATTTCTCCCCATCTCAGTCCTAAATGATCGGCCCATTATCCTAAGACTGTGCCCCCTAGCCAGGGGAAACAACATTTCAGCAACTACCCCATCAAGCCCCTTCATAATCTTGAATAATTAATTCAATGAGATCACCTCTCATTCTTCAGAACTCCAGAGAATATAGATCCAGTTTAATCAGCCTTTCATCACAGGACAACCTTTTAGTTCCAAGGGCCTTTATTGTACTGCCAGGAGTACAAGTAGATCCTTCCCTAAAAATGGAGACCAAAATTGCACACAATATTCTGGGTATAGTCTCACCAAAGCCTATTTAATTGAAGCAAGACTTCTTACTTCCTGTGCTCTGCTCCCCTTACAATAAAGGCCAATATGCCATTTGTTTTCCTAATTACTTGCCTTACCTGCATGCTAACTTTTTTGTGTTCTTGAACAATTACACTCAAGTCTCTCTGAACATCTAAAAAATATTCTACTTTCTATTCATGCAACTCGTGAATAACCTCACACTTCACCACATTATACTCCATTTGGACCTTGTTGCCCATTCACTTAATCTGTCTATATCTATAGCTGTTCTCGTCACAGCTTCCATTCCCGCCTAGCTTTGTATCGTTATTAAACCTAGATACATTACACTCTGTCTCTTCGTCCAAGTTATTAATATGCATTGCAAATAGCTGAGACCCCAGCACTAATACTTGCAACACTCTACCAGTCACAACCTGCCAACTTGAAAATGCCCCACAAAATACTTGCTCAACATCTCTGCCTTTTCTTCATTCCTTTCTCCTGTCTCTGCTTCTAAGGGACCAATATTTACTCTAGCTCCTCGCTTTCTTTTTGCATGTTAGCAAAAGTTCTTACAATCTGTTTTTATATTCCTGTCTAGTTTACTCTTGGTCACGAAACTATCATATTTTTCATAATGTTATTTTGGTTTATTGTAAAGTAGGTTTATGAATGTGGGTGTGTCTGGTTCTGTCTGTGATTTAATTGAATTAGAGTCGGATAGGCTGCAAGGTTGAAATTATCAAAAGAAGTTAGGTGTAAAAGGCATTTGAAATGCTAATGAGTAAGCATGGATGAGGGCAGCATTCAGGGTGTGAAAGAAATTTGCATTTTTAGAAAAAGGAAGGGGTTGTTTAGGTTTCAAAGGGATGATAGGATATTTATAACTAACAAGATAAGCAAGGTCAAGCAGTATGTTTATTTTTCCCAAAGGTACTGACCAGATTTTTACATTATGGGAAAAGTAAATTTCCAAAGACATATAGCACAATGGAATTTACAGATTAAAGAGAGGGAAACTTTTATAAAGAAGGATGGAAGGTTACATTGGAGGGCCATGTAAGATCTAAAAGGACCATGCAAAACAGCCTTGTGGAAGCCTACAGCCACTTTTGCAGAAGACTGCTGTGTCCAGTAACCAAAGGTAGAGGAGAGCCTTTGGAATTCCACTGCTGAGTTGGTGCTGTGGTAAACTTGCTGGCTTGCCTATATAAATTTAAATCCTATTTTGGGACTGTTGCCTTAAAGGGGCTGTGTAATTGGGAGTCAGGTTAATTAGGGATGTTGGGATTTGTTTATTAAGTAACTGTAATCTAATGTATGTGCTTGAAATATTTTATTTTATTAATATATTATTTAATTTAGTTTTAAAAATCTCTAAAGGTGTTACTGGACTCGGTACTTCTGAATTCACTGCACAAGACTCTAATAAATACAAATTGCAAAACCATTATGATAGCGTGGCCAGGTTTCTGTGTGGATTTTGTCCACCTGGCACACATCACCTGCTGCATCATAACATTCTCATATTCCATTTTCTTCCCCTTTTCATCAGCTTTTTGGTGGCCCTTTGCTGGTTTCTGAATCACTTCCAACCTCCAGACTTACCACTATTCTTTGCAACAATATAAGCCTCTTCTTAGAGGGGAACTTGCAAGTGGTGGTGCCCCCCTATGTGGTACCGATCATGGGTTTTGAAGATGCTGTTGAAGGAGATTTGGCAAGTTGCTGCAGTGCATTTCATAGATGGTACACTATGCTGTCACTGTGTCGGTTATAGTGGAGGGAGTGAATGTTTAAAGCAATTGATGGATTGCCAATCAACCAGACTGCTTTATCTTGGATGGTGTTAAGCTTCTTGAGTGTTATGGGAGCTGCACTTATGCATTCAAGTGGAAATTATTCTATCACATTCCTGACTTGTGCCTTGGGGAGTCAGGAGGTGAATTACCCGCTGTAGTATTCCCAGCCTCTGACCTGCTCTTGTAACCACAGTTAAATTTGTATTCCCTGATTACTGACCTTTGAGCTAATGGAGACAGTTCCTCTGTATTTACTCTATCTAATCCTCTCATAATAGATTATATATGTATGCAAATTGTTTCTTTTGATGCATTCTGAAAGGCAGAATGAAGACAGGCAAGATAAATTAAATGGTATAAATTTAAAGGTAGGGTAGTAACAAAGATACTTGTCTTTATTCTTTTCAACCCATCTTTTCCCATGTCTCTGTATTTGCTTAAAAACTGAACAAGCTCTAACTTCTTGCCAGGGCTTGAAAATTGCAGTTATGGGGAAAGATTGGAGAGGCCAGGGTTGTTTTCCTCAGAACAGAGGAGGCTGAGGGGTGATCTAAGGGGTACAAAATTATGAGGGGTCTAGATAAGGTAAAGAGTGAAGACTTGTTTCCCCGAGCTAAGGGGTCCATTACCGGGGGCATAGATTTAAGGTAGGATTAGAGGGGAATGAGGAAAAAATTTTTCACCCAGAGGGTGGTGGGTATCTGGAATTCACTGCCTAAATTGGTGGTTGAGGCTGAAACACTCAATTAATTTAAAAGGTATTTGGATCTGCATCTGAAGCGCTGTAACCTGCATGACTACGGACCAGGGGCTGGAATGTGGGATTAAAAATGAGTGGCTAATTCCTTTTTTTTTTCTCTTTTTTGGCTGGCACAGACACAATGGGCTGAATAGCCTCTTTCTACACCATAGCTTTTCTATTGTTTCTATGCTTATTCCAGTTCTGATGAAAGGACATCAACTTGTAATGTTAACTCTGTTTTCTATCATCACCTGCTGAGTGTTTTTCACTTTTCATGTTCTATTCTAGGCCAGTACTCCCCTGATCTTTAAATAGTGTCCTGGACACCAAAGAAGGACTTGGGGCATCAGTTTAACATCTCACCTGAAAAATGGCACCTCTGACAGTGAAGCACTCCTTCAGTGATGCAGTGTTGCACTTGCCTTTATCAATCGAGGCATAGATTACAAAAGTAGGGAGGTCATGTTAGAGTTGTATAGAACCTTGGTGAGGCCACCAGCTGGAGTACTGTGAGCAGTTCTGGTCGCCACATTATTGGAAGGATGTGATTGCACTGGAGGGGGTGCAGAGGAGATTCACCAGGATGTTGCCTGGGATGAAACATTTAAGTTATGCAGAGAGGTTGGGTTGTTTTCATTGGAGCAGAGAAGACTGAGGGGCGACCTGATCGAGGTGTACAAGATTATGAGGGTCATGGACAGGGTGGATAGGGAGCAGCTGTTACCCTTAGTTGAAGGGTCAGTCACGAGGGGACACAAGTTCAAGGTGAGGGGCAGGAGGTTTAGGGGGGATGTGAGGAAAAACTTTTTACCCAGAGGGTGGTGATGGTCTGGAATGCACTGCCTAGAAGGCTGGTGGAGGCGGGTTGCCTCACATCCTTTAAAAAGTACCTGGATGAGCACTTGGCACGTCATAACATCCAAGGCTATGGGCCAAGTGCTGGTAAATGGGATTAGGTAGGTAGGTCAGGTGTTTCTCACATGTCGGTGCAGACTCGATGGGCCGAAGGGCCTCTTCTGCACTGTGTGATTCTGTGATTCTGTGATCAGAAGTTCCATGCTCCAGTCTCTGAAGCGGGCTTTGAACCTACAACTTTCTGCTTCATAAGCAACAGTGCAACTCACTGACTCACTATAACGTAGTGAATATAAACTGATCCTCATGCCCCTGCATCCCAGCACCTCCTGGAAAGAAAGTACAGAAACAAGCACACATAAGCTTTTGGAAATTGCCCAGTCTGCCCTGAATTGTACCAGTACAGATACAGGCTAATTAATTGGCTGGGTCAAATGGTGAAGAAGGCAGGGGGGGCACTTCCTATGAGAGGCCCTCACTTTCCTGTCCTTTCAGATTGGATTTAGAGGGAGGCCGGCATAATTATTAAAATGATCGCACTGACAGAATTTTGAAACACAAAAGAGGTCAATGGTTCTGGGAGATTGCACTGAAACTCTGCGATGTTCCAATTGACAGGATGATGGGGATACTTCTCTGGAGAAATGTCAACTGTCTAAGCACTGCATTCTTTGGTCGCTACAGAGGTGTTATTGGGTCATTACATTCCGGATATTTGTGAACTGGGCACTCTTAACTGTCCCACATCAAAGCTGGTGATACAACCTGAGGAGATTAGCATATATTTGTATTTTTCACTTCACAACATTTCCACCCACTGCCCCCCCAAGTTCCTTCTGCCTCCCTCTCACCCACCACCCCACCTGTACATTTCCACTTGGATTAAACAGATTAGCTGATCATCATCACATTGGTGTCTGTGGTAGCTTGCTGTGCGCAAGACCGAATGGTGCGTTTGCTGCATTACAACAGTGATTACGCTTCAATAAAAGTACTTCATTGGCTGTAAAGAGCTTTGGAATGTCTTATGGTTGTGAACGGCACTATAGAAATACAAGAGGTTCTCGGTTTGAGGGAATGCAATTACAATTGCTTAACACAAAGCCAACTGAGGTGATTGGAACGAAGGATAAGGTGCTTTTAAGGCGATTGTTCAACACACACCATAAATACAATGCAGAAATAATTCAAAACAGAAGAGCAAGAAAAGGAATGTAGCACAAACTCTGGGAGGATTTAGTAAGAGACATTGCAAGTGACTGTTTGGAAATAACATTAAATATTTGAAAATGTTTGCGATTGTTGGCATCACCCAACTCTGTGGCATTGCATAACATACCGGTATGTGTATATTCTCTAGAAAGTTCTTTTGAGTTTAGAAGTCAGAAATATTTAAGGCAGTTTCTCATTTATTTTCACGAGGAACCCTGTCTCAAAGCCACTCTGGTCAAGATTTGTTTCAGAAATGGGAATTTTAACCCATTAGAACCCATGCCCAAACACTATCTCTGTTTAAAATTTACTGTAAAACTGATGGTTGTCACTGAAGAGTTGGAAGTAGCTGATTAGTCGTTTGGTAGTACAGAACTTAAGTATTGCTGAAAGAAGAAATATATCAAAGCTCTTTGTCTCGCACTCATCCGGACACTTCACAAGAATGCCAATATAAGGGAAAAACAACAAATTATACTGTATGTGAAGAGAGTGCTGATTGGTTGGCAAGTGGCGTTGTCATGGAGAATGAACCAGTGATGGTGACTGACAGTTAACTGCCAAGCATTTATTGAAATTTAAACCAGGCAGCTTGACCTCGATTACCCTGAGGAATGAATCAGTGAATGGCTGTCACTTATTTTGTTTAGCTTAAACAGGCATAATGTGTGTACATGTTCTTTCTGTCTGCAAAGAACGGGGCCCTGTGTATTAATATATGTAGCTTCTAGTACATGAAAATGTACCATACTGTGTCTCTGACTGACAATATTAAATTGGTTGCTAAGAATTACGCTGACAACCAGTTTGGTCGTTGTGGAGTGAGTTGGCTTCCCACCAGCTTTGCTTCTAGGGGTGGGGTGGGGGTGGGGGTGGGGTGCGAGCTGTCTGCCACCTGATAATATGCAGCCTCTTTTGCATATCTCTGATTTTAGTCACTCCACCATTGGCAGTTCTGCCTTCAGCTGCTGAGGATGGTAGCTTTGCAATTCACGGAATCGCAAAATAGTTACAACACAGAAGGAGGCCACTCAGCTCGTCATGTCTGTGCTGGCTATCCAAAAGAGTAATTCACTTAATACCATTCCCCTTCCTTCTCCCCGTAGCCCTGACAATTCTTCCTTTTCAGTTAATAGTCCACTTCCCTCTTGAATGCTTCGATTGAACCTGCCTCCACCACTCTCAGGTACTGCATTCCAGCATTTGGTCCCTAAACCTCTCTACCTCTAACTCCCCTTTTTGCTTTCCTTAAAACTTACTTCTTTAATCAAGCTTTTGATCACCTGCCCTAAAATCTCCTTGGGCAGAATTTTTCATATGGCGGGTGGGCAGGCAGAGGGCAGGGGCGGGCACGGAGCTGCAGCCATTTTACATAGTGGGCTAATTAAGGCCGGCCCAGCGTAAGACACGACTGGTAGTGCTCAGCGTTACCTGTGCAAGAGGGGGGACGAGGGAGAGTCGGGGCCAGCACTCTTTTGTGTATGCACGCGAAAGAGCGTTTCAATCTCCCAGAGGCACGGAGCTGCCTCAGGGAGATTGAATCCATGTTCAAAAAATTAAATAAAAGGTTTTAAAATTTGTTTAAACATGTCCCATCTCATGTGACTGTGTCACATGAGATGGGACATGTTTTTATATTTATGAAAATTTTTCTAATTGTATAATTAAAGCTATGGGAAGCCTCGTCCCACTCGTGGACGAGGTTTCCTAAAAGACGCGAAGGCTGCTTGGGCCTTTTGCCTGCCCGCCACCCTTAAGGTTGGACGGGCAGCGTTAACAAGCACAATAATTACTATCTTAATGGCCTTAATAGGCTGTTTACATTTTGGCGGGCGTGCAGCCGACTCTGGCGCGCGCCCACTGAATGAAATATTGCCAGACTGCGCAATGATGTTGGGATGTGTGCCCAATGTTATCGCCCATCGACATGTCGGGCCTAGCCCCCACATACCGGCTGAAAAATTCTGCCCCTTATGTGGCTTGCTGTCACTTCTGTGAAGTGGCTTGGGAGGTTTTACTATGGTAAAAATACTATATAGACGCAAGTTGTTGTGTATAATATGTTTTTTTTATTTGTTCATGTGACATGGGTGTGGCTGGCTAGGCCAGCATTTATTGCCCATCCCTAATTGCCCTTGTTCAGAGGGCATGTAAGAGTCAACATGATTGATGTGGGTCTGGAGTCACATGTGGGCCAGACCAGGTAAGGAAGGTAGATTTCCTTTCCTAAAGGACATTAGTGAATCAGATGGGTTTTCACAACAATTGATGATGGTTTCATGGTCATCATCAGACTTTTAATTCCATATTTTTATTGAATTAAATTTCACCATCTGTCGTGGTGGGATTCAAACCCGGTTCCCCAGAGCATTACCCTGAAATACTAGTCCAGTGATGATACCACGGTGCCAATAAAATCCACAGTATATTATGCAATATTATAATACACAATATGGGTATACCTAGTAATATTATTGTATAATATATAAAGGAGTCACACAGTTTTGCTGTGCTACAATATGCAAATATGCAATATTACTCAGTAACACTATTACATAATTTATAAAGCAGTGTTTAAGTGACACTACGCAGGCTGTATCGATTCTCTGTGGTTAAACAGCACCACGATTCACTATTTGCGTGTTCTGTGCGGCATTCCTCATTGATATCATTGAAGACTACTGCACTGTCTACACAGGTAGCAGCTTATAGTGCTGCCTGCCTTGGGGGAATCCATCCTCTGCCTAGCACCACTTGAAGCAGTGATATTCCAATGACTTTCTCTCCCCACAATGCGTTATTATATGGTGATTATAAACCCAGTAATGCTAAAGCTATTACATTATACAGGAGTGTTATACCCAGTAACAGTTGAGATATATAATGTAACCAGGGGTGTTATACCCACAGTATTAAAATGTGTTATATATTGTATACGGGACTGTTATACCCTGCAACACATAATATATACGGGAGTGTTCTACATTGTAACACTATTATATAATATGAACAAGAATGTTTACTCACTAATACGGTGTGATATTATATAACATAAAAAGGAATGTTATAAGCAGTATCCATGATATGTTTTTGTAATATATAGGCGTGTAATGCCCTGTAACACAAGGTGTGTTACTATACAATATACACTGGAGTGTTATATCCTGCAACTCACAGTGTGCTGTTATATAAGATATATCATGTTATACCCAGTAACACATGTTGTGCTCTTTTATAAGATATATCGTGCTATGCCCACTAACTCACAGTGTGCTAATATGTAAGATATATTGTGTTACACCCAGTAACACACAGTGTGCTATTTTATAAGCTATATTGTGTTATACCCAGTAACTTATGGTGTGATATTATATGATATATCGTGTTTTAGCCAGTAACACATGGTATACTATTATATCAGATATATCGTGTTATATCCAGTAACTCAGTGTGCTATTCTATTATATCATGTTATACCCACTAACTCAGTGTGCTATTATATAAGATATATCGTGTTATACCCAGTAACTTATGGTGTGCTATGATATAAGAAATATCATGATATACTCAGTAACACATGCTGTGCTATTATATGATATATCGTGTTATACCCCAGTAACACATAGATACACAGGAGTGTATTAGATACACAGGAGTGTTATACCCAATATAACTTGTGTTATACTATACTACAGTGATATACCCAATAACACACAGCGTGCTATTATCTAATGCTAATAAACCTGAGTCAGCATTGCCCAGGATTAGTTGATAAACATAAGCTATTCTTAGCAGAGATTTCAGAATCTTGATCCAGATATAGATAGTTGTCCATAACAACACAGTGCAGGCGATTCTGTCTTCAATTCTATTCTGCACAGGTTTGCTCTGGCTGCTGATGAGCTTGAGCATAGATGACTGTACTTTGTTGAATGATTTTCCCACAACTTTCTAATTGGGCATGCTTTCAATATGGTAACTTCCTAATCTTTGTGCAACATTAATTCCTGGTTCAATAGAATTGTGGTACAAATCAGCCATGATCTAACTGAATGGCAGAACAAGCTGGAGGGGCTTCCCGTTCTTATGCTCCTAACTCCCACGGATATGCCTTAACCAGCACCCCTTTAGCCTCCTCCCCTCCCAGCATGAAAATATTGTCCAGACAGAAGCTTGTAATGTGCAGAAACTCAGACACAATGCTATCACTTAATCTGAGTGTGGGAGCTCCATTTTACTTAAACAAGTACTTTAATACTCCTCTCAACCAAGTAGAATTATCAGGGCACAATGGAGGCTGAATTTAACAAAAATGCCATTTGTTGGTGATGGAATTTACAAAGCTGATAAAATCAGTGTTCTGAATTATCACAGCCTGGAGGGTGTCAGGTTCGATCGCTGGTTTGTGCTGGGTTACATGATCTGTTACAGTGTTAATTGTCAGCTGTGGTTTAGTGGGTAGCACTCTCACCTCTGGGTCAGAAGATTGTGGGTGTAAGTCCCACTCCACAGACTTGAGTATAAAATCTAGGCTCCCAGTGCACTACAAAGGGATTGCTGCACTGTTGTGGGTCAGTTTTTTGGGGGGGAGGTCCCTCTTGGGTAGATGCAAAAGATCTAACGGCATTATGTAAAGCAGAGTGTCCTGATCAATATTTATCCTTCAACCAACAGCTAAAAAAGGATTATCTGGTCATTATCACATGGCTATTTGCAGGAGCTTGCTGTGCGCAAATTGGCTGTGGAGTTTTCCTCCATTATGTTATACTTTTAAAAAAATCATTAGCCGTAAAGAATTTTGGGATGTCCTGAAGCCATGAAAGGTGTTATGAAAATGCAAATCTTTCATTTTCTTTTACAAATGGCCTTATCTTGCCCAATAGAAGGCCATCAATATCCCTCTTGCAAAGGTTTTCACATAAAGAATGATTACCAGAGCAAGGCAGCAGAGGAGAGGGTTCTCAGTACTGGTTGAATTATATCCTGGCCTAAATCACTACACTCAGGAGAGTAGAGGTTAAAATCTGAGACAAGTCCAGTGGGGTAGCGGGTAACAAAGGATAACTAACCACAAAGGAGGTCACAACCTCCCTCAGCCCAAAAAACATAACATCACGTTTTTCCATGTAATCCTCATTTTTTAATCATGAGGCCACATTAATCTCCTCAAATTTTATTTTAGTTACAGCTGCAATAAATAGCAATCCTTATAATAGTCATAAAAATTATTTTCATACATTTTACACTGTATATAAATGAATCAAGCTGTCATTGGAAACTATTTTCCCGGCCAAGGTTTTTGAATGATGACTGAGACGGAAAACTTGGGGGCGATCTGGGCTGTTGGTTCTAATGATAGCAAGCCATAGTATAACTGGATCACTCCAATTCCAAACCAACCAGTTCAAATCCTTTCATCATGTGTCTGCAGTGTCCTTAATAGGGCTGCTGACCATTACATCAGTTCTCAAACAGAGATGACTCCTTTAAGATATCAGTGCCCATTTTCGATACCTTGCTCCAGCTAAGTCATTTCAGGCTGGCCTCACACTGGACCATGTGAATCTTGTGCCAATAGTTCTTCAATAGTACCATTAAGCTATATCGTTATTTCCTCAGGGCTTTTCCACTCTATGTGTGTAGAATGGAATAAGGGTGACAGTGTGCCGAAAGCAGAACTTTATCCCAGAGCTTATTTGCAGTTGGCCTCGGGCCTCCTTCTTGGAATGCCCTGTTTGTAGATTTGAAGATGCAGAGAAAAGAATCTTCTAGCTTTCGTATGAAAAACTTTACATTTAACCACTTTTCTTGCAATCTCCAGCCTTCCCAGTATATGCCCACCTCTTCGTTGACCACCTCCTGAACTTGCCCAGAGTACAGCCAGTTCTCTAGATTCAATCTCAGGTCATCCATGGTGGAATCTTCCCTCCAAACAGCTTGGCAATGTTTTTCGCACTGTAACATTTGGGTTTCCTGGCAGCATTTCCATTGTAGAACCTTTCCCTCTGTGGACAGTTGGCCAGCAATCCCACTGACCCAATGCCAACACATCCAGTGCCAGTGGTCCAGAAACTAGGTGATTGCGTGTTATATTTACAAGAGGACCTTGTCAGACCAAAGACAGTTTACGCAGCTTAAAGTTATGTACAGAATTGCGGATTCTTTTTTTCTCACACTCCATTATCTCATAGCCCCTCCATAAATGGGAAAGCTTGAGATCAGTGTCAACACAAACAGATAAAAAAACCTCTTGAGATAAAGCGTCGTTAACAAAACTGAAAGGACAAGCAATACGTTCTTACTCTTAATCTAGCCTTGATTTATCATTGATCACATTGATGTAAATAATAATAATTGAAAGGAGATAATATGACTAAAATAAAAATTATACATATTTTTACAGCTACTGTACAAGTTGTTTTCCTGAATTACATCTAAATGCTATCGAAGAGAAGAAGGTCAGAAAGGAATGGGGAACATTTCAGCAGCAGTAGACTAGAGGCAAAATGTTTGACAGGGAACTGTCTATTTTTTTGGGAAACTTTGGAGAAGGGTCAAGGGTCAGAGTGCAGGGCACCTCCAAGATTGAGAAAAGCTGAGAGAGGAGATGAGCAGGATCTGGTGATTAGTTGACACAAAGCTTGGATTTAAAAAGCCTGAAGAATAGCAGTGGAAAGGAAAGGTTGATGATCGAAGGGAGGTGGTGCAAGAGCGAAATCAGCCTGAGGCAGAACTGAAGGGAGAAGCTTACTGTTGTCTCCAGGCTGTTTCTTAATGTGTTGATACCAATACAGTGTGAGGGCAGGGGTTACAGGAGGGAGATGGAGTCAGACATCAGCCACTATTTTTCAGCATTTGTAGGATAAATGTCTTGCTTATATGTCAAATTACTTCCGACGCTACCACTTAACCAATACACCACCCAGAGTGCTTTACAGTTCAAAATGCTCCCGCCAGAGCATAACATCAAGTTTGGAAGGATACAATTTGGAATTGCATTACCAGGTGTTTTTCACAGTTCTAGCAAGCTCAGTATATATGTTAAAAAAAGGGCCCCTACCCACCCACCCCACCCTAAACCCTCACTGTGCTTCGCTGTGGATCCTAGTGGCAGATTTTGGATAAGAGCCAAATGCCATGTTGAAGAGATTTTCTTCATGGTTTCTGTCAAGTTTTTAAACTGCAGCCTTGCTGCAGGCCAACAACAAGAGGTGCCTATCCTTTTTGGGACGCTGATGAGAAATGGCCATTTTATAAATAACCTGCACACACACACACACAAACACACGCGCGCACACACGCCACACCCAGTTTCCCTTTAAATATAGGTCAGTTCAGAGCAGTTCCTTTCACTAGTATAAAAATAAAGTATCTTTAGTTTTCAAAAAAAAACCCCCAAACACAAATATTTATCCGAGGCAGCCAGCAGGCTGATAGAGGTCCCTTAGGTCCTAGCTGGTCTTGTGGTGACGAGCTCGCTTAGTCCTTTTAGTGACTGTGGTGTATTTGAAAGGTCTATGGTGCTCCCCTTTGTCTTTGGGGGGTCTTTTCATGAAATGGACCTCCCTCTGGTTCTGTTCGGTTTTCGATCCCTTCCTGGGCCGTCCTTTCCTGGTGAAGCCCAGGTACCAGCCTTTGTACTTGGCAGACATCAGAGCTGTGTAGTTATTCTCCAGGACTTCTTCTACAAACACACACTCCCGGTTCTTTCCATTGAGCTGAAAAAGGGAAATAAAAGTGTTACTTGAGAAAAGAGGAGAACTGAAAATGGACGTGTGCCCTCAAAAGCGACTAAAGTATAACAAAGCTCTGGTAAGGCACATCCGAAGCACTGCGTTCAGTTCTGAGTACCATACTTCATGGATGATATGTTGTATTGGCCTTGGAAGGGGTGGGGTGCAGTGCAGATTCACCAGAAAGATACTACGGCTTATTATGAGGTGAGAAAGCATAAATTCAGCTTGCGTTGAGTAGATGGGCAACAAATGCTGTTCTAACCAGCGATGCCCACATCCCATTAAAGGATGATTCGGCCTGTTGCTCAATTTCACCCGGCGCGCAGCAAGATCTCGAAAAACTAAAATTAGCCTGAATACAGTACTAGCTCTTCCTATTGCCTAAATGACTTTTTATTAATGTTGTCTCAGATGCTATTTTGAGTGAGATCCGTACAAACTCATCGTGACAGCATGGCTGTTCGTTTGTCTCTGTAGCTGACCACGATGGTGCCTGCAAAAAATTAAGCCACAAGTGACTTTAGGACAGTGTTAGACCTTTGGGTTGGGAAATTTGCCATCTAATTGAAACAAAACAATGACACCAGGAATGCTGAGAAACAAGGGGCAGAATTTTACGCGTCGGTGAGTGGGGGCGGGGCCAGCTAGCCGATGCATAAAATGATGTGCGTTGACATCGGGGGGGGAGCTCCCAATGTCACCGGGACCGATTAAAATTTTCTGGAAGACAGAAGCGCATCAAAATCGACTGCGGGCTCGCTGACCTGTCAATGGCCAAGTGAGGCCATTGACGGGGTCAATTAAGTAATTAAAGGACCTGCCCGTCCAACCTTAAGGTTGGCAGACAGGCCAGGAGCCCCAGCGGCAACTAGAGAAAACATGAAACCTCATCCAGCGGCGGGATGAGGTTTCATGTCAGCTTTAAAAAATTTTTAATAAAGATTTTGTAAAAATTATGGACATGTCCCAACTCGTGTGACATTGTCACATGAGGGGACATGTAAGGGAAATTTTATTTTTCTATTTTTATCTTTTTTACATAATACAGCCAATCTCCCTGAGGCAGCACTTAGCCTCAGGGAGATGAGCGCGTTCTTTCATGCGCATGTGCGGAAGAGCGCACCCTCGATTTTGGGATTCCAACCCCACCCCCCCCCTCCAATCCCCAGCCTGCATAGCATAGCACTTCTGTGCGGATGTCACGCTGGGCAGGCCTTAATTGGCCCGCCCACGTAGAATGGCACCGCGCCTCCGATCGGGGGCGCCGATCGGAAGTGTGCCCGTACGCGCCTGCCCATCAACATCCCCCCCCCCAACGGGGGGAAAATTCAGCCCCTTAACTTTGACCATGACTGCTGTTCTGTGGGAAGAGCTCAAATAAGCAGATTGCAAGTTGACAATGCAGTTTTATGAACGAAAGCTCCACTCACAGTGTTGATTTTTACGTGTGTGTGTGTGTTTGTGGCCCGCAACTGATTTTGTCTTTGTGCGAATGGCCCATGATAAGCAAAGTGTTCCCCTGAGTTAAAGAATATTTTCTGCAATTTAGAAGAGTGACAGGTGATATAATTGAAATGTAAAAATTATTCGAGGGCTTGTCAGGGAAGATGCTGGGAGGACATTTCCCTTGGCTAAAGAGACTAGGTCATGGGGTCAGAGTCTCAGGATAAGGGGGTTGTCCACTTGGGACTGAGGTGAGGAGAAGTTTTTTCTCTCATAAGGTTGTGAATCTTTGGAATTTTCTACCCTAGAGGACTGTGGATGCTCAACCGATTATATGTTCAAGACTAAAACCGATAGATGTTTGGTCACCAAGTGAATGAAGGGATGTGGGGATCAGGTGGGGAAGTGGGATTGAGGCTGAGGATCAAACGTAATTTTATTAAATCCTGGCGCAGGCTGGAGGGGCTATATGTCCTACTCCTGCTATTTTTTCTACATTTCTCTGTTTATAGAAGATTGAGGGGTGATCTACTTGAGGAGTTTAAAATGGAAAAAGGATTTGATAGGGTAAAAAGAGAAAACTATTCCTCTAATGAGGGAATCAAAAACAAGAGAACATAAAAGTTAGAGCTGGGTCACTTAAGGGTGAAATCAGGAACCAGGGCCAGGAGTTTTAGGATGGTGGGGACTTGGCACATCCCCTCCAACTCCAAGAGCCCTGTTGCCCTTTTACACTCTAACAAACATTGATTGGCAGTAGGCGGAACTATGCTGTAATGAGCGTTGATTGGCAGTAGACAGAACTATATTGTAATGCGTATTGATTGGCAGTAGGCAGGACTATACTCTAGTGAGTGTTGATTGGCAGTAGGTGGGACTATGCTGTAATGAGCGTTGATTGGCAGTAGACAGGACTATGCTGTAATGAGCGTTGATTGACAGTAGGCCGGATTATGCGCTAACGATCACTGTTTGGTAGTAGGCGGGTCTCTACTCCAGTGAGTGTTGATTGACAGTAGGCGGGACTATGCTGTAATGAGCGTTGATTGGCAGTAGACAGGACAATGCTGTAATGAGCATTGATTGGCAGTAGACGGGACAATGCTGTAATGAGCGTTGATTGGCAGTAGACAGGACAATGCTGTAATGAGCATTGATTGGCAGTAGACGGGACTATGCTGTAATGAGCATTGATTGGCAGTAGACGGGACAATGCTGTAATGAGCGTTGATTGGTAGTAGACAGGACAATGCTGTAATGAGCATTGATTGGCAGTAGACGGGACTATGCTGTAATGAGCGTTGAGTGGCAGTAGATGGGACAATGCTGTAATGAGCGTTGATTGGCAGTAGGCGGGACTATGCTGTAATGAGCGTTGAGTGGCAGTAGACAGGACAATGCTGTAATGAGCATTGATTGGCAGTAGGCGGGACTATGTGCTAATGATCGTTGTTTGGTAGCAGTGGGTCTACACTCTAATGAGTGTTAATAGGCAGTAGTCACTGGCCAATCAGATTAAATCAGAGTAAAATTCTGGCCCAGTTCTTCACACAAAGGGGTGGATTTTGTGTGTGTGTGTGTTTGGGGGGGCGGGGGCCCCAACATTGAGCTGGAAAGCCTTAAGCAACCCTGGCTCAGCCGTTTCTGGGAACCCTGACCTGATTCTATGGCCGTCAGGCAATTAACTGCCTGGAATGGGGGCGCCCGTCCCTTTAAGTGTAGCAATTCCACCTCCAACATCTGCCGGCCAATCGAAAGGCCGGCAGTTTTTCATTCCCAGCCATGCCACTGAGTGCGGTGGCCACTGCTGGGACTGGGACTGTACCTGGCCCTGGAGTAGCATCATGGAGATGGTAGTATAGTGGTAATCCAGAGGCCCAGGCTAATGCTCTGGGGACACGGGTTCAAATCCCACCATGGGATCTGGTGGAATTTAAACTCAATTGATAAAATCTGAAATTAAAAGCTAGTCTTAGTAATGGTGACTGTGAAACTACCACTGATTGTTGTAAAAACCCATCTGGTTCACTAATGTTCTTTAGGGAAGGGAATCTGCTGTCCTTACCTGGTCTGGCCTACATGTGACTCCAAACACACAGCAATGTTGTTTACTCCTAACTGCCCTCTGAAATGGCCTAGCAAGCCACTCAGTTCATAGCAATTAAGTATGGGCAACAAATGCTGTTCTTGCCAGCAATGCCCACATCCCATGAAAGAATGAAAAAAATACAAATGACCTTGGAACCCTTATAGGTTGGGTTAGTATCACTGCAGTTGGTCAGGCATGTCCTAGCAAGTGGGTGGGGGGGTGTCATGGGTTAGAGTGGGGGTGGGTGATTTCAGGGGCAGGGATGGCAGCCCCTGATGCAATGGACCACAGAGTACCTGATCAGGAGGGCGCCCACCTCCACCCACCACCCTGAGCCCACAGAGAGGCCTGTAGGTTTTTCTGGGCTGTCTTCCCTCACAATAGAGGCATCCCCTGCTTCTGGCAAGGGCAGAAGGGAAGTCTATGGTTTTTTTTGAGAGAGGACGATGACAGTGGCTTTGCAGGAGAGGAAGCCATCTCCGACGTCAGCTAGCATGGGAAAGGAGGTTGGGTGTGTCAGCAATTTAGTGGGAATGGATTCAAAGGGGCAGGAGATGGATTGTATCCATGAGATGATCTCAGAGAGGGCGTAGGCAAGCTGGGAGAGAAAGTAGAAAGAGATGGAAGTCTAGGGGCGAGGTAGAATGGGCAATAGGAGGGATATGAAATTTGGTGGATATAAAGAATGTGGGGACAAGTAACAGCACCAACTCAACAATGGTCTCGGTGATAAGCTGATCCATTAGCTCCTCTCACTAACTGTAATGAGAAGTAATGAGAGGCTGGGATTGGGGTTTGAGGGGCTGATTGATAGTGGGAAAGGGAGCCAAGGAATTGTTTTTTTCTCTTCAGGGTGATTCTAATGTATTTCCAGGTCTGACCAAGGAGCCCAAGACCCAGTGAGACATGGGGTTGTCAAGCCAGATCTGGCAAAGGATGGCTAAGTCAATTATGTACCATTTTAAAGAAGGAACTTGCATTAAAGTTACATCTTTCCCGACCTCAGGGTATCACATAGCTTTACGATCAAAGTGTAGTCATCGTTGTAATATCTGTACACAGCAAGGTCCCACAAACAGCACTCAAATGATGACCAGATCACCTATTTTATTAATGTTGTTTGCAGAATCAGTATTGGCTAGAACACCAGAGAGAGATCTCTTCCTCTTCCTGGATAGTGCCATGGGAGTTTTACATTCACCTAAGAGGGTGAATGGGGCTTCGATTTAGAATCTCACCTGAGAGTGCAGCACTATCTCGGTATCATACTGGAGTGTCAGTCCAGCTTATGGCCTCAAGCCTCTGAAGTAGAAGTTGAACCCACAAACCTCTTATTCAGAGGCAAGAGTGCTAACCACTGAGACATGGCTGACACAAGAGGTCACTCGACTCTTGATGAAGGGAGGATGGTGGCTGTACCAGGTGCAATGGGAGATGGTTAAGTATTGCTAGGAATGTGGGCCTTCTTTGTGAGCTGACAGACTGGCTGACTCATTGAGGAGATCAGCATCTGCAGATACTGTGACAAATGGAACAAGCAGTTCAGCTTTATATTCACTCCAGTAAGCCTTGTATTCACGGTCGTCAATAAGTCACTGAAGGCTAACACGTAGGTGTGGCAAGCAATTAGGAAGGCTAATGGAATGTTAGCCCTTATTGCAGGGGGATTTGAGTACAAGAGTAGTGAAGTCTTACTTCTATTGTATAGGATCTTGGTTACAGCGCATCTAGAGTACTGTATGGAGTTTTGGTCCCTTCGCATTAGGGAGCATATTATTGCCATAGAGGTAGGTTTTTATTATTATTTGTTCATGGGATGTGGCCATTGCTGGCTATTATTTATTGCCCAGTGCATTTAAGAGTCTTGGGTCTGGAGTCACATGTAGGCCAGATCAGGTAAGGATAGCAGGTTTCCTTTCCTAAAGGGCATTAGTGAACCAGATGGGTTTTTACAACAATTGGCAATGGTTTCATGGTCATCATGAAACTTTTAATTTCAGATTTTGGATTATTGAATTCAAATTTCACCATTTGACACGGCAGAGTTTGAAACTGGGTCCCTAGAGCATTACACTGGGTCTCTGGAATACCAGTCCAGTGAAAATACCACTATGCCACAGCCTCCCCCATGAAGCAAAGGTTCACCAGACTTGTTTCCGGGATGGCAGGACTGTCCTATAAAGAGTGATTGGGGATACTGGGCCTGTATTCTCTAGAGTTTTGAAGAATGAGAGGTGATCTCATTGAAAACTACAAAATACTTAAAGGGATAGACAGGGTAGATGCAGGTAAGATGTTATCTGTGGTTGGGGAGTCTAGAACCAGGGGACACAATTTCAAAATAAGGGGGAAGCCACCTAGGACTGAGATGAGGAGAATTTTTTTTTACTCAGAGGGTTGTGAATCTTTGGAATTCTCTACTCCAGGCGGCTGTGGAAGCTTAGTCATTGGGTACTTTTAAAGCAGAGATTGACAGCTTTTTAAGTACCATTTACATAAGGGAGTATGGGGATGGTGTGGGAAAAAGGATGGAACTGGATGATCAGCCATGATCATATTGAATGCTGGAACAGGCTGAATGACCTACTCCTGCTCCTATGTTCCTATGTTCCAATCTTCAGCATGCACAACATGATTTGCCTGTTTGCAGAGAGGAGGTGGAGGGGAATGGGTATGAGAAAGGAACCAGGTAATATTTATAGGCATTGTAATCATTACTTTGGCCTAATCAATGCAGAAACCAACAGTGCTGAACCTTTGTGTAAATAGTGGTTTTGTGCCAAATGTGCCTCTAGTGTGCCAAAGCCCATGTTAAATATTTTAAATATTTGAATATCTATTGTAGTATCATGTTGGGTCTTAAAGAAACATACACATAGCTTTGTACCAGGGTCCAGGATGTAATCAAAATAAGAAAGACTTACATCTATATAGTATTTTACAACGTATTTTGAAATAAGTTTAACTTCACACACAGTTCATTACTCTGAAGTGTAGTTACTATGTGGGCAAATATGGCTGCCATATTGTATACAGCAAGAACCCACAAACAGCAATTAGATGAATGGACCAGTTTTTTGGTGGTGTTCATCCATTGAGGAATGTTGGCCAGGCCACTGACAGAACTTCTTTGAATAGAGTCATGGGATCTTTAACGTCCTCATGAGCAGGCATTTGGGGCCTCAGTTTGATGCCTCATACATAGGTATGGCATCGCTGACATTCAGAAAATGCTCAAGGAATTCAATGCTTCTATTCTGGAACCGAGGACTTTGAAAGAATGAAAGCATTCAGACTATGCTATGTTAACTGTGTCTTAGTGGGTGGCATTACTGCCTCTGAGATTGTGGGTTCAAGTCCCAGCTGAGCCTAGGCTGACATTCCCAGCTGCAGTACTAAAGGAATGCTGCACTGTCTTCCAGATCAAATTGAGGCCCTGTCTGCTCTTTCAGCTGGATCTAAGAGGCCCCATGGAACTATATTGACAAAGAACGGGGGGGTTCCTACCTGTGTGAAAGCCATTATTATCCCTCAATCTACATCGCTAAAACAGATCACCTGGTGATTATCACCTTCCAGTTTGTGGGAGCTTGCTGTGCACAAATTGGCTGCCTCGTTTCCTACATTACAACAGTAATCACAGTTCAAAAGTAGGTGATTGTCTATAAAGCACCTAGGGGCATCCTGAGGTCATGAGTGGCGCTATATAATGCAAATGTTCCCTTTCATTCTTTATGCATGCTGAGCACCGAGCCTTACTTGGCTCACGCCTCCTGTTTTTACCAACTGACTCTTTATTTTCTCAACATGGAGCCAACTCTAGTCATACACCACAAGCTCTTACCTTGGCCAATGCTGCGTGCTTTAGTCAGCTCAACTTTCTCCTCATTAAACACAGGATGGTAACATTCAGCAGCTGCTAGTGAGAGCCTCTAGTTGAGCAGGTGAGTTATTCTGAACAGACATTACCTACTGTGTTTTATTGAATTGTTGCATTACGGATTGGCTTAGAGCCAACTCTGTGTTGGTTGGCAAACACTGTGAAACCCTTAAATATACACCATCATACTGGGCCTCAATGATTTTCATTAAGGCTGCCTTCATTTTTCTGTTTTCTCAGGATACTGCCTGGCCTGACTCTGACCTGCCTGGGTGTGAGGGAATCCAATTTAATCTTTCCTGTGCAAGCTGGTCTCAGTTCTTTTTTAAATTCATTCTTGGGGGGCACTTATTGGCCATCCCCAGTTGCCCTGAGAAGGTGGTGGTGGACAGCCAACTCCTTGAAACACCAATAGCTGTTTGATACAACTGAATGGCTTGCTAGGCCACTTCAGAAGTCAGCTAAGAGATATCTACATTGGTGCAGGAACGGAAGTTACATGTAGGCTTAGAGTGGGCAAGGACAGCGCATTTTCACCCCTGAACAACATTAGTGAACGGATTGGTTTTTATATCACAATCTGTCAGCTTCATGGTCACTTTTACTGACGTCCAAATTTATTTTAAATGGGATTCAAATTCTCAAACTTTCACGGTTGGAGTTTTTCAGTTCAAACTAGACAGCCTCTGGGCTGGGAAAGAGAGGGGTGAATAAAATCAGATTGAGGTTTTGCTCTTGCGATAGCCGATCTCACCTGCTGAATGTGTATTTGTGATGGCAATGAGGCCAAGTTCGACTGTGCCTGCCCAGGATAGACTGTCGACACACCCTTGGTCATTTGGAGCACATATCAGAGGACTGCTAATGTGGGTGAGGATTTTTTTTTAATTAAGTCATGGGATGTGGCTAGGAAGGTGTTGGTGTGCTGCCTTCTTGAACCGCTGTAGTCTATGTGTTGTAGGAACATTCGCACCACACAAGTGCCAGTCAATGACGGAATCTAACCATCGGCCCTTGGCATTCAATGGCATTACCATCTGTGAATCCCCCACTGTCAACATCTGGGGATTGCCATTGACCAGAAACTGAACTGGTCTAGCCTTATAAATACTGTGGCTGCAAGAGCAGGTCAGAGGCTAGGAATCCTGCGGTGAGTAATTCACCTCCTGACTCCACAAAGCACAAGTCAGGATTGTGATGGAATACTGTCCATTTGCCTGGATGAGTACAGCTTCCATAACACTTCAGAAACTTGACACCATCGAGGACAAAGCAGCCTGCTTGATTGGCACCACATCCACAAACATTCGCTCCCTCCAGCAGTGACGCGCAGTAGCAGCAGTGTGTACCATCTACAAAATGCACTGCAGGAATTCACCAAGGCTCCTTAGGCAGCACCTTCCAAACCCACGACCACTACTATCTAGAAGGACAAGTGCAACAGATACATGTTGGAGGTTCCCTCGAAGCCACACACCATCCTGACTTGGAAATATATCGCCGTTCCTTCATTGTCGCCGGATCAAAATCCTGGAATTCCCTTCCTAACAGCACTGTGGGTGCACCTACACCACAGGGACTGCTGCAGCTCACCACCACCTTCTCAAAGGCCATTAGGGGGGCAATTAATGCTGGCCTAGCCAGCGACGTTCACATCTCATAAATGAATAAAAAAAACAAAAAGCAGGACAAATCCAACCCGGCCAATTACCGCCCCAACAATCTATTCTTGATCACCAGTAAAGTGATGAAAGGGGTCATCAAAAGTGCTATCAAGCAGCACTTGCTTAGCAATAACCTGCTCACGGACGCTCAGTTTGGGTTCCACCAGGGCCACTTAGCTCCTGACCTCATTACAGTTTTGGTCCAAACATGGACAGAAGAGCTGAACTCCCGAGGTGCGGTGAGAGTGACTGCCCTTGACATCAAGGCCGCATTTGACCAAGTTTGGCATCAAGGAGCCCTAGCAAAACTGGAGTCAATGGGAATCAGGAGAAAACTCTCTGCTGGTTAGAGCCATAACTAGCACAAAGAAAGATGCAGGGATGATGTTTCCTCTGGCTGGGGGGGTTGGGGTGGGGGGGGAGGGGGGGGGTGGGGGGTGGTGGTCAAGAACAAGAGGTCACAATCTCAGGATAGGGGGTAGGCCATTTAAGACTGTGGTGAGGAGAAATTTCTTCACTCAGAGGATGGTGAACTTGTGGAATTCTCTACCACTGAGGGCTGTGGAAGCCAAGTCACTGAATATATTTAAGAAGGAAATAGATAGATTTCTAAACTCTAAAGATGTTGAGGGGTATGGAGAGGGAGTGGGAGTACGGCATTGAGATAGAGGATCAGTCATGATCATATTGAATGGTGGAGCAGGCTCGAAGGGCCGAATGACCTACTCCTGCTTCTATTCTCTATGTTTCTGTGTTTGACATGGAGGAGTACTGATTCATCAGCTAAGGGTGATAGTCATAATAATAATAATAACAAAAGTAATAATAACATTGCTGTGGGATGGGAGTCATATGTAGGCCAGACCAGGTAAGGATGGCAGATTTCCTTCCCTAAAGGGCATTAGTGAACCAAATGGGTTTTTATCACAATCAACAATGGTTTTCTCCAAACCATTATTGAGACTAGCTTTTAATTTAATTGAATTTAAATTCCACCTGCCAGTTAGTTAGGAGAATCACAAAGATATTGTGCAGAAAAATCAGAGAAAAATTAGTAAAGATTAAATATTTAAACAAAATTAATCATTCTTATGTATGCAGTTAATGTGGAAAAAAATGCTGATCGGGGGCCACCATGAGTAGGGCAAAACTGAGTCCTACCTCGGCCATTGTTGCATGGCTGCTGAAAAGGAAAGACTTTATAAACTGCTTTTCACAACCACCAGAAGGCTCACACCACCATCTCAGAGGCAATAATGGTTGGGTGACAAATGCTGGCCTTGCCAGCGATGCCTATGTCCCATGAAAGAATAAAAAGTCACTTTTGTAATGTAAGGGAATGTATTGGCAGCCATAGCTCAGTTAGTGTCAAGCTTTCCACTGAATCAAACAGTTCTGGGTTCAGGTCCCACTCCAGGGTGTGAGCGCAAAACCCAAAGCTGACACTCCAGTACGGTATAGAGGGAATCCTGCACTTTCAGAGCTCCTGTCTTTGGCATGTCAAACCGAGGTCCCAGATGCCTGTTTGGATGGATGCAAATGATCCCATAGCACCATTTCGCAGAAGAGCAGGAAAGTTATCCCTGATGTCTTGGCCAATGTTTATCCTTCAGTCAACATCACAAACAGATTATCTGGCTACTGGTAAGCATATCAATTGTTGCCACAGTGTACAAAAATATGCTGCAGCTATTGAAAGGATATAAAATTCACAGCACAGAAACAGACATTTTGGCAATTATGCTAAGCCTCCTCTCACTCTGTTTACGTCATCTAACCCTATCTGCATATCCTACTATTCCTTTCTCCCTAATGTATTTATCCAGCTACCCCTTAAAGGATCTATATCCCTCCCCACTAGCCAAGCATTCCAGCCTACACCTGGGGTGGAGCGGTGGGTCAGTAAAATTGTGCTCCATATTTCAGTGAGTGAGTGATGAACCTATGAAACAGACTCCCTAAGGGAAGCAGCTAGTATTGAACCATAATTATAGAGACACTTTTCAGAAATGGCATTTTGGAGATGCCGCATCTACAGAGGGCACATTTCCCACTGCCTGCCATCAAAAATGGTACAAAGACAGAAGGATGGAAGGAGTGTGTATCAATCTCACATTTTTTCCTTCCATACAGCCCACTGGTCATTTGCTATAGTTCTGTCGCCTGGCTGAATCTAATTCTGTCTAACTCTGCACCGCATGAACACCGATTAAATATTTGCTAGGAAGGAGCTACATTTACGAAGTACAACTAGATGCAGTGCAGCTATATTGTGATATTTTGTCCATGAAAATACAAATTAACTGTGCGAGAGCACATACTGAAAATCGCTGCCCTTCAATGCACAAAGAAGATGGACATTAATGGTCATTTCTACTATCAAGCAAGCACTCAAGCACTCCCAAACGTAGGAAACGTTCTAAACTACGCACAGGCATATTTTAAAACAATGGCTGAAATTTTCAGGCCGCATTGGCGTCAGGCGCCATTTTGGGGGTGGGGGGCTCAATATGGCGAGAAGACCAAAAATCAGTTTTAGACAGTTGTGAAACCAGTTTGCGATCATCTGCTCCCCCCGTCAATGGCGTATCCTGCCGCCGAACTTTGGGAGACTAATTTCAATACTTTCACATTTCATTATAAGCCTTGCTCACCAAAGTCATCCCCCCCCACGTCAAAATTACCGCGCACGTTGGCGTGACCTCAGAATGGCGTGCTTCAAGACTGACCTGAACTTTGAGTGGTACTCGAAGGCCAGCGCACACAACCTTGCACAGCGCTTGCAAGCATCAGCAATAGGACATCAAGGAAGAGGCACTGCTCATTCATGGGGGGCATAGGCAAGTCACTTTTCCCAGCTGGCATTCAGTGCAGTGCCAAGGCAAGGGCTTCAGTGTGGGCCAGGCTGGTTTATTATGGGGGGAGGGGGGGTGGGGGCGTGGTTTGTGGTGCAAGGCAGCGCAGACTGAAAGAAGTATTCAAGCACAGGCCGGGGTGGGGTGTGGGACAAGGAGGGGGTTGGGGGTGAGGGAAGCAGCCAAGCACTTGGAAAAGCTTGTCAAAAGTGAGCATTCTTCCACAGCTGAGACCGTTCAGCTGCAGCTCCATTGACCTGCTGGGAGTCGGGCCTCTGAAGCTTTTCTGCTCACTCAAGCACCACAAAAGCATGAAAGTGCTACTAAATGCTCCAGAACCTTTCACCCCTCGGGTGCAGACGGCAAATTAATGGGCGTTTTAGGCGACAGCAGAGCAATCGGCCGCCTGGGAAGTTGTATAATCCCTTGCAAAAGGTGGCCATGGCGCAGTCACTGGTGGAGGTGCTCACAGCCCCTTGCAATGTCTTTATTAAGGTTTGGATCAGTATCCATCATGGTTCAAGCTAACAGTGCGGGTTAGGAGAATGCGCCTAAGCTGCGAGCACAGCGTGCAGCCCAATGGGTGAAACTGCTGCCAATCCTCATTTGGAGTGGGGCTGAGGTTGGTGGGTTTCGGACAGCCATGAACAGCAATACAGTCTGGCCATCCAAGTGGTGGCCAGCACTCTACTGCATGCATGAAGGGGCCTTCAGACTTAACCAAGAGAGGCTCCAAGGACACATATGCGAACCCATGCATCTCTCTTTGATACTGCAGGTATAGAACATCAGGATCATGGAGCCTGGTGACTTAGCAGTTTGCTTCATGGCTTACAGGGAACAGAGAAGAAGAAGAAGAGTGTGGCACAGGCACCTAGCTCAGCAAAGAGAGGAACACCTTCCTCAAGATGAAGAGTGGTAAGGCCTGCTGTGCACACAGCGGAAGATCCAGAGAGAGATGTTGCTTGTAGGTACCTTGCTAGACCAGTGTCAAAAGGCAGCGTTCATCATTCCTGCAGATGACTGAGAACCAGTGTTACCAAAGATTGCACATGTTTAGGGAACAGGTCAGTCACAAAAGCCATCTGCTGCAGGATTTGATACCACGGGGACATGGAAGGCATCAACTGCCAGTAACCATGGCACTCAATTTTAATGCCAGTGGCTCCTTCCAGGGCTCCCCAGGTGACCTGTGTGAGATCTCACAATCCTCAATGCACAAGTGCATCCAAGAACTCACGGACGACATTTTGGTGAAGGCACAGAACTTTGTGCATTTTGTCCGGGATCAGGAAAGCCAGGAAGCAAGAGCGCTGGGATTTGCGCAGATCCCAGGTTTTCCACAGGTGTAGGGTGCCATCGACTGCACTCATGTGGCACTTAGATCTCTGTGGCAACAAGCAGCCAACTACGTCAATCGCAAGGCTTCCACTGGCTGACGTTCAACGACATTACTTGACATTCAGTTGCATTACCATCGCTGAACCCCCCACTATTAACGTCCTGGGGGTAACCATTGAACAGAAACTGAACTGGATTAGCCATATAAATACTGTGGCTACAAGAACAGGTCAGAGGCTAGGAATCCTGCAACGAGTAACTCACCTCCTGACTCCCCAAAACCTGTCCATCATCTACAAGACGCAAGGCAGGTGTGTGATGGAATACTCTCCACTTGCCTGGGTGAGTGCATAAGACATAGGAGCAGAAATTAGGCCATTCAGCCCATCGAGTCTGCTCCGCCACTCAATCATGGCTGATAAGTTTCTCAACCCCATTTTCCGCCTTCTCCCCGTAACCTTTGATCCCCTTACCAATCAAGAACCTATCTATCTTGGTCTTAAATACACTCAATGACCTGGCCTTCACAGCCTTCTGTGGCAATGAATTCCATAGATTCATCACTCTCTGGCTAAAGAAGTTTCTCCTCATCTCTGTTCTAAAAGGTCTTCCCTTTACTCTGAGGCTGTGCCCTCGGGTCCTAGTCTCTCCTACTAATGGAAACATTTTCCCCACGTCCACTCTATCCAGGCCTTTCAGTATTTTGTAAGTTTCAATCAGATCCCCCCTCGTCCTTCTAAATTCCATCGAGTATAGACCCAGAGTCCTCAAACGTTCCTCATATGTTAAGCCTTTCATTCCTGGGATCATTCTCGTGAACCTCCTCTGGACCCTCTCCAGGGCCAGCATATCCTTCCTGAGATATGGGGTCCAAAATTGCTCACAATATTCTAAATGTGGTCTGACCACAGCCTTATAAAGCCTCAGCAGTACATCCCTGCTTTTATATTCTAGTCCTCTCAAAATAAATGCCCACATTGCATTTGCCTTCCTAACTACCGACTCAAACTGCAAGTTAACCTTAAGAGAATCCTGGACTAGGACTCCCAAGTCCCTTTGCACTCCAGATTTCTGAATTCTCTCCCCATTTAGAAAATAGTCTATGCCTCTATCCTTCCTACCAAAGTGCATGACCTCACACTTCCCCACGTTGTATTCCATCTGCCACTTCTTTGCCCATTCTCCTAACCTGTCCAAATCCTTCTGCAGCCTCCCCACCTCCTCAATACTACCTGTCTCTCCACCTATCTTTGTAGCATCTGCAAACTTAGCCAGGATGCCCTCAGTTCCTTCATCTAGATCATTAATGTATAAAGTGAAAAGTTGTGGTCCCAACACTGACCCCTGCGGAACTCCACTAGTCACCGGCCGCCATCCTGAGAAGGATCCACTTATCTGCCTCCTGCTAGACAGCCAATCTTCTATCCACTAACGCCTCCACTATCTCTTCAGCTATCTCCTTCAGAACTCTGGGGTGTAATCCATCTGGTCCAGGTGATTTATCCACCTTCAGACCTTTCAGTTTTCCTAGCACCTTCTCCTTGGTAATGGCCACCATACTCACCTCTGCCCCCTGACTCTCTTGAACTTTGGGATGTCACTCGTGTCTTCCACTGTGAAGTACCTATTCAGTCCCTCCACCATTTCTTTGTTCCCCACTACTACTTCTCCAGCGTCATTTTCCAGCGGCCCAATGTCCACTTTTGCCTCTCTCTTACACTTTATATATCTAAAAAAACTCTTGCAATCTTCTTTTATATTACTGGCTAGTTTACCCTCATATTTAATCTTCTCCCTCCTTATTTCTTTTTTAGTTGTCTCCGTTTGGCATGACGGCATGTACCGTCTACAAGATGCACTGCAGGAACTTGCCAAGGCTCCTCAGGCAGCACCTTCCAAACCCACAACCACTAACATCTAGAAGGACAAGAGCGCAGATATATGGGAACACCACCACCTGGGAAGTTCCCCTCCAAGCCACTCACCATCCTGACTTGGAAATATATTACCGTTCCTTCACAGTTGCTGGGTCAAAATCCTGGAACTCCCTCGCTAACAACACTGTGGGTGTACTTACACCACAGGGACTGCAGCGGTTCAAGAAGCAGCTCACCTCCACCTTCTCAAGGGCAATTAGGGATAGGCAATAAATGCTGGCCTAGCCAGCGATGCCCAGATCCCATAAATGAATTTAAAAAATGTTCAGCTAGTGTGCAACCATCACAAATGTATCCTACAGGTCAGCACATGATTCCCAGGGACCGTCCACAACTCCTATACCCTTAACAGGTCTCAGATCCCCGACGTTTTCCAGGGACCAGACAGGCTGCAGGGTTAGCTCCTCGGGGACAAGGGCTACCCACAGAGGACATGGCTGATGATGCCCATGCAGCAGCCTCGGACTGCAGCAGAGCGACGGTATAATGAGGCTCATGCTGTGACCCGAACTTTGGTGGAGAAAATGATAGGCATTTTGAAAATGAGGTTCCAGTGTCTCGAAAGCTCCAGTGAAGCACGGCGTCACAATCCCCAGAGGGTGTCGCGCATCATCGTTGCTTGCTGTGCACTTCAAAACCCGGCACTGCAACGGGGGAAGGAGCTGGCTGAGGAAGAGATGGAAGAGCTGCATATCTCCTCCGATGATGAGGATGTTGAAGGGGATAACATTGCTGAGGTAGTCAAAGGCAAGGATGCCAGTGAGGAGGCCACCGCACTGGCCTGATGAGGCAGGCATGCTCAGGAGGCCCTCATAGCTACAAGATTCATGAAGGATGATGACGAGATGCAGTGAGGACACTCCATAGCTCTTCATGTTGCCTCTGTGAATGCCTGACTGCAGTGTAGCTAAGGGCAGCTCGCTCGTGCTCTATGATTAGTGTTATATCATGGAGATGCAGCCATGAAATTTTAAATGCACCTAATCCTTTGTCAGCCTTCAGCACCTGAATTTAGGAGCACAGTGTCACTGTCACAGATGCTGAAGAGATGGAGACCAGCCCCACCCTAAAGGTGCTGAGCACACACAGAGAATTACGGAACTCAGTGACGCCTGCTCACTACTTTCTGGCAGAAATGACAACCACTGTCGAGGTGCAGGCATCAGTAATGTGTGAAGCCGGATCACCACTTTGGCCCTGAAGGCTGCACAAAGCCCTGGACTGAGATACCTGCCTTTATTTTGTGCAGGAACCAAGGTTTCACATCTGAGTGACACGAACACTGCTCATAATAACAAGGAGCCATAGGCAGGGAGATATTCTTGGGAGTTTATTTACAATAGTGAACATTATGTACAAGTGATTAACACCCGTGCCCAGGCTGTGCAACCATATCTTCTTAACAGACTTGGCCTAAATAGCCAAGTGGTTATGGTACTGGGTTTGTAACCCCAAGATCAAGAGTTCAAATCTCACAATGGTAAACTATGAAACAATGTAACTTCATCTGAAACAGATGGAAACAGGTTTGTACTCGAAAGATTTACATCTTCTTAACCTTCCTAACCCTGCCACTATGTCTTGGTGCTCCCCTGACATCCACAGCAGAGGTGGAGGCTGGCTGCTGCGCCGTGTCTGTGATAAGCTTGGCGGGCGTCCTCTGGAGGACCAAGACCTGGAGGGTCCCGGCCTGCTTTTGGGGTCTGATAGTGACAGCCTTCTCAGCCTGTGGAGCTGGAGCTGCTGAGGTCACAGGAAGAGGGGGTTCAGATGGGCCAGACACTCCTGGAGTCACCTGGGTGGATGGCCCAGGGTGTGCACCCGCTGACCCTACTCCCTAAGGATGCCTGAGGACCCCTGGCTGACTCCTTGAGGAGGAAATCATGCCTGACAGATTTATTAGAGGAGGTAACAAGCAGGATAGATAAAGGGGAACCAGTAGATGCAATTTATTTGGATATCCAAAATGTGTTTGATAAGGTACCACACATAAGTCTACTCAAAAAGGTAAGAGCGCACAGCATTGGGGATTGTATATTAACATGGATAGAGGATTGGCTAACTAATAGGAGACAGAGAGTTGGGATAAGGAGGGCATTTTCATAGATACAAGTGGAATGCCACAGGGATCAGTGCTGAGGCCACCATTATTTACAATCTATATTAATGACTTGGATGAGGGAAGTGAATGTACTAGCGCCAATTGTGTGGATGACACAAAAATAGGTGAGAAGGCAAGTGGTGAGGATGACACAAAGAGTCTACAGAGGGAGATAGGCAGGTTAAGTGAGTGAGCAAAAACTTGGCAAATGGAATATAATGTGGTAAAATGTGAGATTATGCACTTTGGCAGGAAGAATAGAAGAGCTGCATATATTTTAAATGGAGAAAGACTGCAGAAAGCTGCAGCACAGAGGGATTTGGGAGTCCTTGTGCATGAATCACAAAAAGCTAGCATGCAAGTTGAGCAGGTTATAGGGAAGGCAAATGGAATGTTGGCCTTTATTTCAAAGGGAATGGAGTATAAAAATAGCGAAGTCTTGCTAAAACTTTACAAGGCACTAGTTAGACCACACCTAGAATACTGTGAACAGTTTTGGTCCCCTTATCTAAGGAAAGATATACTGGAATTGGAGGCAGCCCAGAGAAGGTTCACTTGGTTGATCCTGGATGTGAAGGGATTATCTTATGAGGAGAGGCTGAGTAGGTTGGATCTGTACTCATTGGAGGTTAGAAGAATGAGAGGTACCTAATTGAAACATATAAGATTCTTAAGGGGCTTGACAGGGTAGATGATGAGAGGTTATTTGCCCTTGTGTGAGAGTCTAGGACCAGAGGGCATAATCTCAGAGTAAGGGGTTGCCTATTTAAGACAGAGATGAGGAGGAATTTCTTCTCTCAGAGGGTGGTGAATCTGTGGATTTCTTTACTGCAGAGGGCTATAGAGGCTGGGTTGTTAAGTATATTCAAGGCTGATTTTGAATCAGTAAGGGAATCAAGGGCTGTGGAGAAAAGGCAGGAAAGTGGAGTTGAGGATTATCAGATCAGCCATGATCTCATTGAATGGCGGAGCAGACTTGATGGGCTGAATGGCCTACTTCTGCTCCTACGTCTTATGGTCTTATGGAGAAGAGGAAGCTGGAGTGAGATCGAACTGCCCTGCACTCCTCTTGCGTTGACACCTCTGGTGGCAGCAATGGAGTTCAGGCCGCGCAGCAGTGCAGGACCGATGTCCTGGACCAAAGTCACCATGGCAGCCACCATCCTACCAGTGTTGACCTTGGTGCAATGCCATGCCAGTTTTATCACCTCACACTGAAGGCAAACAACTCTTCCATTGTGCCTTGCAATCTGAGGAGTGCACGGAGCTGCCTCAGGGAGATTGAAGCGTTCTTTAAAAAAAAAATTGAAGAGAATAAAAATTTAATAAAACATATCCTCTGATGTGACTCTGTCTCATGAGCTGGGACACATTGTTAATTGAAAAATAAAGTTTTTATTTAATGTTTATTTGCTTTAGGAAACCTCATCCCAGTCGTGGATGTGGTTTCCTAAAAAATGTAAAAGGATGCGTGGCCTTTTCGTCTGCCCGCCAACCATTAGGTTGTACAGACAGCGTAAATTTGAATTTAACTAGATTGTTAATGGCCTTAATAGGCCATTTAATTATCGGCGGGTGCGCAGCCGACTCCGGTGCTCACCCTCCGAACAAAATAACGTGCGAGTGCGCGATGACATCGGAACTCATGCCCGACGTCATCGCACGTCATTTTACGCTCAGACGTGTCCGCACGCCGAGCATAATATTCTGCCCCAGGTGCTCAGTCAATGAATGGCTCAGTTGTATGTTTCACAGAGGTCCCAGGTTTGATTCTGTGAGCTGGGTTGGCTGATCGGGAAATTGCCATCCAAGTGCGCTCCTGAAAGGGAGCTGAAGTCAAAGGTAGGGCTACAAAAACGTAATGTCGATTCTCTGACCCCGTGCTCCCAACTAGTGTGGTTCCCCACTGGAAACACACAAACTGAGTGAATTTTCCTATTTGTGTTACACCATGGAGCTCTTTAACCAGCATGTCATGCTGATGTCCAACATTAAAGTTCCAGTGCACTGTGCCGCCTGTAATCTAATAGGGTTTAAATTTAACATGAGTTTTATTTGGAGGGACGACATGAAGTATTTGGAATTGAGATGCAATGATCTCTGTCCAACTTGAGTGTAAGAGCCAGACCTTTGGCTCTGCCAACAGCGCACACTGTTTGTTCCTTTTAACTTTACTCAGGCATTTGCAGTGAGGCTTAGCACAAATAGGCACAAAAAATGTTGACTTGGGGATTTAAATTTAACTCTTTCCATCTTCTTATGATTATATTTCTATATTAAAACTCTTACTCCAGGAATTTCCTCAAGAGTTTCTCCTGGTGGAAAATTGTCGGAAAACCTGGTTTTCTTTGTAACGGGGATTTTTGCCACCATTCTGCCGCCCAATCGTACTGATCATCAGTCCGGAATGACTTCAGTTAGAAAGGAGTGGCCTTTTACAAAGCCCCCATTTTAATTTCTCCATCAGTGACAGCTGGACCTTTAGCTGCCTAAGCCATAAGCTCTGGAATTCTCTCTCTAAACCTTTCCGTCTTTCTAGTTCTCTTCTTTTAACATGCTCCTTAAAAGGTTTTAAGGATTTGGGTGCCTGTCTTGCTATCTCCTTTCTATGACTCGGTCTCAAAGTTTTACGTCAAAGGTACTGTATAGGATCTTAGGAAGGTTGTACCATATAAGGAAGTAATTCAGCCCCTCGAGTTGTGCCCTTTCTATACAAGAGCAATTTAGCTGGTCCCACTTTCTCCTTTCCCCTTAGTCCTGCCAATGTTTCCCTTCAGGTGCTTATCCAATTCCCTTTTGAAAGCCATGTTTGAAACTGCCTCCACCACACTCTCAGGTATTGCATTCCAGATCCTAACCATTTGATGTGTAAAGAAGTTTTCCCTCATGTCACTTTTTGTTCTTTTGTCAATCACTTTAATTCTGTGTCCCCTGGTTCTCGACCTTCCCCAATGGGACTAATTTTTCTCTCTCTGCTCTTCCTAGACTGCTCACGATTCTGAACACTTTCACTAAATCTCCTCTCAACTTTATTATAGGAAGAATAAAACTAACTTTCCAATCTATCCACTTCTCCAATCTATCGATCCTCATCCCTGGAAGCATTCTCATGAATCTTTTTAGCACTCTAAACCTTTACCTCCTTCCTAAAATGTGGTGCCCAGAATTTGGCACTGTACTCTAGGTGAGATCAATCTAGTGTTTTATATAGGTTCACTATAATTTCTTTAGTATTGTACTATATGCCTCTACTTATAAAGCCCAGAACCCCTTATGCTATTTTTAGCCACTTTCCGAACCTGCTAGCTTCAACGCATATAAACCCACAGTTCTGTCTGCTCTTATACCCCATTTAGAATTGTACCCTTTCGGGCAGCATCTGTGGAGAGAGAAATGGAGTTAACGTTTCGAGTTTGTATGACTCTTCTTCAGATAAAAGCAAAATACTGCGGATGCTAGAAATCTGAAATAAAAGCAGAAAACGCTGGAAATACTCAGCTGGTCTGGCAGCTTCTGCGAAGAGAGAGACAGGGTCAATGTTTCAGGTCAGGGGCCTTTCCAAGGATCCAAATAAAACCCTGGCATCTGGACATTCCCATAAAGTTAGAGCCCAGCCATTGATGAGTGACAGGAAGAACTTCATACAAAGGGTAGTAGAAATACTGAACTCTCGCTTCAAAAAGACTTTGAGGCTGGGAATTGAACATTTTAATACTGAAATTGATCATTTTTTTGTCGGGGCAGGGGCATTAAAGGTAAGGAAACCAAGATCGGTAAGTGAAGTTAAGTCACAGCTCACCATTAAGGGTTACAGTCCAAGATGGCCGGATGGAGTTAAGATACTAATCCACTTTGACCTAATGGAATGCCAGAACAAGTTCAAGGGGCTGAAAAGCCTATGTCTGCTCCTATGATCCAGGAAAATAGGGAAGGTTCATTTTTTTAATTCTTTCATGGAATGTGGGCATCACTAGCAAGACCAGCATTTGTTGTCCATTCCTAATTGCCCACAATTTTTCATGTAACAAGTTCCTGAGCAGGTCTTTATTAAGGAGCAAGAGAAGATAAAGCACTGGGGGAGATTTGCATCTTCACTTGGCTGTAAATGTGATGGAAGGGATTGCTCACCCATTATAGACTATCACTCCATGGAAATTTTGCCCTGATCTCAGCCACAGGAGGCTAGAAGGTTAAGGGGAGATTTAATAGAGGTGTTCAAAATTATGAGAGGTTTTGAAAGTATAAACAGGAAGAATCTGTTCCTAGTGGCAGAAGGGTTGGCAATCAGAGGACATAAACTCAAGATAACTGGAAAAAGAGCCAGAGGGGAGATGAAGTGGATTTTTCTTTTTTATGCAGTAAATTACTATGACCTGAAAAGCACTGTCTGGAAGGGTTGTGGAAGCAAATTCAATAGTAACTTTCAAAAAGGGAATTCAATAAATACTTGAAAAGGAAAAAAAATGAAGGTCTATGAGTAGAAGAGTGGGGTTAATTGTTTAGCTCTTTCAGGCATGGTAGCCTGAATGGCCTCCTTCTGTGCTGTATGATTCTCTGGGGATGGTCCTGCCTACATCTGAGTGGCTAATTCCAGACTGTTAGTGCAGTGATCAAACAACTTAAGAAGAGATTGAAGGGGACAGACTATTTAAGCAATCAAACCTGCTCTTTCCACAGACCATTCCAAGTGATCAGCCGGCCTGACACATATTTGGAAAAGCTGGATTGTCATTAGGTGGTGAGTTCTTTCCCGTTCAGCTCTACATTCAAGCAAGCCAACCTCCTAATGGGTAACCTGATCTTGGGTGGACAATCAATCAATGCATATATGTGCAGACAGTTCATCCAGTAACAACTCCCAACAGCTCACAGCAGCTTGAAGAAGGCTGTAAAAAGTCTTTTTTCACCGTTTTATTTCACCTTGAAACCTGAAGTCCACTTGCGCATCAAAAATCACTGTTTTGTAGGTAAGCCCGGGAAAGTAATCCACCAAGAGCACATAACAGACATCATCCAAATAAGATCTATGAAATGTCTAGCCAAGCTACACAATCAGATGATGAAGAAGACTCGGCCATCGATACACAAAGTGAGCAGCCATTCAGCATGGTGAATGTTAAAGAATGTATTGGCACAGTGGTACACTAGAAATCTTTGCCACCATCCAGATTATATGCCCATTAATGGAGGGGCTGCACAAATCAAATGCAATCTGGATACCGGTGTGGGTGGAAACATCCTTCCACTTATCACACTGAAATGTATGTACTCACAGAGGTAGCAAGTGATGAATCAACCAAACATTGCCAAATTCACTGTGTACAATGGCTCGGAGATTCCATCCGTGGGATCTATTGCACTCAAGTGTCGCTACAAAAACTCACTCATGTCGCCCCAGATATTTTATGTTGTGGACACCATGGGTCCAGTGATCGCAAGCCTACCGATGTGCACGGACCTGTCCTTGGTCACCATCCATGGTACTTGTACTGTCAAGACAATGATGAAAACCACAGACCACAGGAAGCACCATTGGAAACCCTGTGCTTACACTGAGAGAAGACCACCTAACTCTGCAGCACAGAGCATTAGCTGACAGGCTTCGCGGCACAGTTGGGACTGAGTATGTATACCCATTCCAACCTTGCAATTATCATCGTACTGTGGAACCAATGTGGAATTACTATTCAGCAGACTAGTGCGGACAACCCTTCCCAGTCATCACTCGTCATTACTCCCAGGTATACAAATTGCATTAATCAAAAATACAGGGGAAGACAAAAGATGCCCATGACCGGCATGTGGGTAATGAATTACTGAATTTCAGACAAACCATTCAAGTCCAACACCCAACTGATAGCACATGTAATCTAGCAGTAATCATCATCATAAGCCCAGAACCAAGATCATATCAAGTGTGAGCACCAAATAGCGCGATGAAGCAGGTGCCAAATCAGGACAATACCACAACCAGAAAGACTGAGTAATCCTATTGTGAACAGAACATGGTCTAAATTATAACAAACACAGCAGCCCTAACCAGCATTCTGAAATCGTACAGCAGCCTCCAACCAAGATCATCATAACTAAATCTGGATGGGGATAAGCAAACCGCCAATATGTTTTGAAGACTTATAAATATATTGCTTTGTATTAGGGCATATTCAGACACAATGTTACTTCTTTTGCTGTCATGTAAATAGTTTTGATTCCTCAAGGGAAACCTTTAGTTTAGAAAAAAAGGGGGATGTCATGATATGATGTACATGTGCCTTTAAGGGTAAATTTCTTAAACTGACGTCCATTACTACCACTGAGACAGATGTCATGCAGTAGTCCCTTGGCTATGCACTCAGAATACAGCAGCAGTAATAGGGGTGAGATATGCATACATCACCTCCCAGTTAACACTGTATGTATATAGTCTTATCTTTAAATAAAGAACCCCCATTATTGTTTTACCAAATCTTGTAAATGATTGGTATGCTTATGATGAATAGAAAAACGTAACATTGGCCTCGAGATCTGCCGGCCAATCTGTTTTGCCAGAGGCATCAGCCAGAAATTTCCTTGGAATGCTTATCTGTCATAACTTTGTGCCGGATATGTGACAGATAAATTCCAGTTCCGTAATGTTTGCAATGGACTTCCGGCAAAGTAGTAGTGCTACAACGGGAACTGTTCCAAGTAAATTCTCGGCCATGTGGTGATAGGCTCAAGCCTCTTTCCAGGGATAAAGCTATATAATCTAGGCTGCCACTAAAGTGCAGTACTGAGTGCTGTAAATGGGACATTAAACCAAAGTCAAATGAAGAGTATACCAGTTAGAGGTGTTAGACATCTCATGTTAAGAGAGTTGAACTGCCCAAAATTGATTCCTAAACACAGAATAACGACGACAGTGTGTAGGGATGGATTTTTACTAGCCAAGGAGCATGAAAGTATATGGAGCCATGGCAGGTAAATGGAGTAATTAAGAGTCAGATCATCCACGAGCTAACTGAATGGCAGAACAGGCTCAAAGGGCTGAATGATGATTACCTTGCCAAGAATCTTCCCTCGCTTGCTCATGCAGATGTAATGACCCGTCTCTTTGCCCTTAATTCTCACGTGGCTGCCAAATGTGTCTGTCTCCACCACAAGAAGAGCTGGAAAGTGAAAAAAAAGTGTGGAATAAGCACATAAATAAAACAAAGGTTGAGACAAATCTATTTGGCCCATAGTAGATCATCCCTCCTGTAACCTAACAAGCTTGTAGAATCTCATCCCTCTAGATACTGTTAAAGCTCACCCCACTTGCACCCTAATTATCCCAACAAAGATCATCTTCATAGTACTCTAACTCCCATTATAGGACCTAGCACCATTATGAAAGTGACTAATACACTCATTTCTAGTTGTTCCAAACACTTCTCATTCTTCGACTGAAGAGTTCTTGTCAGCTCTGAAGAAGTCATGAGGACTCAAAATTTTAACAATGTTTCTCTCACCACAGATGCTGCTAGACCTGCTGAGTTTTTCCAGCATTTTCTGTTTTTATTTCAGATTTCCAAGTAGCGCAGTATTTTGCTTTTAAATTTCTTGTCAGTAATGGTTTGGAACTATGAAGTGAGAGCTTCCCTATGGGTATAGTGACCAACTGTCCCATATTTTAAGGGATTGCCCCTTATTTTGATTGTTTGTCCAATGTCTCTTAGGGGAGTTTTTTGTCCCTTATTTCTAGGATAGCCTGTGCCTGGAAGTCTCCAGGGTGAGACTCAGTGATTTGAGTGGGAGTGCAAGTAGTGAGTCGGCCAGCAGAGAGATGATAATGCTGTGACTCAACAAGATGAGTTGTAAGATTTTACTGCTTTTAAATCCAACCCCACCCCCACTCCCCACCGCATCCCCCTCCCAACCCCTGATATTATGATCTCAAGAAACTCCCTGCTCTCTTGTGTACCAAATCCCCTCTCCACCCACTCTTCCAGCCTCAGCTCTTAATGTCACCAGCACCCCCACCCCCTCCTTCACAGTCACCAGCACCCCCACCCCCTCCTTCATGGTCACCACCATATCCCCACCCCGTCCTTCACTGTCACCAGCATCCCCACCCCCTCCTTCACTCTCACCAGCACCCTCACCCCCTCCTTCACTCTCACCAACACCCCCACCACCTCCTTCACTCTCACCAGCACCCTCACCCCCTCCTTCAGTCACCAACACCCCCACCCCCTCCTTCATTCTCACCAGCACCCCCGCCCCAAGTCCATGACTGAAATGTCGCATATTTTCTTTCATAAGAATTGGTCACCCTGCCTATGGGTTGTACGTGGTAACATCATGGATCCATTCATGAAGAATTTTCCTTGGATATTTCCAACAAAATGGCAGATGCCTTCCAACAAGAGATAAAACCCCGCCCCCCCTAGGCAGACAGAATTTATATCATGAAATCACACACTCTCAGCCTACAGTTTACCGCTGGGATACAAAAGATGCCTTTTACTCTTGGCTTTTGGGCTCTTCTGATTTTAAAGTATCCCCATTAATGCCAGTGTTAAAGTAGCTCAGATAGGAAGGATCCATAGTGCTAATCAAAAGGAGGAGATTGTGTTGAAAGGGCAAGAGATGCCTTTAGTTTAAGCAAATACACTAACACTAATAGTTCTTTTAAAAATATCAAAAAATATCAGTCAAACAGAAGCCAGGTCAGGTAACTAGGCCTAGGATCTTTGAATGCCAGAGAAATTCCATTGGTAACTAATGGAGTCATGTCTTCAGAATCCAATCTGGAACAGTGCAATCTAGAGAAACTCAAAATGGGTGTAAATTCAGCTAGGGAACTTCAAACTTTAAGGAAGTACCTTATACAACACTAAATAGGCAGTAGGAGGGTTTTGGACAAATAGCACACTCAGTAGGGATTCCATCCCCTTTTATGGAAGTTATTAACGAGCTTAACAAAGAGTTTGTATTTATAGGATGTCTTTCAATTGCTCAGAACATCACAACGCAATTTACAGCCAACAGATTGCTTTGACATCTAGTTACTGTTTTTATATAGGTAAAGACAACAGCCAATTAGCAAGTTCCCTTGGTTGGGGATAAAAGTGAGAAATTAGTCTTTTTGCTGATATTGGGCAGGACGCTATGGGAGAATTCCTTGCAATGGGATTCTTTATAATCACCTCATTTGAATAGCCCCTCTGTGTGTGTGTGTGTGCAGATGGCAACCCCCTGCGCATATTGTACAGAATACAGTCCCTGTGTAGGCTATAGAAGAAAGCAGCCTTTTTGTATATTATAGAGAACAACAGGCGCTGTGTATGTTTTAGAGATTCACTGCCCATGTGCAAATTGTAGAGAATAGCAGCCCCTGCACATATCAAAAAGAATGTGATTGCACTGGAGGGGGTGCAGAGGAGATTCACCAGGATGTTGCCTGGGATGAAATATTTAAGTTATGAAGAGAAGTTGGATAGACTTGGGTTGTTTTCATTGGAGCAGAGGAGACTGAGGGGCGACCTGATCGAGGTGTACAAGATTATGAGGGGCATGGACAGGGTGGATAGGGAGCAGCTGTTCCCCTTAGTTGAAGGGTCAGTCACAAGAGGACACAAGTTCGAGGTGAGGGGCAGGAGGTTTAGGGGGATGTGAGGAAAAATTCTTTTACCCAGAGGGTGGTGATGGTCTGGAATGCACTGCCTGGGAGGGTGGCCTCACATCCTTTAAAAAATACCTGGATGAGCACTTGGGACATCAAAACATTCAAGGCTATGGGCCAAGTGCTGGTAAATGGGATTAGGTAGGTAGGTCAGGTGTTTCTCACATGTCGGTACAGACTCGATGGGCTGAACAGCCTCTTCTGCACTGTGATTCTGTGAATAGCAACTCCTCTGTGTATGTTGAAGGAAATAGCAGTCCCTATGTATATATACAGTATAGCAGCCCATGTCCATGCTATAGAGAATAGCCCTTCCCGCATATGTTATAGAAAATAGCAGCCTCTGCATTTATTGTAGAAAATAGCTGCCCCGGTGTATGTTACAAACATACAGACATATTAAATAGGAGCAGAAGTGGGTCGTTCGACCTTTCTATCCTGCTCTGCCATTCAATAAGATCATAGCTGTTTCTGATTCCAGTTCCCATCTACCCCCGAAAACCTCTGATTCCTGCCAAACAAGAATCTATCTACTTCTGCCTTAAAAATATTCAATGACCCTGCCTCCACCGCCTTCTGAGGCAGAGAGTTCCAGGGCCACATGACCCTCTGAGAGAAAAAATTTCTCCTCATCTCCGTCCTAAAAGGGCAACCCCTAATTTTAAAACAATGCCCCCTGGTTCTGGGCTACCCACAAGAGGAAACAACGATTTTCACGTCCACTTTGTCAATATCATTCAGGATCTTATATACTTCAATCAAGTCACCCCTCACTCTTCTAAACTCCAGTGGAAACAAACCCAGTTTGTCCAACCTTTCCTCATAAGGCTACGAGAGAACAGCAACGCCTGTGTATGTAGCAGAGGAATAGAGACCACTGGGTATATTATCAGCCTTTAGGGAAGGAAATCTGCTGTCCTTACCTGGTCTGGCCTACATGTGGCTCCAGACCCACAGCAAAGTGGTTGACTCTTAAATGCCCACATATTTTGGACATGCAATGTGAATGGGAGGGGAGCGTTTGGAGAAAGAAATAACGTGAGGAAAAGCACCTGGAAAACGTGCCAAGGAAGGCCCAAGATGGCATGGATGGATAATATCAGAATGTGGACTGGTCTCTCTATGGGACAGGCAGTGTGGGCAGTAGGGAATAGAAATCAGTGGAGAAAGATTGTTTATAGTGCGGCCAAACCTTGAATGAGGACAGATAAAGGACAAGACAAGACAATACTTGCATTTGAGACAGTGCAGCGAAGGTTCACTAAATTGGTCCCTGGTGAGAGGGTTGCCCTATGATGAGAGGCTGAGTAAACTGGGCCTATATTCACTAGAGTTTAGAGGAACAAGAGGCAATCTCATTGAAACATACAAGATTCTGAAGGGGATCAACAAGGTAGATGTCAGAGCTGTCCCTAAGGTAAAGCGAATCGGGGCAAGCGCCCCTCTGCATACTTTAGGGAGCCCTGTGCTTTGACATCACGGTGTCAGGTGTAATGCTATTCCGAATTAGTTAACATCTTTAAATCGGTCATGTGGAGCAGGGTAAGTCACTCACGTGTTGTGTTTGTTTTCAGTCCCGAGCAATTTAAAACATCCCCCTTCTCACTTTATTTTTCTCCCAGTGTGCGTTTGCAACTAATGTTTGCTTAGCAATGGAAGATGGGCAGTCATTTTCCTCTTTTAAAAAAAAATCAAATTATTTATTGCATCACGATTGTATTTTTTTTTAAATGAATGCCCTCGCTCCGACATTTAGGTCGGAATTTCCCAGTCTCCCTGCCGAGGGTCCCCACGGGATGGGGCCGCCGAGCCATTGAAATCTCCATTCACATTGGCGGGACCGGAAGATACTGCCCGCGTGAGGGACTGGGAAATTCCGACCTTAAAGTTTTCTCCAGCTGGGGTGTGAGTTGCGTTAGCGAAAATATCATAACGGAATCCCACAGAGGTCATGGATTTCCCCTGAACAGAAAGTGAGCCAACAATGATGTTCAGCCTTGGAAGCAAGGTGTAGTTTTAATTGCGACACAGTTATCACTGTCAATAGTGCAGGGTGTGCTTGTGACCGAGTGCTCAGTAGCTGGGATGCTGCTGGTGCTCCATTTCACACACACACGGTCAGGAGGACCAGCCGTCAGAGGAAATTTGTATAAATATGTTACGGGCGGGTCCACACAGCGTGATTTGCCCTGGGCCCCCGCACCCCCTAGGGACGACCCTGATAGATGCTGAGAGAGTGATTCCGCTGGTCGGGGAATCTAAAATATGGGGGCATACTCTCGGGATAAGGGGCCGATCATTTAGGACCAAGATGAGGAGAAATTGCTTCACTCAGCAGGCTCTGAATCTTTGGAACTTGTACCCCAGAGGGTTGTGGATACTCCATTGTTGAACACATTTAAGGCTGGGAGGGACAGATTTTCGGTCTCAGGAAATCAAGGGACATGGAGAGTGGGCGGGAAAGTGAAGTTGAAGCTCCAGATCAGCCGTGATCGTATTGACAGGCCATGTGGTCTACCCCTCCTCCTATTTCTTGTGTTCTTGTGTTAGAACATACTTGATTAAGTGTTTGGTCACCTTTCCTATTATTATCTCCAATTGGTCTAAATGTCAAATCTTGTCTGATAATGCTGCTGTGAAGCAGCTTGGGATGTTTTACTATTAAAAACACGACATAAATATAAGTTATTGCCCTGAGTGTGAAGTCACACTCACTGCTTTATGAATTGTAGCCATTAAATGTTGGCACAGAATGGCAAAAGATATCATTTAAACATTAATACAACCATTTGCCATGGCTGTTGTTAAGTTGGCCAACCATCCCCACAAAACCTCCCTGATTCGTGACGAATGCTCCCCTTCCTTCCTAACTCTCTATCAAGCTAAAACCTCTCCTACTGCTATACCTGGGCGGAATCTTCTAGAACTTCTCTCTTATTCCTTGGGTGAGGGATTAATTTGATTTACAGTGAGGCTTAATTTAATTTACAGTGAGGATGGAACGCTGGTGACAAAAGATCAACCACCCCATACACCCAATCCGATTTTCCATGCTGTTGAACCTGCCCAAAGGTATACGAGAGAGTTTCCGGAAGAGTCTGCCCAAAAATGGGAGCAGGAGAGGTTGAGCTTGATAGAGAGTTAGTAAGGACGGGAAGCATTTGAACAGCTTTTAACATGATAGAGAGCTAGGAGTTGTTAGAAAGGAGGAGAAGCACTTGGCATGATAAAGGAAACTAAGGACATCAAAAAATGCATTTTGGTTCGGCAACTGCTCTCTTTCTTGTTGATTTGTACCTCTATGTAAACCCTGGCTAAGTGTGTGGCTCTGGATTCTAAAGCCCCCTCCAGAAACTTGAACATAAATTTGAAGCCGATACTGTCAGTGCAGGACCGAGGGAGTGCTGTCTTTTGTATGGGATGTTAAACCAAGGTCCCATTTTCCCTCTAAGGTGGAAGGAATGAGAGATCCTGCGACACTATTCAAAAGAAGAGCAGGGGGAGATTTCCCTGAGGTTCTGATCGCTACTCATCCCTGAGGCAACATCACTAAAACAGTTTAGTTTAACACATTACTGCCTATGACACCCTGTTATCTGTAAATTGGGTGCCTATTTTTTTATTTGTTCATTGGCTGTGGGTGTTATTGGCAAGCCCAGGATTTTGTTGCCTATCCTTAATTGTCCTCAAGAGCAGTTAAGAGTCAGTCACATTGCTGTGGGTCTGGAGTCACATGTAGATCTGACCAGACAAGGATGGTAGATTTCCTTCCCTACAGGACATAAGTAAAGGAGAAGGGTTTTATCACAGTCAGAGACCAGCTTTCAATTCAAGATTTTTCTTGGTTGAATTTAAACTCCATTAGCTGCTGTGGCAGGATTTTGAGCCCCTGCCCTTAGAGCATTAGCCCTGGGCCCCTGAATTACTAGTTCAGTGACATTACCACATCACCACCATCTTCCTCTAAATTGCAATAGCCAAAACACTTCAAATGTACATCACTGACTGTAAAGCACCATGGGACATTCTGACGCCATGAAAGGTGAGCGTTTCTTTCCATCATTGTTCGTCAGGTTTCTCCGTGATTCAGTGACACAACTTTTATTGATGGTGCAAATGCTACTTGCCTTCTCCTTTCTGCAACTTGTGTAACACATGTGTCCTGCTATCATTTGCCCTTCTCAAGACTTCAGGGCTGTGGAATTCTTCCCTCCCTCAGTCTATCCTGTCTCCTACAACGTTTAGGTTCGGAAAACCCAAGCACAGGGCCATCGAGCCACTGGCCACCGCCTCTTCTTTGCAAATTTGCTGCTGTCCTGCGATTGTGAGCCATGGTCCTTCACTTCAGTTACTGAGCTGGGAAAGCGCAGCCCCTGTAGCTACTGGCAGTTGTGGGCAAACACATTTTATTTTTGTTTTCTGTACCGTGGTCTCACTATCTAAATAGTACGGTTAATTTCACTGGTGGTATGTTTTTTTTCTCTGCTGTAAACAGTCGGGTACTGGCTGAGCCACAACTCTTTGGTCAGCAACTCCAGCAATCGGCAGTCACAGAAATACAGCAAAGTTCTGTAACCGAGCTGTCAACATAACGGCATTTCGCATCGCCAGTTCTGCAGCTAGTATTTTGACAAAAGGTGCGGGAGATGCTGAAGCATGGGGAAGGTCACAGTTGGGTGGAGACAGGGAAGGAAGAGAGATTTCTTTTAAAATTAATTCTTGGGACGTAAGTGTCACTGGCAAGACCAGCATTTATTGTCTGTCCTTAAGCTGTCTTAAGTGGCTCAGCCACTTCAGCAGGCGATTAGGTGCCAACCACATTGGCAGTGGGACCAGAGTCAATTATAAGGGCACAAGGTTTAAAAGCCCTAAAGGGACATAAGTTGGGGTTTTCTGACACTCTGGTAACTTCATGGTCACTTTTAATGACAGCTGGTTTTTATTTCTAGATTTCTTTTTTTTTAAACTGAATTCAAATTCTAAAACTACCACATTGCGAATTGCACTCAAATCCTACAAGTTTCTCTCTCTCCCTCTCTCAGTAAAAGGGACTTGTATTTATTTAGCCCTCATAAATAATGACGCATCCCAGTTGCTTCACAGGAGTGTTTTAAATTTGACTCTGAACCACGTAAAGAGATACTAGGGCAGATGACCAAAAGCTTGGTCAAAGAGATATTGTGTAAAGGGTGTCTTAATGGAGGAGAGAAAGAGATGGAGAGGTTTTGGGAAGAAATTCTGGAGTGTAGCACCAAGGCAGCTAAAGGCATGACCACCAAAGGTGATTATAATTGGGGATGCTAGGAGGCTGAAATTAGAAGAGTGAAGATATCTCCATGGAATATAGACCAAAGGAGATCACAGAGATAGGAAGGTCATGGAGGGATTTGAAAACAAAGATGAGAATTTTCAAATCAAGGTGTTGTTTAACCAGGAAACAGTGTACGTCAGCAAGCACAAGGTTGATGGGTGTGAGAATTAAGTCACGGGCAGCTGGGTTTGAATAACTTCACGTCTACGTAAGGTAGATGTGGGAGGTTGACCAGGAGTGCATTGGAATAGTGATATCTAGGGGTAACCAGAGTTTGGTGAATCCCAAGTTTGATCCGTAACTGATTCTATCCTGAAGTAGTGACTACACAGGATCTCCTTGATATTGAGAGAGGACAATCAACCTGTGCTTTCATTCAATGACATCAATAACAACAGCATATATTTATATAGCATATTTTACATAATGAAACTTCCCAGGCTGCTTCACAGGAGCATTATAAAACAAGGTATGACATTGAGCCACAATAGGAGATATTAGGTCAGATGACAAAAAGCTTGGTCAAATAGGAAGGTGTTAAGAAGTGTTTTAAAGGTAGAAAGTGAGGTGTAGAGGTGGAGAGGCATAGGGAGTGAACTCCAGAGCTTGGGGCCTAGGCAACTGAAGGCCTGGCCACCAATGATGGAGCAATTATGATTAGTTTTGATAAAAGTAGGACTGTAGCTTTAAGAATAATCCTGTGTTGTAAGATCATATGATCTGTGTAAACCAATCAGTTTGTTAGAACCTCTGGAGAGAATTCTTCTTTTGTTATATAGTTAGATGCACACATGTAGCTGCTTAAGCTGTCTTGTAAATAAAGTTCAATGTTTCCACCAAGAAAAGTTGCCTGGAAAAGCAACTCTATAACAGTGAGGTAGAGAGGTGGAGAGGTGTGGGGAGGGAGTCCCAGAGCTTGGGGTCTAGGCAACTGAAGGCGCGGCCACCGGTGATGGAGCAATTATGATTGGGAATGCACTAGAAGCCAGAATTAGAGGAGCACAGGTATCTCGGAGGGTTGGGGGTTGGAGGAGATTGCAGACATGGAGGGGTGGGGGGGTTTGCAGGTGGCAAGCTATGGAGGGATTCAAAAGGAAGGATGAGAATTTGAATATCAAGGTATTGCTTGAACAGGAACCAGTGTAGACCAGTGAGCACAGGGATGATAGGTGAATGGTACTTGGTGCCAGTTGGTCACATGCAGCAGAGTTTTGGATGACCTCAAGTTTACGAAGGATAGGATGAGGGAGACCAACCAGGAGTACATTAGAATAGTAAAGTCTGGAGGTAACAAAGGTGCGAATGAGGTTTCAGCAGAAGATGAGCCGAGACAGGAACAAAGTCAGGCCATGTTTGATGGTTGAAATAAACAGACTTAGTGATAGCATGAATATGTAGTTGGAAGTTCTACTCCGTGTCAAATATGACATCAAGGTTGCGAACAGTCCGGTTAGTCTCAAACCAGGGAGAGGGGTGGAGTCAGTTGCAAGGGAATGGAATTTGGAATGAGGCTAGAAAGCAATGGCTTCATTCTTCTCAATATTTAGGAAATTTCTGCTCATCCAATACTGGATGACAGATAAACACTCTGATCATTTAGCAGTGTGATGAGTCAACAGGGGTGGTGGTGAGGTAGAGCTGGTGTTGTCAGTGTACATGGGAAAACTAACACACTGCCTTCAGATCATGTCACTGAGGGGCAGCCTGTGGATGAGATATAGGAAGGGACCAAAGATAGATCCTTGGGGGTCATCAGAGGTAACGGTGTGGGAGCAGAAAGAGAAGCCATTGCAAAAATTGCCCTGGCTACAATTAGATAGATAAGAATGGAAGCAGGTGAGTGTCAGGTAATGCACTTGGGGAGAGCTAACAAGGCAAGGGATTACAATATGAATGGTAGGACCCCCGAAAGTACTGAAAATCAGAGGGACCTTGATGTGCATATCCACAGATCCCTGAAGCTAACAGGCAGGTAGATAACAAAAACAGAATTAGCTGGAAAAACTCAGCGGGTCTGGCAGCATCAGCGGAGAAGAAAAGAGTTGACGTTTCGAGTCCTCATGACCCTTCCACAGAACTGCTCTCTGCGGAAGGGTCATGAGAACTCGAAACATCAACCCTTTCCTTCTCCGCCGATGCTGCCAGACTCGCTGAGTTTTACCAGGTAATTCTGTTTTTGTTTTGGATTTCCAGCATCTGCAGTTTTTTGTTTTTATATTTTTAGGCAGGTAGATAAGGTGGTTAAGAAGACATATGGGATACATGCCTTTATTAGCTGAGGCATAGAATACAAGAACAGGGAGCTTATGTTGGAACTGTATAAAATGCTGGTTAGGCCACAACTGGAGTACAGCGTACAGTTCTGGTCACCACATTATAGGAAGGGTATGATTGCACTGGAGAGGGTGCAGAGGAGATTTACCAGGATGCTGCCTGGGCTGGAGGGCCTGAGCTATGAGGAAAGATTGGATTGGCTGGGGCTATTTTCCTTGTATCAGTGAAGGCTGAGAGAGGACCTGATAGAGGTGTTTATATCTTATGATTATGAGGGGCATAGATAGGGTGGATGGGAAGGCACTTTTTTCCATTAGTCGATGGGTCAATAACCGGGGGGTATAGATTTAAGGTAAGAGGTAGAAGGCTAAGAGGTGAGTTGAGGAGAAATTTTTTCACCCAGAGGGTGATGGAGTCTGGATCTCACTGCCTGAAATGGTGTTGAATCAGGAACTCTTGTAACATTTAAGAAGCATTTAGATATTCACTTGTGTTGCCATAGCCTCCAGGGCAATGGGCCAAGCGCTGGAAAATGGGATTAGTGTAGTTAGATCTTTGTTTACTGGCATGGACATGATAGGCTGAATGACATATTTCTGTGCTGTAAACATCGATGTGTCTATTAGTTTGTGAGCAGTTGCAACCAGCTGAATGATAGTGGATAGACATGCGAGCCAGAAGGAGGATAATGTGATCAACTGTGACAAAGGCTGCAGAAACGTCGAGAAGGCCATGGAGTCACATAGAATGGCAGTGTGACCTCGATAACAGCTGGACCGGTATTGTGAGAGGGAAAAAAGCCTGATTGGATGGATTCATAAAATGGAGTTTCGGGAAAGATGGGAATGGATTTGGGAGGCAACAACACATTTAGGATTTTGGAGAGATCATAATAAGATCAGAAGAAATAGAAGCAAGAGACCATTCAGCCCCTCGAGCCTGCAATAAGATAAATTCAATTCAATAAGATCATAGCTCTTCTGATTGTGACCTTAATACCACTATCCTGCCTGCCACCCGTAACCCTTGACTCTCTTGTTGATCAAAAACCTGTCTCACTCAGCCTTGAATATATTTAATTAATGCAGTATTCACTGCTCTCTAGGAAAGAGAATTCCAAAGGCTAATGACCATTTGAGAGAAGAAATTCCTCCTCATCTCTGTCTTAAGCGGGAAACCCCTTATTTTTAACCTGTGCTCTCGAATCCTAGATTCTCCTGTGAGGGGAAACATCTTCTCAGCATCTACCCTGTCAAGCCCCCTCAGGATCTTATATGCTTCAGTATGATCACCTTCATTCTTCTAAACTCCAGTGAGTATAGGCCCAACCTGTTCAACCTTTCCTCATAAAACAACCCTTTCATATCAAGAATCAGCCTCGTGAACCTTCCCTGAACTGCTTCCAATGCAAGTATATCCCTCCTTAACTAAGAAGACCAATAATCTATACAGTACTCTAGGTGTTATCTCACCAATGCCCTGTACATGCGAACATACAAACATGCAAATTAGGGGCAGGAGTAGGCCACTCAGCCCCTTGAGCCTGCTCCTCAATTCAATAAGATCATGGCTGATCTGAATGTAACCTTAACCCCACATTCCTGCCTACACCTGATAACTTTTCACCCCCTTGTTAATCAAGAATCTGACTTAAAAATATTCAAAGACTCTGCTTCCAATGCCTTTGAGGAAGAGAGTTCCAAAGGCTCAGGACTCTCTGAGAGAAAAAGTTTCTCCCCACCTCTGTCTCTGAGTGACCCCTTATTTTTAAACAGCGATTCTTTGTTCTAGTTCTCCCGCAAGAGGAAACATCCTCTTCACATCCACCCTGTCAAGGCCCCTCAGGACCTTAAAGGTTTCAATTAAGTCGCCTCTTACTCTTCTAAATTCTGGTGGATACAAGCCTAACCTGTCCAGCCTTTCCTCATAGGACAATCAACCCATTCCTGATAGCAGTCTAGTAAACCTTCTCTGAACTACTTCTAATACATTTATATTTTTCCTTAAATAAGGACATCAGTACTGTACACAATACTCCAGATGTGATCTCACCAATGCCTGTACAACTGAAGCATAACCTCCCTACTTTTGTAATCAATTCCCCTCACAATAAATGATAACATTCTATTGCTTTCCTAATTACCTGCTATACCTGCATACTAGCCTTTTGTGATTCATGCACTCTGACACACAGATGCCGCTGAATCTCAGAGCTCCTCAATCTCTCACCATTTAAATAATATACTTCTTTTTTATTCTTCCTGCCAAAATGAATGATTTCACATTTGCTCACATTATAGTCCACTTGCCAGATCTTTGCCCAATAGCTTAACCTATCTATGTCACTTTGTATCCTCCTTATGTTCACTTCACAATTTACTTTCCTACCTATCTTTGTGCTGTCAGCAAACTTAGCAACCATTCCTTCAATCCCTTCATCCAAGTCATTTATATAAATTGTAAAAAGTTGAGACCCCAGCACTGATCCCTGTGGCACACCACTCGTCACATCCTGCCAACCTGAAAAAGACCCAATTTTGCCAATTTTCTACTTCCTGTTAGCCAGCCAACCTTCTATCAATGCCAATAAGTTACCCCCCACACCATGCAATAACCTCTGATATGACACTTTATCAAATGCTTTCTGGAAATCTAAGCATATTACATCCATCCTTTATCCACAGCACATGTGACTCCTTCAAAGAACTTCAATAAATTGGTTAAACATGATTTCCCTTTTACAAAACCATGTTGACCCTGCCTGATTGCCTTGAATTTTTCTAAGTGCCCTGCTATAACATCTTTAATAATAACTTCTAACATTTTCCCTATAACGGATGTTAGGCTAACTGGCCTGTAGTTCCCTACTTTTTGAATAAAGGTGTTATATTAGCTATTTTCTAATCTGATGGAACTTCCCACAAATTTAGGGAGTTTTGGAAAATTAAAACTAGTGCATCAGCTATCTCACGAGTCACTTCTTTCAAGACCTTAGGGTGGAGTCCATCTGGACCTGGAGATTTGTCAGCCCACAGCCCCAACAATTTGCTCAATTCACTTCCCTGGTGATTGTAATTTTCCCGAGTTCCTCCCTCCCTTCCATTTCCTGATTTACAGCTATTTCTAGGATGTTATTTGTGTCCTCTATAGTGAAGGCCAAAGCAAAATACCTGTTTAATTCATCCACCATCTCCCTACTTTCCATTATCAATTCTCCAGACGCACTCTCTATAGGACCAGTGCTTGCTTTGTTAAATCTTTTGTTATTTAAATATCTATAGAAAGTCTTGACTATCCATCTTTATTTTAGGAGCTAGCTTTTTCTCATACTCTCATTTTTCTCTCCTTATTAATTTTTTTGTCATTCTTTGTTGTTCTTTATATTCTTTCCAATCTTCAGACCTGCCACCCGTCTTTGCATAATTATATGCTTTTTCTTTAAAGTTTGATACCCACCCCTTGGAATTTTTCTTTCTCATTGAAATGGAAATATTCTGTGGATTCTAAAATATCCCTTTAAATGTTCGCCACTGAATTTCTGTTGACATATCCCTAAATCGCGTTTGCCAGTTCACTTTAGCTAGTTCTGCTTTCATACCTTCATAATTGCTCTTATTTAAGTTTACAATACTAGCCTGGATGCACTCGTTTCTCCCTCAAAATGGATGTAGAATTCAATATTATGATCACTGCTACCTAGGGGCCTTCATTAGGAGGTTATCAATTAATCCTATCTCATGCTCAATACCAGATCTAGTATAGCCTGCTCTCTGGTTGGCTCTAGAACATGCTGTTCTAAGAAACTATCCCAAAAATATTCTATGAACTCCTCGTCTACACTACCTTTGCCCATCTAATTTATCCAGTCTATATGTAGATTAAAATCCCCCGTGATTATTGCTGTATCTTTCTGCCAAGCTCCCATTATCTCTTCTTTTATACTCTGTCCTACAGTGTAGTTACAATTAGGGGGTCTGTACATCACTCCCACAAATGACTTCTTGCCTTTGTCATTCCTCAACTCAACCCAAACCGCTTCTACAGCCTGGTTTCCTGAACTTAGGTCATCCCTCTCTAATGTGACAAGACCATCATTAATTAACAGAGCTACCTTTTCCTAACTTCTTGTACTTTCTAAGTGTCACATACCCTTCAATATTCAGGACCCAATCTATGTCATCCTGTAGCCATGTATCTGTAATGGCTATCAGATCGTACTTATTTATGTCTATTTGTGCTATCAGTTCATCTGTTTTGTTTTGAATGCTATGTGTGTTTAGATACAGAGCCTTTAGTTTTGTCCTTTTATTATTTTTGTAGTGACTAGCCTTATCTGTTGATTTACTCTTAGATTTATGCCCCCTGTCCCTTCCTGTCACAGTCTGTTTATTATTTCCCATATTAATAGTTCTCTCTCTTGCCTTGTCTCTACTCTTTGGTTTACCACATATTCTCAAATTTGATCCTTTGCCCCCACTATTCAGTTTAAAACCATCTCTGCTTCCCTATTTATGCGGCTCGCGAGGACACCAGCCCCAGCATGGTTCAGGTATAGACCATCCCAACGGTACAGATCCCAACACTGGTGCCAGTGCCCCACAAACCAGAACCCACTTCTCCCATACAAGTCTTCGAGCCACGCATTCATAATGCTAATCTTATTTGTCCTTTGGCAATTTGCATGTGGCTCAGATAATAATCCAGAAATTATTACTTTTGAGGTTCTGCTTCTTAATTTGGTGCCTAGCTTGTCATACTGATTATGCAAAGCCTTCTTCCTCATCTTTCTATGTCATTGATACCTACATGGACACCAACCACTGGCTTCTCGCTCCCCCATTGCAAGTTTCTCTCCAGCCCTAAGCAGATGTCCCAAATCCTGACACCAGGTAGGCAACAAAACTTTCGGAGCTCTCGCTCTTTACAACAGAGAACAGTGTCAATCCTTCTTAACATACTGTCCCCTACTACCACTACATTTCTTTTTGCTCTCCCCACTTGGATGGTTTCCTGTACCATGGTGCCTTGGTCAGTTTGCTCATCCACCCTGCAGACCCCACTCTCATCCAAACAAGCTGTGAGAACTTCAGACTTGTTGAATAATTGCAGAGTCTCACACTCCTGCACTCCTGCCCTCCTGCCCTCTGGGTCCCCTTACCTGCCTCACTCGCAGTCACACTCTCCTGTGCCTGGCCACTGACCAAATCAGAAGACCCTATCCTAAGTGGTGTGACTGCCTCCTGGTATAAAGCATCCAGGTAATTTTCCCCATCCCTGATGTGCCGCAGTCTCCAGCTCAGCCTCCAGCTCGATGACTCTGAGCTTACTGCAGATGTGTTTGCCCTGGATCACAATGTTATACAGGAGCTCCCACATGCTGCAGCATTGACACATCACCTGTCCTGCCATCCTTAATGTGTATTAAATAATTACTTAATTATATTAATCACGTATTTATGTTGCTTTCTTATATATTTTATTAACTTAATAACCCATATGGTCGACCTGACAAACACCTACAGGCAATCTACAGCAGTCATCTCCAAGCACTGGAGAAGTCCCACCAGCAGTACCTTCACAAGATCCTCCAAATCCATGGCAAGAAAGGCGGTGCAACTGCAGTGTCCTCTCCCAAGGCAACTTGTCCAGCATCAAGCCACTAATCACTCAAAACCAGCTCCGCTGGGTGGGGCATGTCATTCATATGTCTGACACCAGACTACCGAAGCACCGTCCTACTTGGAACTCGGTTACAACAGGACACTCCCAGGAGGACAGCGGAAACACTTTAGGATTCTCCTCAAAGCATTCCTAAAGAGGTCAAACATCCCTGCCGATTCATGGGAGACCCTGACTTGTGACCGACCAAAATGGAGAAGGTTCATCCAGAAGGCATTAAGCACATTGAGGGACTTCATCGGGAATGTGGAGAGGTGAAGTTGAGGGGTCAGAGCGAGGGCACCAAACACCCAACCTCCAAACACCCCAACTACCCCACCCTTCAAACGCAGATCACACATTGGACTTATCAGCAATCTCAGAACCGATCAAACCCGAGTGGAAGCAAGTCATCCTCGAACCCAAGGACTGCTTAAGAAAAGGTGTAATACTACCCAGTGTCTTACAGACTGGAATTTAACACCCGCCCCCTATCACAGATCAGGCTGGCAGGCTGGGAGGTGGGTGGAATAAAATCGGGTAGCACGTTGGGGCCTGTTGCCTAGGTGCCTCCATGGAATTTTCCCAGTGAGGGGATAGGTGTTGTGTGATACACTCACCCTGGGGCCAATTAATGACCATTTAAGGACACCAACCCACTGCCATTGATATTTTACCAGCTGTGGGGAATGCCCACACCACCTGCAGTGCTTCATTTTCGGACACCCTGTGCTTAATGGAAGACTGCCCCCGAGTGGTGATCCCCTACACCACTTGCTTCCTGATTGAGGCTCTCCATACTGTCAATGGGGCTTGCCTGACTGGCCCCAGTGAAACCTCCCCATTTACCTCAGGATCCAGCTGCAGTGATGGTCCTCATGAGGAGACTGGCTGCAGTCCCAGCAGCGGCCAGCGCTCTTGGTAGCACTGTTAGGACTGGAGAGCTGCCAGCTGACTGATTGGCCAGCAGCTCTCGGAGGCAGGACCTCCTATCAAATGAAGGGGCTGGATGCCACAACTTGAGCCAATTGACAACATGCTGGCTGTAAGATCAGGTCGGGACTTTCCGACCATGCAGAGGCAAGTTCGCTCACCGACTGTTTTAGCCAGGGGCAGGAAAGCTTGGCACAGTTAGTAGCACTCTCGTCTCTTAGGAAGAAGTTTGTGGATTCAAGGTCCACTTCAGAGACTTGAGCACAGAACTTAGACTGACACTCCAGTGCAGTAATGAGGGAGTGCTACACTATTGGCTGCTGTCTTTTAGATTGGACATTAAATTTGAGGACTCTGGGTTTGTACTTGATGGAGTTTAGAAGGACGAGGGGGGATCTGATTGAAACTTACAGAATACTTAAAGGCCTGGATAGAGTGGACGTGGGGAAGATGTTTCCATTAGTAGGAGAGACTAGGATCCGAGAGCACAGCCTCAGAGTAAAGGGAAGACTTTTTAGAACGGAGATGAGGAGAAACTTCTTTAGCCAGAGAGTGATGAATCTATGGAATTCATTGCCACAGAAGGCTGTGGAGGCCAGGTCATTGAGTGTATTTAAGATCGAGATAGATAGGTTCTTGATTGGTAAGGGGATCAAAGGTTATGGGGAGAAGGCGGGAGAATGGGGTCGAGAAACTTATCAGCCATGATTGAATGGCGGAGCAGACTCGATGGGCCAAATGGCCTAATTTCTGCTCTTACGTCTTATGGTCTTATGGTCTAAATAGAGACCCTCCAAACCATGGCACAGTTTAAAGGTGTTTTAGCCAACACTGTAGAGTCATCTGAAGGACCTCCTCCCTTCAGTATTGCACTGGAGTTTGAGCCAAGAAAACAAGTCTTCTAATTGAACTGAATCTGCAGTCTTCTGACTTAGAAGTGAGATTGTTACTAAGTCAGCCAACCTGAATTCGGTGGAAGGGAAATTCAAAGAAAAAGAATTGGCAAGTAACCATCAGAAGATTTCCCTTTAAGAAGTCCCAAAATGCCATGATATGATTAACCCACTTCATTCTATGACGAGTGTTTACACAAGGATAAATAGCCTAATGCAAACATCTAGGGCTCTAAACACACACCTGACTCAGCCCAAGCTTCCCAGACGGATATTCTTAAGTCATGCCACAGGAACTGATGTTCCATTATTGGGACTGACTGACTTATCATGAGCTGCTAGGGTCAAAGTGCTCACAGTGTGCATTAAAGTCTCACACTTCCGCAACAGCTGTACAAGTGAGAGAGGCCTATCTACAATAAAGCAATCAGTACACGACTGACAATGTGCCAATGATAACTTCTTTAGCTGTTTCTACATTGAGCAGGTCTCTGATAGCCTGAAGACTAAACAGGCTGGGCTTACTGAAAGCTTAAGAGATCTGGAAGACAACCATTGGAAATGGGCAGTAGTGTGGGTAAGGAAAGGTATTGAGTGGCAACTCTATCGATGGTTTGATTAGTTTTGGCAAATGGCTAGGATTGTCCTGAGGCTCCAGCAACTTACGTTTAACCATCTGGATACTGTTGCAAGTACAACCAAAGCAGCATTAAAAAAAAATGGAGCTTATTTTCATTTTCTTAGAACATTCGCTGTAAAGGTGTTAAAGGTAGAATGGATTGGAGCTGAGGGGGAGGGTGGTTGTTTAACTGGGTGGGAGGAGCTGGAGGTGCAAAATCATGTGGTAAAACTCCCAGGACTATGCCCAACCACAGCCTTCAGCTTCATGTGGTCATTATAATGGAAGGGCTTAGATTGGGCCTTTAGCCTGCAGCACTTTGTACCTCAATTTGGCCGATTTCAGGGCAGCTACCACTTACCTCAGCACTTCAGGACTGACCACAAGTGTTCCCATTCTTCATCACAATCTGGCAGACCCTGTTACTATTACTTTCGAGATGAGAATCAGGTCCACTCCTGGTATACCGCTCTCACGAGGATTGGCGTGAGGCACAGGAATGCTGTGGGCATCTATGGAACTGTAACCCTAGGATTCAGTCAATACCGCCAAGTGGGTAAGGGAGAAGAAAAAAGTAGGAAGAGAAACAGGATGATGTCCTTACTACTAAGCAAGAAAGGTTGAATCTCTGGCGAAGGAACGTAAATGAGGAGGAAACTCAGTGGCTGAGCATTGTTAAAGGAAACAAAAACAAAAATTGCTGGAAAAACTCAGCAGGTCTGACTGCATCTGTATAGAGGAAGACGGAGCTAATTTTTCAAGTCCATATGACCCTTCATCAGAACTCTCCTCCGTCTGGCTGAACTTGTTCTCACACTGAACAATTTCTCCTTAAACTCGTCTCACTTCCTCCAAATAAAAGGTGTGGCCATGGGTACCCATATGGGCCCCAGGTATGCCAGTCTCTTTATGCGGTATGTGGAACATTCCTTTGTTCCAGTCCTACTCAGGCCCCCTCCCACAAGTCTTTCTCCGGTACATCGATGACTACTTCGGTGCTGCTTCATGTTCTCAAGTGGACCTGGAAAAATGTATTAATTTTGCTTCCAATTTCCAGCCCTCTATCACTTTCACATGGTCCATCACTGACATCCCTTCCCTTCCTTGACCTCTCTGTCTCAATTTCTGGTGATAGACTATCCACCAATATTCATGACAAGCCCACCGACTCCCACAACTACCTTGACTACAGCTTCTCACACCCCACTTCCTGTAAGGACTCCATCCCATTCTCTCAGTTCCTTTGCCTCCATTGCATCTGTTCTGATGATGCCACTTTCCAAAAGAGTGCTTCTGACATGTCTTCCTTCTTCCTTAACCGAGGTTTTCCACTCACGGTGGTTAACAGGGCCCTCAACCGTGTCCGGCCCATCTCCCGCGCATCCGCCCTCACACCTGCCTCTCCCTCCCAGAACCATGATAGGGTCCCCCTTGTCCTCACTTATCAGCCCACCAGCATCCACATTCAAAGGATCATCGTCTACCATTTCCGCCAACTCTAGCATGATGCCACCGCCAAACACATCTTCCCCTCCTGTCAGCATTCCGTAGGGATCGTTCCCTCCGGGACACCCTGGTCCACTCCTCCATCACCCCCTACACCTCAACCCCCTCTCACAGCACCTTCCCATGCAACCGCAGAAGGTGCAACACCTGCCCCTTTACTTCCCCCCTCCTCTCTGTCCAAGGGCCCAAACACTCCTTTCAAGTGAAGCAGCACTTCACTTACACTTCCCTCAATTTAGTCTATTGCATTCACTGCTCCCAATGCGGTCTCCTCTACATTGGAGAGACCAAACGCAGACTGGGTGACCGCTTTGCGGAACACCTTCGGTCTGTCTGCAAGCATGGCCCAGACCTCCCTATCGCTTGTCATTTCAACACTCCACCCTGCTCTCATGCCCACATGTCCATCCTTAGCCTGCTGTAATGTTCAAGTGAAGCTCAACACAAACTGGAGGAACAGCACCTCATCTTCCAACTAGGCATTTTACAGCCTTCCGGACTTAACATTGAGTTCAACAACTTCAGACTATGAACTCTCTTCTCCAACACCAACCCCTTTCCTCACCCCCTTTTTGATCCCCTTTATCCTAATAATTATATATATTTTTTATATTTTTTTCTTTTCCCACCTATTTTTATTATTATTTTTAAAATGTATTTCCATCCTTTGTTTTATCTCCACCTTTTAGCCTAATTTGATCCCCTCCCCCCACCCAACTCCACTAGGGCCATCTGCCACTTGCTATTCCTGCTTTCTACCCTTAATGTCACCATTAGCACATCCTTTAGCTAATATCACCATCGTCAACACCCCTTTGACCTTTTGGTTATGAGACCTTTGGCAATCTCTCCTTTGTCTCCATCTATCACTGACCCTCTATCCAGCTCACCTGTCCCACCCCCCCTTAAACAGCTTATATTTCACCACATTTCTATTTCTCTTTAGTTCTGATGAAGAGTCATACGGGCTCAAAACGTTAACTCTGTCTTCCTCACCACAGATGCTGTCAGACCTGCTGAGATTTTCCAGCAACTTTTGCTTTTGTTTCAGATTTTCAGCATCTGCAGTATTTTGCTTTTATCTTATTGTTAAGGGAAAGGTTGGTTCTATGGATAAACACTTGAAATAAGGTTGGCTGTGTGGGTACACAATGTTAAAGGGGAGGTTGGTTCTGAGTAAGCACACGGGCAGGTTGACTCTGTAGGTATTGTTAATGGGGAGTGTGACTACAATGATAAGAAATCTTAAAGGGAAAGGTACATCAAAAGGGGAAGGTGGCTCGATAGTTAACTAGCAAACAGAAGAGTAACTTTGCTGGTAATTATTATTAGGGAAACAATTCTATAGCTATCCTATGACATCCTATGTTACTGTGACAAAGGTAAACTTGTCCTTCTAATCCTTCTTAACCTGTCTGCAGCCTTTGACATAGTTGACCACACCATCCTCCTCCAACACCTCTCCACTGTTTCCCAGTTGGCTGGGACTGCTCTCACCTGGCTCCATTCTTATCTCCCTAATTGTGGCCAGAGGATCACTTGGACTGTCTTCCTGCTCCTGCACTGTTAACTCTTGGGTCGCTCAAAGATCTACCCTTGGCCCCCTCCTATTTCTCATCCAGATGCTGCCCCTCAGTGACATCATCCAAAGATGTGGTTTTAGTTTGACATATACGCCGACGACACCCAGATCAACCTCACCACCACCTCTCTTGACTCCTCTGCTGTTACTAAATTGTCAGCCTGCTTATCTGACATCCAGTGCTGCATGAGCATAAATTTCCTCCAATTAAATATTGGGAAGACTGAAGCCATTTCTGTTCCCTGCTCCAAGCTCTGTTCCTTAGCTATTGACTCCATCCTTGTTCCTGGCAACAGTCAAATTAAGACAGTCCGTTCGCAACCTTGGTCTCACATTTGATCTCAAGATGAGCTTCCAACATGATATTCATGCCATCACAAAGAGCGCCTATTGCTATCTCCATAACATTGCCCATTGTCTCAGCTTATCTGCTGCTGGAACCCTCATTCATGCCTTCACTAGCTTTCGACTCGACTATTCCACCACACTCTTTGCTGGTCTACTCTCTGTAAACTTGAGGTTATCCAAAACTCTAATGTCTGATTTAATACATGGCCAGTCCCATTCTCCATCCCTCCCGTGTTCGCTGGCCCCCAGCAAAGCACTGCCTTGATTTCAAATTCTCACCTTTGTTTCTAAACGGTTGTGGGAACCAGGAGGAAACATCAGAGAGGAATAACAAGGTGTACAGAATATTGGGAGAGATAGATAGCACTGGAGTAGGGAATAGTAGTTGTTAGGGGGGGTCAGAGTAAGTAAGAAAGTATTAAGTCTAAGTAATGGTTAATGTGCATGTTTGTGAATGGTGAATGTAAAAAGTAGCAAGTAACATACGCACCACACAAGTGCCAGGCAATGACCATCTCAAACATGAGAGAATCCAAGTACCAATCTCCCTTGACAATGGCATTACCATTGCTGAATCCCCCACTATCAACATCCTGGGGGGCGGTTACCATTGACCAGTAACTGAACTGGACTAGCTATATAAATACTGTGGCTACAAGAGCAGGTCAGACTGGGAATTCTGTGGCAAGTAACTCACCTCCTGATGTCCCAAAGCCAGTCCATCATCTACAAGGAGTGTGATGGAATACTCCCCACTTACCTGGATGAGTGCAGCTTGAACGATACCCAAGAAGTTCGACACCATCCAGGACAAAGCAGCCCGCTTGATTGGCACCCCATCCCATCCACAACATTCACTCCCTCCACCACCGATGAACAGATGTACCATCTAAAGATGCACTGCAGGAACTCATCAAGGCTGCTTCGACAGCACCTTCCAAAACCTGTGACGACTACCATCTAGAAGGACAATGGCAGCAGACACATGGGAACACCACCACCAGCAAATTCCTCTCCAAACCACACACCATCCTCACCTGGAGATATATCGCCTTCCTTCACTGTTGCTGGGTCAAAATTCTGGAACTCCCTTCCTATCAGCGCTGTGGGTGTCCTTACATCACATGGATTCCAGCAATTCAAGAAGGCAGCTCACCACCACCTTCTCAAGGACAATTAAGGATGGGCAATAAATGCTGGTTCAGCCAACAATACCCACATTCCATGAAAGAATTTTTAAAAATGTGAATGTAGGAATTTTGGTTAATGAAATTGGTGAGTTACAGGCACAGATTGGCATATGGAAATATGCTGTTGTGGCTATAACAGAGACCTGGTTCAAAGAAGGGCAAGACTGGGTGTGAAATATTCCTGGTGTTTAAAAAAGATAGGAAAGAAAGGAAAGGAGGAAGGGTAACATTACTGATTAAGGAGGACACTGCAGTGCTGGAGAGGGAGTATGTCCCAGAGGGGTACAGGGTAGAATCTATTTGGCTGGAGCTAAGGAACAAAAACATGCTCAGTACAATCTATAGGCCTCCAACTAGTGGAAACAATTTAGGGGAACAAATCTGCAGGGAAATTACAGAGAGGTGCAAGAATTATAGAGTAGTTATAATGGGGGACTTATCCATATATAGGTTAGGGATAGTAATAGTGTAAAAATCCAGAGAGGGGCAAGAGTTCCTAGAGTGTTTTCAGGAGAATTTTCTACAGCAGGATGTGTCCAGTCCAATGAGGGGCGAGGCACTGCTGGGCCATATTCTTGGGAATGAGGTGGACCAAGTGGATGAAATGTCAGTAGAGGACAGTAATCATTGTATCATAAGGTTTAGGTTGGCTATGGTATAGGACAAAGAACAATCTTGAGAAAGAATAATTAACTGGGGGTAAGCCAACTTCAATGGGGTCAAAATGGATCTTGGCCGAATAAATTGGAATTGAAGGTTGGCAGGAGAAATGGTGGCTGAGCTTCAATGAATAGATCGTTCAGGCACAGTCAAGGTATATTCCTTCAAAGAGAAAAGGTAGGGCAAACAAATCCAGAGCTTCCTGGGTGACAAAAGTGATAGAAATTAAGACAAAGAAGTCAAAGTGTGCTTACAACAATGTCAGGTGGATAATACAATTGAGAACCAGGCCGAATATAGAAGGTTCAGAGGGAAATTGAAAAAGCAAATAAGAGAAGCATAGAGGAGCATGATAAAAAACTGGCAGCTAACATAATAGGGAATCCCAAAGACTTCTTTAGGCACCTATATAGTGAAAGAGTGGTAAGACTGACTGGGGACCAAAGGGAGATTTACACACGGAGGCAGAGGGAATAGTTGAGGTATTAAATGAATACTTTGCATCTATCTTTACCAAGTAAGTAGATGTTACCCAGGCCATGGTGAAAGAGGAGGCTATTAATACACTAGAGGGATTTAAAATTTATAAGGAGGAGGTATTAGATAGGCTGTCTATACTTAAAAGTTGAGAAAACAGAAGGACCAACACCACACCTGCAAATTTCCCTCCAAGCCACACATCATCTTGACTTACAACTATATCTCTATTCCTCTACTGTTGCTGCGTCAAAATCCTGGACCTTCCTTCCTAACAGCACTGTGGGTGGGCCTACACTACATGGACTGCAGCGGTTCAAAAAGGCGGCTCACCACCACCTTTTCACGGACAATTAGAGATGGGCATTAAATACTGGACTACCAGTGATGCCCATATACTATGAATGAGTGAATGAAATGCATTCAAAGATACTGAGAGAAATGAGAGTGGAAACTGAGAAGTCACTGACCATAATTTTCCAACCTTCCATCGACTCATGGGGTGATGCCAGAGGATAGGAGAATCACAAACATTACACCTTTGATCAAGGAAGGTTTCTTTTTTCCTTTATTCTTTCAAAGCCAGCATTTGTTGCCCATCAACTGAACATTTCAATGGACAGTTAGGAGTCAACCACACTGCAGTGGATCTGGAGTCACACGTAGGCCAAACCAGGGTAAGGATGGTAGATTTCCTTTTCTAAAGGACATTAGTCTTTACAACAATCGATGATAGTTGCTCAGGGTCACTATCACTGAGGCTAGCTTTATATTCCAGATTTGTTCATTGAATTTAAATTCTACCAGCTGCCATGGTGGGATTTGAACCCATATTCCCAGAGCATTAGCCTGGGCCTCTGGATTATCGCTATGCCACCAGTTTCCCCAGGTGTAAAACTGAGCCCAACAACTACAGGCCAGTCAGTTTAACTTCAGTCATAGGGAATATTCTGGAAACAATAATTTGGGAAAAAATTAATAGTCACAAATGCGGGCTAATTAAAGAAAGCCAGCATAGATTTGTTAAGGGAAAATCATGTTTAACTAACTTGCTCGCGTTTTTTGAAGAGAGAACAGGAAAGGTTGGTGAGGGCAATGCTGTTAATGTGGTGTACATGAACTTCCAAAAGGCATTTGATACAGTGCCAAACCACAGACTTGTGAGCGAAGTTAGAACTCATGGAATAAAAGGGACAGTAGTAGCATGGAAACAAAATTGGCTGAGTGACAGGAAACAAAGAGTAGTGGTGAATGGTTGTTTTTCGGACCGGAGGAAGGTTTATAGTGGAGTTCCCCAGAAGGGTGGTTGTGACATTTGCCCTTTCTTAATGACCTATTATTAATGACCTAGCTCTTGGTGCACAGGCACAATTTCAAAATGATGATATGAAACTTGCAAGCATTGAGAACTGTGAGAAAGATAGTGTGGAACTTCAAAAGGACATAGACAAGTTGCTGGAATGAGCAGACAAGTGGCAGATGAATTTCAATGTGGAGAAATGTGAAGTGATTCATTTTGGTAGGAAGAACATGCAGAGACTATATAAAATAAAGGGTACAAGTCTAAAGGGTGTGGAGGTGCAGAGGGATCTGGGTGTATATGTGCATAAGTCATTGAAGGTGGCAGGACAGGTTGAGAGAGCAGATAATGAAGCATATAGTATCCTAGGCTTTATTAATAGGGGCATCAAGTACAAGAGTAAAAGGGTTATGTTGCATTTGTATAGACACTGGTTTGGCCGCAGCTGGAGCATGGCATCCAGTTCTGGGTGCCGTGCTTTGGGAAGTATGTGGAGACAGTGCAGAAATATTCACATGAATGGTTCCAGGGGTGAAAGACTTGAGTTATGGAGAATTTAGAACTGTTTTCGTATGGGAAGAGATGGCTGAAAGGAGAGGTATTCAAAATCACTAGGAGTCTGGACAGGGTAGAGAGGGAGAAACTGTTTCCATTCGCAAAAGGATCGAGAATGAGAGGCTTAAACGAATTTGCAAAAGCAGCAAAAGTGACATGACCATAAGATCATAAGACATGGGAGCAAAAGTAGGCCATTCGGTCCATCGGGTCTGCTCCACCATCCAAGGAGATCATGGTTGATCTGATAATCCACTTTTCTGCCTTTCCCCATAACCTTTGATTCCCTTAATGATTAAAAATCTGTCTATCCCAGATTTGAATATGCTTTACAACCCAGCCTCTACAGCGAGAGCAGGGATGCTTCAAAAAGTGAAGTCAGCAAAAAGGTGAGTAGTGGGTGAATATTTTTGTCCAGCTTTTTCTCCAGTTTTTCTCCAGATTAAAATAGAATAAGCTAAGGAAAGGTAAGAGTTCTAGTTTTTACTTAAAGTACATAATTAATTTAACTTTTTTTTTACTGTATTTAACTTAAAGTAAGGGTTTTTCTTATCAACAAGAGCCATGACAAGGCAGCTCAGTCCCATGTTATGTACCTCCTGCAACATGTGGGAAGTCCTAGACTCTCCTTGCGCTCTGACTGACCACGTGTGCAAGCAGTAGCACAGCTGCAGCTACTTGAGATCCATGTTTCGGAGATTGAGCGGCAGCTGGAGGCACTGAGGTGCATCCGCGAGGCTGAGAGTTTCGTGGATAGCACGTTTTTAGATGTGGTCACTCCACAGCTTATGGAAGTGCAGACAAAGAGGAAATGGGTGACCATCAGTCAGAAGAAAGGTGTCAGACAGGTAGTCAGGAAATCCCTAGGGTGCACCTCACTTGAGAACAGTTTTTCTGTGTTGGAAAACGGTGAGAGTGACAGTTCCTCTGGGGAGTGCAGCCACGCTCATGGCACTGTGAGTGGCTCAGCTGCACAGGAGGGGAGGAAAAAGAAGGGGAGAGCAATAGTGGTAGGAGACTCGATAGTAAGGGAAACAGACAGGCGTTTCTGCGGCCATAGACGTGACTCCAGGATGGTATGTTGCCTCCCTGGTGCCTAGGTCAAGGATGTCACTAAACAGCTGCAGGGCATTCTAAAGGGGGAGGGCAAACAGACAGAAATCATGGTACATATTGGTACCAACGACGTAGGTAGAAAGAGGGATGAGGTCCTGCAAGCAGAATTTAGGGAGCTAGGAAGCAAATTAAAAAACAGGACCTCAAAGGTAGTAATCTCTGGATTACTTCCAGTGCCCCGGGCTAGTGAGTATAGAAATTGGAGGCTAGTCCAGATGAATGCGTGGCTGGAGAGATGGTGCAGGAGGTGGGGCTTTAGATTTCTGGGACATTGGGACCATTTCTGGGGGCTTTGGGACCTGTACAAGGCAGATGGGTTGCACCTGAACTGGAGTGGGACCAACATCCTTGCAGAGAGGTTTGCTACTGCTGTTGGCAGGGGGATGGAATCCTGACAGGAGGTTCAGCAGGGGGAGATGCACAGCCAAAATTAGAAGAGAGACCAAGTGAGTCTGGAAGGCATAGAAATTATAGTCCAGTTAAGACATAAAGGAGTTTGGCAAGGTTGGATGGTATTTATTTTAATGCAAGGAGTCTGACGAATAAGGCAGATGAGTTGAGAGCACAAATTAACACATGGAAGTATGATGTCATTGCTGTCACAGAGACATGGTTGAGAGAGGGGCTGGATTGGAAGCTCAATATTCCAGGATATAGGGTCTTCAGGTGAGACAGGGAAGGAGGTAAAAGAGGAGGGGGTATTGCAATATTGATCAAGGAATCAATTACAGCAGTAAGGAGGGATGACATCTTAGAAGGCTCCTCAAATGAAGCCATATGGGTAGAACTGAAAAACAAAAAAGGAGCAATCACATTGCTGGGAGTGTACTGTAGACCCCCAGTCGTAGAGAAATAGAAGAGCAGATATGTCGGCAAATTTCAGGGAACTGTAAAAATAATTGGGTAGTAATAGTGGGGGATTTCAACTTCCCCAACATTAACTGGGTTAGTCATAGTGTAGTTTAGAGGGAACGGAATTCTTAAAATGCATCCAGGAGAGATTTTTAAGCCAGTAAGTAGAAGGTCATACAAGAGAGGGGTGGTCCTGGGCTTAATTTTAGGCAATGAAGCCAGACAAGTGGTAGAGACATTTTGCAGATAATGATCATAACTCCATTAGATTCAAGGTTGTTATGAAAAGGACAAGGATGGGCCACAACTCAGAGTTCTAAATTGGGGCAAGGCTGATTTTAATAAGATCAGACATGATTTAGCCAGAGTGGACTGTGAACAGCTACTTTTAGGTAAATCTGCATCAGAGCAGTGGGACTCATTCAAGAAGGAAATAGGGAGAGTACAGGGCCAAAATATTCCCGTAAAGATAAAGTGCGAGACCAGCAAATCCAGGGAACCCTGGATGTCGAGGGATATACAGGATTGGATAAAGAGCAAAAGGGAGGCTTAAGGCAGATACCAAGGGCTCAAAAAAGTGGAAGCCCTAGAGGGTATAGAATGTGTAGGGGGAACTTAAAAAGGAAATTAGGAGACCAAAAAGGGGACATGAGAAAACATTGGCAGGTAAAATAAAGGATAATCTAAAGTTATTTTACAAGTACATTAAGAGAAAGAGGATAACCAGGGAAAGAGTTAAGAACCATAGTGGTAATTTGTGTGTGGAGCTGGAAGACGTAGATAGGGTTCTAAATGCATGCTTTGTGTCAGTGTTCACAAGTGAGAGGGACGACGTGGGTATGGAAATCAGGCAGATGGACTGTGATATAATTAAAGAAATTAGCATAGAAAGGGAGGAGGTTCTAAGTGGTTTGGCAGGCTTAAAAATAGATAAATCTCCAGGCCCAGATGAAATGTTTCCCAGGCTGTTGAGTGAGGCAAGGGAGAAAATAGCAAGGGCACTGGCAATAATTTTCAATACCTCTCTGGCCACAGGAGAGGTGCCAGAGGACTGGAAGACAGCCAATGTGGTACCTTTATTCAAGAAGGGAGGAAGGGATAAACCAGGGAACTACAGGCCAGTCAGTATT